>NW_027361870.1:25067500-25637500 GCF_039654945.1 Dendrobates tinctorius
AAAATAAAATGGTGTTGCAAAAATGAGAAATCGCTTGTCAACTTTTCACCCTTATAACTTCCTAACAAAAAAAAATTTTGGTTCCAAAAATGTGCTGATGTAAAGAAAACATGTGGGAAATGTTGCTTATTAAGTTTTTTGTGTGCCATATCTCTGTGATTTAAGGGCATAAAAATTCAAAGTTGGAAAATTGCGAAATTTTCTACATTTTCTCCAAATTTCCATTTTTTTCACAAATAAACGCAAGTTATATGAATGAAATTTTACCACTAACATGAAGTACAATATGTCGCGAGAAAACAATGTCAGAATCACCGGGATCCATGGAAGCGTTTCAGAGTTATTACCTCATAAAGGGACAGTGGTCAGAATTGTAAAAATTGGCCCGGTCATGAATGTGCAAACCACCCTTGGGGGTTAAGGGGTTAAGTGTCTTGGTTTGGCTGAATTTTCTTTTGTATTTTTAAAAAAACAAGAAATGCAAAAAGTCAGTACAGTTTTATGCGACAAATAAGCACATTGTCTCTGACACTGATGTCAGATTTTTTTCTCTGTAAAAAAAATTGTGCTGGCTTGTTCCTTTTTCTAGTGTATTACAAATATAGAAAAAAAAATGTGTAATGTAAGTGCACCAAGACAAATGCCAGCTGCACTGTATCACTAATCAATCACAGTCTGTCACGCGGCTGCTTGTACCTTTCCTTTCCTATTTCTCTTTCAAACTTATCAGTTGAATCTCTGTATTATTCGCAGATCTCTATACTCATTTTCTTCATTTGTGCGGTTGTGCAACCTAAGGCCGGGGTCACACAACCGTAGAATACGGGCAACTGCTAAGCCAAAAAGCATCACATAGCACTCGGCCCAGTGTTAATCTATGGGGCAGCTCACATCACCGTTTTTTTCTCAGGCGTATTCGACGTGCATGTAAAATTGCAGCATGCGTATATCGTCCGAGACTTGCCAATGCAAGCCTATGGGTGAGAGAAAAACTCGAATACCCCATGGATTATCCATGTAGTTTGCGACAAATAAATAACACATTTTTCTCATTACAGCCCATTGAGCCATTAAATTCACTGGGGGAATCAGTGAGAAATTTAAAGCCATACGGATGTCATACAGATACATAGGTAAGAGAAAATCGCATCATCACATTGGAATTGCATTACACATGGATGACCAAATGGAGAACACTTGTGCGACTCTCGGCAGGGAGACTAGGACCGATTTTCCATACGTTTAGTGTGACCCCGGCCTAATGCTAAGTATTTTTCCTTAGGTTTTAGGACTTTATCTTCCTATCTCTATTGCAAAACTGTAACTTCTGATGTCCTCTCACCTGAATCGGCCTAAAAAGGCTGCTGCGTTTTATGAAAGTTCTTGGTGAACTTCGCTATACTATTTGATGTGATAGCTGCAAGCCAAGCATGGCTGAGGCTGAAATTTAGTCCTGGCATTTGAACGCACACAGGCCTTAATTCTAGTAACTTCTGTAGTTATGCTTTTCTACATAATGGAACTACAGGTTAGCAGTACAAAGTGAAAATACTTTTTGCTGCTGACCTACATAGCAAGCAGTCATTGAATTACGGCCAACTTAGACAAGTCAAAAACCGGGAAATGAACATTTGTAAGAGCAAACATCACTATGCCTATCTAATTAGGGCAGCAATCACACATCGAATGAGTCAAATGGTTATTCGCTAGGTGCAATGATTTTTACCCGGCTCAAAACCCATTGTTTTCGGCAGTATGGTGCACTTTGTCATCAGTACTTTTGCTGCTCACAAATTATACTCTGTGTACAATAGTATTAATCGCTCTGTGGTCATAGAAATGCCGTCGGCCTTTGTATTTAAAGAGGCAATTAGAGGAAGTGAGGAACACTAAACTCCTGCCAAATCCCAAGCTTCTCTCCATGAGCTTCCCTAAAGTGCCCTCTTACCCACTCCTGCTTGTCATCTAGTTGGTCTTATTTTCCTACCTAAATACCAGTCAAGTCTATGTGGGTAAAAAGATGTGAATTTTTTTGAGATGTGGCTTCACACAGCACCCAAATTGCCATCAGTGCTTTGGTAAGGCATTTTTTTGTACTGACATTGTTAATTCAGTTGTACCGTGCCCCTTACAAGCCAAACATCAGTACCAGTAACAGCAGATGCACATGGTTTCACAATTCCACAATATTCCCTGTGGCAGTCACTTGGTCACATGTAGTAAATTTTAGAGAAGCCAGATGAGTCTATTTGACTGATCGAGCACAATAGAAAATGCTCGAAAGTCAAATGTCCCTCTCATGAGCTGCAGACTGTAAACTGAGAAATTTGCTCTGCATCTATATAGTCTATAACTTTTACATGACTATCTACACCAGGGAAGGACAATTAATTTCCCAAGGGGTCAAATGAGAAACTAAGACTTCTGCGGAGGGCTGAACTATTAGTCATAGCCGCTACATCATAGCTGCAGCCAGAGTCGTGTAGCTGGGGCAGGGGGAGATGATTAACCGCTTAATTTATTTTCATGCAGGACAATCCACTGGACTGAAAAAATGAATTTATGGAAAATCTTAAATTTGCCAAGCCTGCTATAGGTATTTTTTTGCTTATAAATTTTTTGCTTCTAATACCCAGCAATGGGTTAAAAATTGAAATAAAAAAAAATATTCCCTTCCCAAGTCCAGCACTACCTTTGCTACTACAGTCTCAGTTTTTCTGGCATTAGCAGTGATGTCATTACTACAGAGCAAAACACCCCTGTAGCCAATCACTGAGCTCTGCAGCTCATTCTGCCTACTTCGGCACAGCTGCTGAGCTCAGTGTTGTGTGCTAAAGCCGTGACGTCACCACTGCAATCAGTAAACTGACCAAAGTAATGGCGGAAACCAGTGATGGACTCTGGAAAGGTCAATAACATCCACTTTCATTATTTTAATCCAGTGGTGGCTAGTAAAGGCCACAAATCTATAACCAGAAAAAAAAATTATTAAATAAAAAATGCATTCTTACCTATTGTAGCGGCACTCTGAACTCTCCAATACCCCATGGCTCCTGTGACATAATTAATGTCACATGACAGCTGGAACGGGGGACACAGGGCTCAGTGAAGTATGGAGCTGTTGTAGGATGCAAGTATATTATTATTTTTTTCATTTAATGTAGCTGCCTGGGTGCATTTAAAGGCTAGTTAGCACATTACGACTATGCAGTTAATATGCATGTGCATTCTTAAACTTTTAATAAAAGATATTTGGGTCTCACGCACATGTGACACATTTCCATTCCACATGCATGGATCCACATGCCACATGTGCATGAGGCCCAAATATCTTTTCCCCAGTCCAAAGTGTAAATCTGGAAAAGTCAGCTTTGAGTTTGGAGAAAAGATATTTGGATGATTCAATATGTTTAAATAGGTCCTTACCATGGACTTGGCATGTGGATGAATCCTCTTTGTGTGCTGCATCGTCGAGGAGGAAGGAAAAGCTAAAATGCAAAATGACGAGCACTAATTTTATTATCATTAATATAAATAAACCAAGCCTGCAGACAGGTAAATATCTTAAAAATATTTGGTCTTTTTGCTGCTTTCCATTAGTGTTTCATAAGTGATAAGCATAGAAATGCATACAAATAACTGCAATAAATTGGATTAGCTCCTAATGATCCTAGTGTATTTTGCAAGCACAAAGGCATAAAGATGTTTTCAAAAAATCTAAATATATTAAGTAAAACATAAATGTGTTATTTTTTGTCATACACAATGGCCACATTAACCCAAGAGAAAAGGTGTAAAGTATTAAAAACCTCTGAACAATTTCTCAACCCTATGTTGAAGTGTTGAAGACTGACAATTTCACTTTGCTGTGAGATTCTGGTGCCCCAAGATGAGCAAGAATGACACATACTGTACAATCCAATATTCTCAATGTGAGGACACATTTTGGTATGCAACATATATTTTATAACACTAAAATGGAAAGATCTCTGAGTCTAGTTAGTATACACCCCCATGTTCTACAGGAACTAAGCATATTGATAAGCAGATCATTATACACTGCTCAGAAAAATAAAGGGAACACTTAAACAACAGAATATAACTCCAAGTAAATCAGACTTCTGTGAAATCAAACTGTCCACTTAGGAAGCAACACTGATTGACAATTTCACTTGCTGTTGTGCAAATGGAATAGACAACAGATGGAAATTATTGGCAATTATCAAGACACACTCATTAAAAGAGTAGTTCTGCAGGTGGGGACCACAGACCACATCTCAGTACTAATGCTTTCTGGCTGATATTTTGGTCACTTTTGAATGTTGGTTGTGCTTTCACACTCATGGTAGCATGAGACAGACTCACAAGTGGCTCAGGTAGTGCAGCTCATCCAGGATGGCACATCAATGCGAGCTGTGGCAAGAAGGTTTGCTGTGTTTGTCAGCGTAGCGTCCAGAGGCTGGAGGCGCTACCAGGAGACAGGCCAGTACACCAGGAGTCATGAAGGGGGCCTTAGGAGGGCAAGAACCCATTAACAGGACCGCTACCTGCGCCTTTGTGCAAGGAGGAACAGGAGGAGCACTACCAGAGCCCTGCAAATTGACCTTCAGCAGGCCACAAATGTGCATGTGTCTGCATAAACGCTTAGAAACCGACTTCATGAGGATGGTCTGTGTACCCAACGTCCACAGATGAGGGTTGTGCTCACAGCCCAAAACCATGCAGGACGCTTGGCATTTGCCACAGAACACCAGGATTGGCAAATTCGCCACTGGCGCCCTGTGCTCTTTACAGATGAAAGCAGGTTCACACTGAGCACATGTGACAAACGTGACCATGTCTGGAGACGCCGTGGAGAGCGATCTGCTGCCTGCAACATCCTTCAGCATGACTGGTTTGGCAGTGGCTCAGTAATAGTGTGAGGTGGCATTTCTTTGGAGGGCCACACAGCCCTCCATGTGCTCACCAGAGGTAGCCTGTCTGCCATTAGGTACTGAGATGAGATCCTCAGACCCCTTGTGAGACCATATGATGGTGCGGTTGGTTCTGGGTTCCTCCTAATGCAGGACAATGCCAGACCTCATGTTACTGGAGTGTGTCAGCAGTTCCTGCAAGATGAAGGCATTGAAGCTATGGACTGGCCTGCCCATTCTCCAGAACTGAATCCGATTGTGCATATGTGGGACATCATGTCTCGCTCCATTCACCAACGTCACTTTGCACCACAGACTCTCCAGGAGTTGGCAGATGCTTTACCATGTCTGGGAGGAGATCCCTCAGGAGACCATCAACCACCTCATCAGGAGCATGCCCAGGCATTGTAGGGAGGTCATACAGGCACGTTGAGGTCACACACACTACTGAGCATCTTTTCCTTGTCATGAGGCATTTCCACTGAAGTTGGATCAGCCTGTAATTTGATTTTCCACTTTGATTTTGAGTATCATTCCAAATCCAGACCTCCATTGGATATTCATTTTGATTTACATTGATAATTGTTATATTTTTTTGTTCTGAACACATTCCATTATGCAATGAATAAAAATAAAAATTTGCAACTGGAATATTTCATTCAGAGATATCTAGGATGTGGTATTTTAGTGTTCCCTTTATTTTTTTGAGCAGTGTACTTTAAGGGGCTGTCCAATGACACTGCTATGTTTCCGAGCCATGTAGCCGCTTCCTTCTATCTTCCTTTGGACATGACTAACTTTTGGAGGAAGTCAGAGAGCAGTAGCACGCTTAAACTTCTTCCAGATGTCAGTTTTGTTTTGTCCGAAGGAAGAGAGAAGCTGCAGGGCTTGTGTGACATGTTAATGTCACTCAATCCCTTGATACAGCAAGCGCTGACATCACTGGAAAGGTGCCTGCAGTTGCTATTATTTTGCATGGGGGAACAATGGTGAATGAATAGGGGCTCTCTTATAGCAGACAACCCCTGTAATGATTCTATGATAACTAGATCTGTTCCAGGAGACAGACATTTAGCAAATGTAGTGCCAGTATTTAAAAAGGGGTCAAAACCGAGCTTGGAAAATGTAGGCTAGTAAGCATAAACTCGATTATAGATAAAATATTTGAATAATAATAATAATAATAAATTTTATTTTTATAGCGCCGACATATTCCGCAGCACTTTACACTTCAGAGGGGATTTGTACAGACAATAGACATTACAGCATAACAATAATCACATACAGTAGATTATAACAAATACCAAGAGGAAAGAGGGCCCTGCTCGCAAGCTTACAGTCTATGAGGAAAGAGGTAGACACGAAAGGTGGGTGGTAACAGTTGCCCTGATTGTATGGACCAGCCATAATGTTAAGTGTGTAACAGTACAGACACAGAGGGCTAATGGATGCATAAAGCATGTGGGAACATGATGCGGGAAATCTGGTTATGGTAAAACTTTTGGCTGTGCCACACAGGGATAGATTAGGTTAATGTGTTGAGGCGATAGGCCAGTCTGAATAAATGCGTTTTCCGGGCACGCTTAAAATTTTGGGGATTGGGGACTAATCGTATTGACCTGGGAAGTGCATTCCAAAGAATTGGCGCAGCACGTGTAAAGTCTTGGAGACGGGAGTGGGAGGTTCTGACTATTGAGGATGCTAACCTCAGGTCATCAGCAGAATGGAGGGTGCAGGTAGGGTGGTATACTGAAACAAGGGAGGAGATGTAGGGTGGTGCTGAGCCATGGAGGGCTTTGTGGGTGAGGGTAATAAGTTTATACTGAATTCTGGAGTGGATGGGTAGCCAGTGTAATGACTGGCACAAGGTAGAGGCATCGGTGTAATGATTGGTGAGGAATATGATCCTGGCTGCAGCATTCAAGACAGATTGGAGAGGGGAGAGTTTGGTAAGAGGGAGACCGATTAGAAGAGAGTTACAATAGTCGAGACGAGAATGAATAAGAGAAACAGTAAGAGTTTTTGCAGACTCAAAAGTAAGAAAAGGTCTAATTCTAGAAATGTTTTTGAGGTGCAGATGACAAGAGCGAGCCAGTGATCGAATGTTTGGGGCAAAGGAAAGCTCGGAATCAAGTATGACCCCAAGACAGCGGGCCTGTTGCTGGGGAGTAATAGTGGAAACACCCATAGAAATAGCAATGTCGGGTATAGGTACATTAGTAGAGGGAGGAAACACCAGGAGTTCAGTCTTTGACAGGTTCAGTTTCAGATATAGTGAGGACATGATATTAGACACAGCGTTTAGACAATCGCCGGTGAGGTTTTCTATAAAAATAACCTCATAACCCAGCATCAACAATCAACATGGGTGTTACAGAAAGTGGGCACACAACATGAGATGGATCCTGTAAGCGTTAGTGGAGCAGGCAGGTGATGCATGCACGGAACAGATAGCAAGGTTAAGGGAAACTGTTTGTCAAAGGTTAAGTTCTCAAGATCACTGATAGGTAGGAAGGTTATGTAAGGAGATGTGCATATTGCCCTGTTCCCCCTTGTAGACATCAGTGCTGTGTATATTATAAAGTGTATTGTGTATAATTTCATGAATTATGCTAATTGTGATGGGTAGTTAGTGTGGATTGTGATGTGGTGTATTGTAATAATTTGCACTGTACCGTTAGGAAGTTGAGTCCTGCCCAGCCACAGACAGTGAGTAGGGAAAGACATAGTTAGGTGTTGGGACTAGCCCACAGAGGGAGGGGCTGTGTAGCAGGAACAGAGAGGACTTCCTGGTAGTGACTCTTGGACAGGGCCTAGCTTGCAGCTAGAGCAGACATTTGGTCTGAGTGTTCAGCAAAGCCGCATGGCAGTGGGTGTTCTGTGGCAAGAAAGAAAGGAGATCTGGACAGAGATAATGTGATCCTGAGGAACAGACTGAGACAGAAAGAGTTAGAGAAATGCAGAGAGAAGGACAGTGCCAGCTCAGAGGACTGATTGACAGCTGGCTCAGAGAATGGCCAACTCTCAGTCCGGAGCCCAACAAGATGCAGCACGTGGGGAGAAACCTCTTACCGCTATATTAGATGCACCAATGGCACACTCCTGCAGCTGCGCCAGGGGCAGATGCCCGCCTACTTACCCCTAAATATGCCTCTGTGTTATATCATGCCATGCTTGGGAGAGTCACTCCCAACACCGCTGGAATGGCGCCGACACTGGAAGTGAAGATAGGTGTTATTATTTTACAAGGGGGAAACAAAAGGATTGAGAAGCGGATTTTCCGAATAGCCGACAACACCTTTAATACAATCTGAGACTTTTTACACAGTCAATGAAATAATCAGCTTTGATAAAGGATGCCCAAGTTGTGTTTGAAACGCGTTGCTTGATGTCCCTCATTTGATGGAATTTTTCTCCTATATCCTTCCCCTTATCTGATGGATCTTTTTGCTACATGCAATTGTATTTTTTTCATTTTCTATGTGAATAAATTAAATCTTTTTATTGGAGCTGGATTTTCCTTTTTTCCAATGAAATAACAAATGCTTAGTACATCTACAGGTTCCACATTCCCACAAAATTGTAGCTTATAAAGACATAAAATAATGATTTGCAGGCTTAGTGGGAATATATAGAGCTATAGATTAAGTTATGTTTGTTACCAAGAATGGATATAATCCATAATCTAACACACAATTACCTTGACTATATCTGACACCGTTTACTATATTCCAATTACATTGTAACTAAGATTATCAAAAAAATTTAAATTTAAATTTTGCTGGTTCAACTAATTTTTTTAAAATTTGATTTACAGAAAATTGGTTTTCCGCAAATATCAATACTGCAAAGTCACTACCTGTCAGGAACAGATGTTTAACACTCTTAGGTCTACTAACCTCTTTTGAGCTCTTCCCTATGAACACAACCTAAATAAAGTCCAAATCCACATCAGCATATCTGGATATAAATATGCAATGGTTACCAAGGGTTATTTAAAAAAAAGTCCAAAAAATTATCCCTCCTAGCCTTTTGTAATTATTAACTATTCTATTGTTTCCTATAAGTCCATGAGAACAAATGAAATTTCCTTCACAGGGGCCAAAAACCATCTGTGGCTGCCATTCTGTCGTTGCCTTTAAAGCAAATCTGTCAGCAGGATTTTGCTAAGTAAACTATAAGCATTGTCAGGTTGGCAGTGTTAAACTGATTAAAATGATACCTGGGGTGAAGAAATCTGTCTTGTGGTTCTTGTATAATCAGTGATGATGAGCCCATAACTGGCTGATGCAATCCTCAATGCGTGAAATTTTCTTTTCTTTTTGGCGATCTGCACAAATCGCATCATAAATTGTTTGAGTTCGCCGAGTCCTGCAAATTTCATGAAATTCGGCTCAAAGTTGAATCGTAGCACAGCAACGAAATGATCTCTAATGGTAACTGATATAATGCCAGTGAAGTTATGTGATTTGTGTCCATACATTCCTTTTATTAAATTCAAGTACGCTGAATGATAGAGCTGTATTGCTAGGGGAACACTGTTGTCATGCCAACATGCCAACATTGCTGCTCCCTCCGGGAGAGTTAGTTTACAAATCGTATTTGAACATTGTACCCTTGATGGCTATTTATATTGAACTCTTTAATATCAGGAAAATGCTGGAGCACTGATGTATTAACCTCTTTAATGCTGGGGGCCACTGAGTCACTCTGCTCTAGTGACATTTCCTCTGGGCAGTGATTTGAGTCACCGTTTCTTGTTTACGTATCTATTGCAAAGTTTAGACATGCTTCTTCAAAATGACTGACAGCGATTAATGCCTCTGGTGATGAGTGTCACGGTGAAGGCATTCTGCAACACATACTGATTATAGGGCAGAATTTGCCAACTGAAAATTCATAAACACACCGAACGCTGTAAAAACAAAACGTAATAAAATTGGATTTGTTTCCTGTACATTATATGGTAGAATGAAAAGTATAATTGAAACACTACAACAGTTCCCCCACAAAAAAAGCCTTCATTTAGGTATGCTGACCAAAAAGTTATAAAAGTTATGGCTTTTATAAGAAGTGGAGGAAAAACTGAAAGTGTAAAAATTAAAATTGACTACAGGAGAAAGGGGCTAAAACCATTGTTCTGTTTTTGTGTCCACAACTCCTACTCAGATCTACTGTACTTCTGTGGTCACAGACTAAAAACAACATCTATATAGTCTGATCCTGCACTCATGCACCTTCCATTCTTCTTCTTGCTAAGGCTACATTCACACTTCCTTTTACCATCCAAGAGAAACAGACAGGATTTTTCTTGGTTGTCATCCAAGTTGCAGACTAGTTGCTTCTGTCTTTTTTCTGGTGGGAGTCAAGGCAAACTCCTGGCTTACCACTGAGGTAAAAAGACTAATTACCATATGTACCTTTGCCATTTGTTCCGCTTTTATTGCAGCTAGTCTAGGTCATTATTTTGTTTACATGCACTAAGGCACTTTAGGACTATTTTGTCAGTTCATCCTCTAGGACAGAGATTTAAACTCTAATTGACCTTCATATTTTTTCTTGCCTCTCTGCTTTTATTTGTCTAGCATGCATATCATAGAAACGTAGAGTTGGAAGGGACCTCCTGGGCCATCTGGTCCAACCCCCTGCTCAGAGCAGGATTCGCTAAATCATCCCAGACAGATGTTTGTCCAGCCTCTGTTTGAAGACTTCTATTGAAGGAGAACTCACCACCTCTCGTGGCAGCCTGTTCCACTCATTGATCACTCTAACTGTCAAAAAGTTTTTTCTAATATCTAATCTGTGTCTCTTCCCATTCAGTTTCATCCCATTGCTTCTAGTCTTTCCTTGTGCAAATGACAATAAAGATGATCCTTCTACAATGTGACAGACCTTGAGATATTTGTAGACAGTTATTAAGTCTCCTCTCAGTCTTCTCTTCTGCAAGCTAAACATTCCCAAATCCTGCAACCTTTCCTCATAAGACAGGGTTTGCAGACCGGTCACCATTCTGGTCGCTCTTTTCTGAACTTGCTCCAGTTTGTTGATGTCTTTTTTAAAATGTGGCACCCAAAACTGGACACAGTATTCCAGATGAGGTCAGACCAAAGAGGAGTAGAGGGCAATAATGATTTCACGTGATCTAGACTGTATGCTTTTGTTAATACATCCGTGAATTGCATTTGCCTTTTTTGTTGCTGCATCACACTGTTGACTCATATTCTGTCTGTACTCTATTAGTATACCCAAGTCTTTTTCACATGTGCTGTTGCTTAGCCCTATTCCTCCCATTCTGTATATGTTTTTTTCATTTTTATTGCCCAGATGTAGTACTTTGTATTTTTCCCTGTTAAAAACCATTCTGTTAGTTGCTGCCCACTGCTCCAGTTTATTTATATCTTTTTGAATCCTATCTCTCTCTTCTCTAGTATTAGCTATCCTTCCTAGCTTTGTGTCATCAACAAATTTAATCAGTTTACCCTCAATTCCTTCATCTAAATCATTGATAAAGCTGTTGAACAATACAGGGTCCAGGACAGAGCCCTGTGGTACCCGACTTGAGACATTCTTCCAACTGGATGTGCAGCCATTTACGAGCACTCTTTGGGTCCGATCACTAAGCCAGTTATGAATCCACCTAACAGTTGTCTTGTCCATTCCATACTTAGCCATTTTTTCAATAAGCATTGTGTGAGATACTTTGTCAAATGCTTTGCTGAAGTCAAGATATACTACATCTACAGCATTTCTCTGATCCACCCAATCAGTGATTCTGTCATAGAAGGAAATTAAGTTAGTCTGACATGACTTCTTAGTTACAAACCCATGCTGACTTTGTTTAATCACTTCATTCTTATCTAGGTACTTACATACATGTTGTTTAATAATTTGTTCAAATATCTTTCCTGGTATAGAAGTCAGACTCACCAGCTGTGATAAAACACTCCGGGATCGCCTTTGCTGGGGTCAAAGGTCACGTGCATTCAGCATGAAACTCAGGCGCAGAGCTGGGATTCGGGTATAACTGACCCTGGGTCAGGTTTATTAACGGTGAAAGCAATGCAAAAGGAAATAAAACATAAAACAAATCCTTGCCTGTCCGGCACTAACTAAACAATGGACAACCTAATTACTAACTGACGGGCTTCTCCCGTCCAGCCAAACCACAGTTGCAGTGGGCACTGCTTCCACTCACGTGTGTCTCTCACACAGACAGGCTCTCTGTGTTCCCAGGCTGAGACACTCACACAACCACCTGGCATCCTTTTATATCCACCTCCCATTATTCATTAGCAAGCAGGTGCGACACTGACCAGACTAGGCCACATAGGAAAGGAATCTGGGCGAGATATACCTGCCCTCATCCACTATTCCCACATGATTCTCACACAGCCTATAGTTGCCTGGGTCCACCTTCTTCCCCTTTTTGAAGATAGGAACAACATTTGCTGTTCTCCAGTCTTCTGGGACTTCTCCTGTTTTCCAAAAATTTTCAAAGATTATGGAGAGGGGTTCAAAAATTTCTTCTGCTATCTTCTTCAGTACTCTGGGGTGTAATTCATCTGGACCTGAAGACTTGAATGCATTTAGGTTAGCGAAGTGTTTCCTCACTATCTTTCTGTTTATAGATATCCTGGATTCTTCTATTCCCTTAATAGGACAGTGAAGAACAGTTGATGTTGCATTTCCTTTCTGAGAGAAAACAGATGCAAAATAGGAATTTAAAAGTTCGGCCTTCTCAACATTCTGTCTTACCATTTCATCATTTTCATCCTGTAAAAATCCTATAGCATCTTTGACTTTTCTTTTACTTTTGACATATCCCCAAAATCCTTTATTATTGCTTTTGATGTCTCTTGCAAGTCTCAATTCATTGTCAGCTTTAGATAATCTGATTTGTGCCCTGCAAGTTCTGCAGACAGCATTATATTCTTCTTTAGATATGCCTCTCTCTTTCCACTTTATAAATATTTCTTTCTTCCTTTTTAGCATGTGCTTAAGTTCTGTGTTCATCCATCCTGGTTTCCTTAAATGCTTCCTATTCTTCCCTCTTTTCGGAATTGTTAACAATTGTGCTTTGAGAATTTCATTTTTCAAGATTTCCCATCCTTCCTAGTCATTTTTGTCCTTAAGGAAATCTAGCCATTGGATCCCTCCAATTCTCTTTCTGAATCCCTTAAAAGCTGCCTTTCTGAAATCTAAAAAAAAAAACAAAAAAAACAAATTAGACTAGAAGCAGTTCATAAAAATATGTAAATTTTATTGTACAAATATAAAAAATGAAAACAAGATCATACATAAATGATTATTCACATAGTATATAAAGGAGTCAGCAAACACCTAGACACCACATACAGAAAGGTTTGGTAATAAAGTGGCAGTATAAAAGAAATCACATATACCAATCAATATGGCAGTATGAGTACACAAGAGGTATTAAATAACATGCAAAAATGTAATAACCATCCAAAAAGGGGGGGGTAATAAAGTGTAAAAGAGAAAAATATCTAATCAGTGGTCATATAAAGTGCCATAGTGCATATATTAGTGATCCAAAACCGGATCTACAAAAAATTGACCACAGAGAATTCTTTGTAGATCCGATTTTGGATCACTAATATATGCACTATGGCACTTTATATGACCACTGATTAGATATTTTTCTCTTTTGCACTTTATTACCCCCCCTCTTTTTTGGGTGGTTATTACATTTTTGCATGTTATTTAATACATCTTGTGTACTCATACAGCCATATTGATTGGTATATGTGATTTCTATTATACTGCCACTTTATTACCAGATCTTTCTGTATGTGGTGTCTAGGTGTTTGCTGACTCCCTTATATACTATATCAATAATCATTTATGTATGGTCTTGTTTTCATTTTTTATATTTGTACAATAAAATTTACATATTTTTATGAACTGCTTCTAGTCCAATTTGTTTTGGGTTTTGTTATGTTATAATGGATGAGCTTTAATATTTACAGCCTTAATTGGGATACTTTCTGAAATCTAACCTTGACAACTGAGTCTACACTTATAATCAATGAAAAGACATTTCAACAATACAAACTGACATTTATTTATTTCTGCTTTCATTGAAATATATTTAAGCTCCCTTGGTACCTTTTAATGCAAAATGGATGTATGGAACCATTTAGGTATACTTGAATGTAATAACCCCTTGTAATCAGTGGCAGTCATTTTTTTACCCAGTCTTTGTTTGACATGAGGCAACTTTTTATTATTTTGTATTTACATGTTTAATAAAATGGTATTTGTAATATACTCTCCTTTTTCCTTCCGTTGTGTGAACGTGCAAGGCGCGTGGTAAGGGATGGGGAAGTGGACGTGATGTTGATGCAGAACACCACTCTTGAAGCCAGACCAGTGTGAAAAGGTTATTAGATGGATAGCAGATAATGCTTCCAGTCACTTTGCCAGCACAACCCTGTCTACCACATGGTCCAGTCTCAGTAGCCATGATTTTGGACCATATCATTCTCACCCTGATCCTCCTTCCTCCCACCATTCCGAGTGCCTGGAGACAAGTGATTACACACTTGGACACTCTGAAGAACTGTTCCTAAATCCACATATAGATTCTGGCCTCTTGCACTGCCCATTTCAATCAGAACACGAGGAGTCCGCATGTAGCAATACCCAAATATTTGAGCAGCCATGCTCACAAGAAGGTGACAGGGGAACATGCAAGAGGTAGATGATGATGAGACACAATTGCCAACAAAGACGAGGTGGTTGGCGATGAATTCACTGACCCAACCTGGGAAAGTGACATGCAAAGCGAGGACAGCAGAGCACAGGGGGATGGATCTGCAGCATCACAACAGGCAGGAAGAGACAGTGGGGGGCCAGAGACACAAGGCGGGCAATTGTTCCCCAATGCACCAGCGCAGGTGAAGTTGCCAAACCAAGGTTTAGGTGTTCCCGAGCCTTTTTAAAGACAGTCCAATTAACCCAAAAAAGACAATTTTAAAATTGCCTGATTGCAGTGAGCCATGGCTGCTCAGTATGGAGGTGGGGGATTATCTCTTCACTGTTGGAATACATGTCTCATTAAGGGAGCGTTTGAGAGCACAGGTGGAGGCCCTAGAGGAGGTGGAGGAGGCAGAAGCAGTGGAGGAAATGTTAGATACAGAAGTTTGTCCCACAAGTCTAGGGTATTCCAAAACTTGTTGAGCAGCTACTTGACCGCTTGCCCCCCAGGCACCAGCGTCACCTAGTGACCAGTCAGTGAGATGTAGTGCCCCTGCCCATGTTTGCTCGTCCAGCTGTCAGTGGTGAAATGCACCCTGTCAGACATAGATTTTTTCAGGGAATGGGTGATGTCTGCGACATGCTGGTGTAGCACAGGCAAAGCTTTATTATAGAAGTAATGGTGACAAGGCAACTGGTACTAAGAGATTGCGATGGCCATCAATTTTCAGAAACCATCTGTATCCACCAGGCATAAAACGCAGCATTTCCGTGGTCAACAGATTTGACATGGTGGAGTTCAAGCTCTTACCTTTGGCCTGTGTAGGAGGTCACATTCTTTTACGTGACCACAATTGTAGGACTGAGGGTTGGCTGCTGTGCTGAAAGAGGGTGGGGTAGGGCGAACAGGACAAACTACTGGACTTTGAGTGAGGTGCAGCGGAGATATTATGTGGATTGGCAAAGATGTGTTGTGCTAGGTGACACAAAAAAAGCAGGCATGTCCACTCCCATAACAACTGACAGGCTCTCACTCACCCTGACTGTAGGGAGTAAACAAGCAGAGTTTCTGCTTCCAGAGACCTGTGTGAAAACACTTGGCACGGTGACAGAGGAGTAAGAAGCAGCAGATGTGCTTGATAGGACAGCCGATGGTTGGCGAGACACGCTAGTCTGCATTTAGTGCAGTGAGATTCCCACGCTAAGGCATGTTGATTGCGCATGTGACAGTTCATGCATGTAGTTGTCAAACTATTGCAATTTTTGCCTCTGAGTTTTTTTTGCAAATTTTGCAGATAACATGAGTTGGGTCATCATTTGCAGTCTCAAAAAAGGCCCATGCTAGGCAACCTTTGCCACCCCTGCGAAATGCATGGCTGAGGATGCAGTGGTTGCATCACTCGTGTATGTGAGAGAAGCCGCAATGAAACCTCCTCCTCCTTTCTCTGCTGAGCTACTCTAGGTTCACACCAAGTGGGATCTACAACCTCATCGTCATCCTCTCTGTTCTTTCACTCCTCATCCTGAGAGTCATCCTCTTCTTCCCATCCTGACACCACATCTGATGATAACGGTCTGGATTCTGCTTGGACCCTACTTCGTCCGGCCCTGGATCCAACATGAAAAAATATCGTGCATCGGTGCAGATGCTTTCCACATCTGGATTCTGTGAATCTTTGGAGCAGACCTGTCACGATCCATTTTTGGATTTATGGAAGATCTGGTTTCTTTAACTTAAAACTTTTTTCCTTTCAGGCTATTGGAGGTTAATGTCAGTTGTGCCCTGTTGGCCTGCTGGTGTTATTGCATCGCTGCTGGGTCAGCTGATGTGGGTGGTGAATACTCCCACCATTCTTCAAGAGGTCACCTGATGCATCAGCTGACTGTCAGTGTTAGTTCATTCTACAGCAACCAAGCTGCAGGAAGAAGCTCTCTGGGTGCAGTGGTGCTTTGCTGAGTTCGCTTGTCAGGTGCCTTACTCTGCTGTGCAGTGCTTTGCAGCAGAGGGAGCTAAGTGTTGCATTTTATGTTTACCCTGTCCCTTTTGGTGTCTCTTTATCCTTACCTTTTGTTGTATTAGTGCAGCAGTGGGACCAGTGCTCTCACCTGCCAGTTCCCTACTTAGAGATAGGAGCAGGGCAAGTGAGGGATTAGGTATCCTGCTCAGCGTTGGGGTGAAAGAACCCAAATAGGGACGCTAGTAAGAACAGAGCACTTCCTCAGGTGAGTGCAGTAGGTTTCCATTTCCCTCATTCCCTATCAATAGGGCCCACCATTGTTAAAGTTTCCCTGGTATTCCTTTATGTCTTGTGCTGTCCGTTGACTGACCTTTTGTGGGGTCGTGTCACACCGCTTCGGTCACATCGTGACATTAACACCGACGTCACATTTTTTTCTGGTGAAACGTGGCCCAAATACAGGCTCTTGCCCAACTGCTTCAGACCCTCACTGATGAGCTTAACGTGCTGCGTAGTGAGGAGGTGCAGCAGCTGCAGCAGTTGATGGGGTTCTAGGCCTCAGCTCAGGTGCAGGCTCAACCAGAACCCAAGACATCTCTCCCTAACCAGTTTTCTGGGGGGGAGAGTTGGTGGGGTTCTGGGCCTCAGCTCAGGTGCGGGCTCAACCAGAACCCAAGACATCTCTCCCTAACCGGTTTTCCGGGGGGGAGAGATAAATATTTGGTTTTTCAGGAAGCCTGCAAGTTATACTTCAGATTCTGCCCTCGTTCATCAGGGAGTGAGGAACAATGGGTCGGAATCATCGTTTCCCTTCTTAAGGGTGAGCCCCAATCCTGGACCTTCTCCCCGATCACCATCTCTACTGTCAGTGGACGAGTTTTTCGCGGCTCGGACACTGGTGTATGGCAATCCTAATGGCGTTTCACTGGCAGAATCCTGACTCCATAAAATCAAGCAGGGGGCCGGCCGAGGAGTACTGCTCAGAGTTCAGGAGGTGGGCCACTGACACACAGTGGAATGACCCAGCCCTTAGGAGCCATTTTATACAGGGTCTGTCCCTAAGGTTGCAGGATACACTGGTGCTGTGCCCCGCCCCCATATCATTGGAGGTCGCCATGTCCCTTGCCATCCAGGTGGATAAACCCTTGAGAGAGAGGCATGCACTAAATGTGCCCCCTGGAGTCATTGCTAGGGAGGAGGAAACACCTGAGCAGGCGAATGAATCCATGCAGGTGGGAGGAGTTGGTTCCCAAGCAGGGTTGCCTGTGGTTCACCGTGGTGTGGGGGCATGTTTTTTTGTGGGCAATCTGTTCATTTTAATGGGGTCTGCCCAGCTTGCGCCAAAGTTGTACCATCTAATAAGCCGCGTCCCCCTGGTCGTGTGGAGGGAGGTGAGCAGGAAGTATATATTTCCTCCATTTTTTCTCCTTAGTGCACCTTGTCTGCTGAAGTGGTGGTTGGTGGGGTAACTGAGAGTGTACCGGTGCTGGTAGACAGTAGAGCA
Organism: Dendrobates tinctorius; assembly: GCF_039654945.1. NCBI lineage: Eukaryota > Metazoa > Chordata > Amphibia > Anura > Dendrobatidae > Dendrobates > Dendrobates tinctorius. Next base: position 25,085,596 of record NW_027361870.1, read on the forward strand.
GGTGTCAATCTGGTGGATGCTCACTTCATCCAGACCCATGGCCTGAGGTGTAGGATGCTAGCAAAACCCCTAAGCGTCCAGGCCATTGACTCTGTCCCACTCAGCCAGGGGAGGGTGACCCAAGTCGTAGATGATATACACCTGTGTATAGGGACTCATCATAAAGAGTCCCTGTCGTGCTACGTCTTGGGAGGGATGCCAACACCCATCATTTTAAGCCGCCCTTGGTTGAAAAGACACAACTCAGTCAAAGAATGGCGGTCCAGAGATGTAGTCAGCTGGGATCAGTCATGTGAGGACTGCTGCCTGGGGGCTACTGTCTCTGTCATCTTTCTAAAACCGTCCCCTTCTTCAGTGGAAGCAACAGAGGTGCAGCCAGGGAGTAGGAGCAAGTCTCAACCCTCACCACAAGTGTACCCTGAGTGTTGGAGTCCTCTTAGGAGGAGGGGTCAGGGAAGGATGGTGGTTCCTTTAGAGCATTGTGGGAGTATGTGTGTGGTGACACAGGGGGACGCCTCTGTTGTCGGTTTTTCAAAGAGTTCACCATCTTGTGGAAAACATGTATGTGGCAATAAACGTTCAGGTCCGAACCTGTGTGTGAATGAATATGTATGGGTGTCCTACAAAAACATCAGGTGAAAGTGTGGTACCCCTGAGAGTTCAGTCGCCACAGAGGTACTACACCTCATCCAGAGGTATGGTACCCCACTCTCAGGTAAGGAGAGAGCACCATCCAGGACACTAACACCTGCACCAAACACAGACTAGTGCAGCAGAGCACCCTGGATGTACCCTAAGGGAGGATGGTATCATCCCTGGCTGGGTAGTGAAGGGTGTTGAGGGAGTGGATGGAGAAAGTAGGAAGAGAGAGGAGGAGCTAACAGAGCTGTAAGAACAGTGCAGAGGGAGAAAGTGAGACATCAGGAGAAAGTGAAAGTAAGCAGACATGCTGTGAGGCAGATCCCTGTCAGAAGGAGCTGCAGAGAGAAAGCTAAAAGGGAGAGACAGAAGGAAGCTCCCAGAAGAGAGAAGGGGTCCTTGGGACATGAGTAGTGAGAAGTCCACCCGTGGGGCCCATATCCATGCTGACTGCCATCAGGTGGAGGGACCAAGTTGCAGTGGGGTACCAGTCCCCAAGACCAATGGAGCATCACTAGACAGCTAGCAAGCCGGAGGCAGGGGCACCTCTAGGTGCTTCAGCCACAGCCACAGTTATCTTCGATGAAAATGCAGCCATATAGGAGCAAAGGGACGCAGACAGGACGTCACCCGACAAGGTCCACGGCTGCTGGCTCAGGACACTGACTGTGAGGTGTTGGATAGGAAAGGCGGAAAGCCAGCACAGTGAGATGGCCAGGAAAGGTACATACAAAAATGAGTCCTGGAAAGGTGTATCCCAATCTACCTGGGAGTTTTTTCTGGACCCCTCACCTGGAGGACATGACACTAAGCGGACACCTGAGCACAAGAACTGTGAGTAAAGCTTTGGAAACTGCACCCAGCTGTGTCCTCTAATCATTCCTGCGTCAGCTGCCCTGCACCACATTCACCATCCTCACCTTTAACATCTACATCCAAGCTGCCCTGGGATACAGCTCTACCTGTGGAGAGCTAAACCATTTCTGCTGCCCTGTCACCATCCCAGAGGATCTGCATAGCAGCATCGGTCCCCTGACCGAATACCACAGGTGGCGTCACAAACACTTTATTATAAATTTTATTCCCTTGTAAATATCCCTGCAATTGGATGCCCTGGGCTTTGGACCAGATCACCACTGCCAAGATATCCCCTTTAAGAACCGGCCCGGTACTGAGTACCCCACGGCCCTAGCGGGCGATCCAAAAGTTTGGTACTAGGATCTGGAGTTCTAGGGTAATCGGGCCATATCGAGTGTTGGCCATTCTCAGCCCAGGGACTTACCAGCTGGAGTTACCCCCAGTAATGCCCGTACAATCGTACATAACTTGTTCCTCTCTGGAGATTTGTGGTGCCTCCGGAGCCTAGACTGTTGTCATCTCCATCATGCTGCGTTCGCCTTAAACCTGAGGGTCAGGTGACTGCAGAGGTGAACTCTGGTGAATCGAGGTGTCCTCATCAAATGTAATTTTCTAGTGAGGTCTGGTGTTGAGGGTCCAGAGGCCCCTCATTGAAAGGGGGCACTGTCACGATCCACGATCTGGGCTTAAAGGGGTAGGGGCAAATAACAGTTTCTCCACCCCTCTACAAAATCACTATAAAAATTGTTTTTTTTTTAATTGGGAGACATGCGCTTATCTATCCAGGCAATTATTTACATATGTAAAAATGTGCTGGCAGGTTCACTTTAATGGAAAAAGCACTTGTTGGACATATGTACATATGTCTTCTCTCTTTCATGTCCGCTCAATATCTGTTCAAAAAAGGTTGCCACAGAAACTGCATGTGGTAATCCAGTCTAAGGCTTCCTGTTCAGTTAAGCCTATTTTCTAAATAAATAAAATATTGTGTAGAGTGGAAAAAGTAGGACTTGAAAAATCAAAAGGATGAAATGATTTGTGCTTTGGACACTGTAGTTGATGATCTCATGCTTTAATGATCATTTTCATTTACTATAAGTCTGGCTAGAGAAGTCATTTACTATATGTAATCAGATAGATATGGACATTTTTGCATGTTGGCTTATGTCTTGTGTAATGTTCCTGAACTGCAGGTCTCGGTCTAGGTCTCTCGGTTGCGAAGAGAAGTTAACAGCTAATAGGAATTAGTCATAAATGGGTTCTCTTAGTAGGAGATCAAACTGATGGTTCGTTGACCTTTTAAAATGCTTATGTCCCTAGGAGCAGACAGAGCCAACAGCTTGATAGCATCTCAAATGAGCAGATTTTACTCACACACACACCAGCAGAGAATGAAACCCGCTATTATTATTTCACAAATATATAAATTGGAATAGCACAATGTGGAAATATCAGTGTAGATACTCGTAAGTGTCTTTCTATTCAAGCATTACCGTAGCTCAAGAGTTTCATGCACAGTTTAGTAACTTTTTATTTTTCAGATGGCCTGTAGATCAACGTTGCCTAAGTAAGCAGTTATGGAGTTTAGGTTTTTCATTGTAAAAAAAACGCCTGGAGGAGACCCATAGATAAATTCATAGATAAATTCCCATTTACATGGGTGATGGATGACCAAATGTCCATTCAAACATCAGCTAATCCTCAATAAGTGCTCGAAGCCAACATGTCTGATGACAAGCGACAAGTCGCTCTTTTATAATTGATTGCTTCTTTTATGTGGACATAAAAATCATAATTTGCCGGCAGCACAATGCCTCTGTAAACACTCACGAGGGTGACAATATTAAATAATTTAGGGAGTGAAAGATTGTTCATATGAATCCTCTGTGATAATTGTTGCATGTACATGTTAGTAAATGAGCCACAATCAACTGTATTGTCAGGTGAAGTGGGTTATTGGCTTATCTGGCCACATAAATGGACCTTTATCAAACCTATAAGAAATACTTTCACTAAAGACTTGACATAAAATTCAGTCATTTGGCAGCAGCATTCTGTGTATGATCACTCTAAAGACCTAATTTGCCATCTGCTCCTATGTACAATGGTTTTAATGTTGTATCTTATTTGCTCATTTTCTGCAAGCGCTTATCTAGACTGGGTCATCTTTATAAGGAACGTTTTGTTGTTAGTAACAGCATATATTAATATAAGTATAAATGCAAAGCTAATCTATCTATCTTGAAAATGGGTCTGATTAAGATGAAACATTGATCACATTTTTCTTTATTTCTTTCCTCTGTAACCATTCTTCTCTTTATTTCTCACTTTTTTCTCTCCTTTTATCCTAACATTTCGCTCAATTACTCACCTTTGTCTTCTTTCTCTATTTTTCCTTTTTTCTCCCTCTCTTTTTCTTCTTCTATTTCTTCTCTTTTCCCCTTTCCCTTCTCTCCATTTTCTCTCTATTTCATTCTCTCTTTGTACCTTTCTTTCTCTTATTCGCTCTTCCCTTTCCCCTTTCTCTCCATTTTCTTTTCTCATTTGCAAACAATTATTGAAAAAAGTTACTAAAAAGTATTTTACTGTTTATTTCAGTGAACGTTATCTAGCAGAATAGGTGATAATTCATACATACTAGAATATTAGGTGCTTCTACAGTTTGTGCAAAACAGTGTGACCATGAACATTTGATCTTAAATGTTTCCATTCAGATTTTCTTTACTTAGCCTTTAGGAAATTTAAACTATTGCTAAATCTCCTGTTTTGAAATCTGAATCTTCCTGCAAGGACTTGAAACACGAAGAGCCACTTAACACAAGCTGCAGAAAGAAGCTAAATAGATGGCAGCTTCCCTGATTTGATACAAACATATCTACTATCTTCAGAAATACTAAACAAATGCATGTTGCAAGTTTCATCTGTGTTGTGTTATGTACTTTATTTTGCTCATTCCTATACAAACTGCCACTGCTGTCCGGCCCCGTCTCTCTGGGTTGGAGGTTAAAATGGGGAAAGTGGTCATAACACGAATGTTGGGAGAAATGTCTGCCTCCCAAAATGCAATGTAGTTCTTTCCGTTTAAAGGGAAGTGTTCTTTCTGGCACGCAGCCTAGCTATGCATATTAAAGTTAATGATTGTGCCAGTTAAGAACCTGCTGATCGCTGGAGCCAATCAAGGGACCAATGACAGGGCAGGTTCGGTGACCCTTAGGGGTAACCATTGGCCAGTTAATTTTCCCTTGTGACATCCTGACCTTTCTAAAGATTGCACTGTATTATTATGCTACTGGTGCACTTATTAGTATAATTCTTAGAATTCTAACCCGACTCTTGTACCTTAGCTACTGCTTGATTTATCTCTTGCATGGATTTGATCCTGTACAGTTTGATTAATGTCTGTGTTCAAGGAGGTAACTAGAGCAGATGCGAGGTCTTCAAATGCCCTGAGGCTCTTGAGCCTAAGGGTGTGTGCACACGTTGCAGATTCTGCTGCAGATCCGCAGCGGATTTGGCCCTGCGGATCCGCAGCAGTTTCTGCTGCGTTGTACAGTACCTTTATTTTCTATGGAAAATGAAAACCGCTGTGCACATGCTGCGGATTTTTCTGCGCGAATTTGCTGAGTTTTAAAATCCGCACCATGTCACTTCTTTGTGCGGAATCCGCAGCAATTTGACACCTGCTCTATTGTCCAGTTGTCAAACCGCTGGGGCAAACCGCTGGCTAATCCGCAGATAAAGCGCAGGTCTTTTGTCCTGCGGATTTACCTGCGGATTTTGCAAAATCTGCTCGGAAAAATGCGCAGCAGATTCCGCAACGGGTGCACACACCCTAAGGGTTCCCAAATGGTCCCCTTGCCCCATATGAGAAGATCAATACTACTAAAACAGGGTTGGACTAGCCCACCAGAGAATCCTCCGGTGGGCCCTATCTTCTTCTTTAGGAGAGTTCATAGTGCAAACCTTGCAGCTGCCTTGGGGCTCTTGAGAGGGGGAGAAAGGTGGGCCCCCTGAATCAAATCCTCTGGTGGGCCCAATGTTCTTCAGTCTGACACTGTACTAAAGACATGTGCATGTGGAGCATGAGATTCAGGTTTCGCTGCTGATCCTGTTTCTCCCTATTTGTTCTTGGCTATTTCCAGGCTACATTCCTGGTGTTTCATAATGTCATTGTCCCTGTTTCTCTGATACTGACTTACTGAACTTTCTCCACCACAGGCAACTATTTTGTAGAAGGAACCCAGTGAAGACCAAATTCTTATGTAGGGGTGAAATTGAGAAAAACACGGTGTTGTTGGCACAGGTAAAGCCGAGTGGGTTGCATCAAGTCTATCTGTGAAAGTCTATGATTTCATTACATTTCACTTTTTTCTTTAATATCATTAAAGCAATATACTTGCGGTTCTGGTCTTCCAGAGGGAAACAAGAAGCTGGCATGTCACAGTGGCACAACATGTCAGGGAAATAAATCGCTGTAATTTCATCCCAGATGAACATGACGGATCTTATGTTTCCTGAAGACACTGTAGAATTTCACTAACGTAAACCTACCCTACAAAACGTGCCACACAGAAGATGGTCAGCAGTCATCACAAGCAGATGTCCCCCAGCATTGTATGCATTCACGTCTCACATTTATTCTCATGAACATTTCCATCTTTATTAACTTGATGTTCATGCACACAGTAATCCAAAACATTACTCTAACACAGAATTATTAAAATATGTGACAGTTGATTTTGTCAACTAATCAACGATGAGATGTCATTTAGTGCAATGTGCAATCATGCAAACTAACATAGACGAAACAATGACATCATTGTGGGATTGGTATCTTAAAAAAGGTGCAACAAAAATAGCTGAAGGTGGCTCACTTCCCTCCGTACAAAATATAATGGGAGTACCGTAATTACATGGATGTTGTGATCCTGTGATATTGCCAAAATCGACCTCATAATAATTTGCCACCATATTATTCCTTCTTTCATGGAATCAAACAATCTTGATAATCGTATTCTATACATATATTGCAAGGAAAGAAGTAAAACTGCAAAATGATATAAACATTTGACAGAAAGGAAGTGAAAACAAGGTAGGTGGTAGGAAATAATTAGTTCTGCAAATACTGAAGTGCTACATATGGTGATCACAATCCTTATTTATGGGTCAATGGTTGCAGATGTGCATTTTATTAGATCCTGATTGGTTTAGAAACATCCGAGTCTTCCATTTACATCTGGCTTAATGCTCCCATGGTGACGCAAAACGAAGGATAATAAATCATAATATAAAGCTGAAGGGAATTCGTGACATAGATACCTTTACCACACAAACCTGAAACCAAAGAAATGGTTGGAAATGATCTTTTTTTGCATTTCCCAATTATATAGGAAATAACAAAGGGAACAGGACACAAAACATCCGACTCACGCAGCCTGTGAAATCTGGTAAAAGGTTTATACTGCCCACATCATATAATTCTCTAATTAACAGGAAAATAACACAGTAAGAAAGTAACTCCATAAGAATAGTCAGAAATGCAAGCAGAGGTCAAAACTAGGAACAATGATAACAACAAGGAGACAAATAAACAGGACTGAACCAGAGAAGCCTAAGACTATATCTGGCAGCTTCCAGTAGTAAGCTGGTAGCTTAAGTAGGGTGTGGTGCTCTCTAATAGGGAGGAGCAAGGAGCTGAAAAGTCCAGCTGGATAGCAGAATGAATGCGACGGCATTGGTGACAGAAGAAGGCATCGCAGGAGCAGATCGCAGTGGAGATGTGACAAAAAGTAGTCGCAAAAGCTTGCTATTTGTCATCACCTTTTCAGTTCATCAGTAATAGTTGTCAGCCAATGAGGATTCATACTTGGAAGGGAAGAAATTTAAAGTACACCATAAATCTGATAACAGAAAGCTCTAAATTGTATGCAATGTTTCTGCTGTATACATCTTGTACTTTATACAATCAAAGAAACTATAACCTTTATAAGCATCTTTACTTGCTAGAGCAATGTTTGTTGCCTTGAGAAAAATAAGAACATTTCACTTAGTTTTCTCTACTTGCATCTGCTGTGCAGAAAAGCTGAGCTGTATTCAAGGGCATATAAACAAAACTATCCTGACTGATTCTACATGCGAATGAATGGAAGTCATACATTGAAGCCTGACAATGTAATTAATACAATTTATATATAACAATATAATATACAGTGGGTACGGAAAGTATTCAGACCCTTTTAAATTTTTCACTCTTTGTTTCATTGGAGCCATTTGGTAAATTCAAAAAAATTCATTTTATTTTCTCATTAATGTACACTCTGCACCCCATCTTGACGAAACAAACAGAAATGTAGAAATATTTGCAAATTTATTAAAAAAGAAAAACTGAAGTATCACATGGTCATAAGTATTCAGACCCTTTGCTCAGTATTGAATAGAAGCACCCTTTTGAGCTAGTACAGCCATGAGTCTTCTTAGGAATGATGCAACAAGTTTTTCACACCTGGATTTAGGGATCCTCTGCCATTCTTTCTTGTAGATCCTCTCTAGTTCCGTCAGGTTGGATGGTGAATTTTCAGGTCTCTCCAGAGATGCTCAGTTGGGTTTAGGTCAGGGCTCTGGCTGGACCAGTCAAGAATGGTCATAGAGTTGTTCTGAAGCCACTCCTTTGATATTTTAGCTGTGTGCTTAGGGTCATTGTCTCTTTGGAAGGTGAACCTTCGGCCAAGTCTGAGGTCCAGAGCATTCTGGAAGAAGTTTTCATCCAGGATATCTCTGTACTTGGCCGCATTTATGTTTCCTTCAATTGCAACCAGTCATCCTGTCCCTGCAGCTGAAAAACACCCCCCTAGCATGATTCTGCCACCACCATGTTTCACTGTTGGAATTGTATTGGGCAGGTGATGAGCAGTGACTGGTTTTCTCTACACATACCGCTTAGAATATCACCAAAAAGTACTATCTTTGTCTTATCAGACCAGAGATTCTCATTTCTCATAGTCTGGGAGTCCTTCATGTGTTTTTTTGCAAACTCTATGCGGGCTTTCATATGTCTGGCACTGAATCAAGCATGTAAGTGCACATCCTGAGGACACAGAACGACATATTACTGTCAGATATGCAAGACATGACTAACCTAAACCCCAGATTCATGTGAAATGGTGTGTCAAAAGTCTTCCATTCCATATCCCTGCGTTACCATAAAACTGCTGCTCCCATCTGCAGCTGCAACTGAATATTTAGTAAATCAGTTGTGTCAGAATTTGTAGGTAAGATTTCATAATTGAAGATGAAAATCTTTCTCTTGCTGAAACCAAAATAAAAAGAAAAATATTTTGAAATTTGAACATGTAAAGTTTTACAAGTTTGCATTAAAATTAGATTGTTTTTATCATTAAATTTTCATGGTAATACATTAAAGGGTATCTGTCAGCAGGTTTTTGATATGGAATCTGAGAGCTGCATGGTCTAAGAGTAGAGACCATGATTCCAGCGATGTGTCACTTACTGGACTGCTTGGTGCATTTTTGATACATGCACAGTTTTTTCTGCTATAGATCTAGCAGTGCTCAGAATGCTGCGCTCTGATGACCCCACCCACACCACTGATTGGAAGGTTCCTGTGTACACTGTGCATTGTCAGCCAACTGCCAATCAGTGGTTTGATTGGGGATACACAGATCAGCTAGACTGCCTGGCACACAACACCTAGTACTGTAATGATAATCTTTTGCTGAAGGAAAACACTGATTGTTTTAAAACTACAGCAAGATGATGAGCAAGTGACATATGTATGCGATCAAACTCTCTACATCATGAAGCTCTCAGATTAAATAGCAAAAACCTGATGACATCATAAATAAATTTACAGTGCAAGTTGGAAGTAGGTGCATGGAGCAGGCTCAAGGGGGGAGCCTGCCCCATACTCGGCAGGTGATAGCTGTGTATTACAGCCAGGATCTGCCTCTAACAATTGTGGATGAAGCAAAGCATCCACCTCAATTGTTCATCAGTTAAATGTCGATGTCAAACTCTAACAGTGGCATGTAATACTTGCTGGTATGGGTGTGCGTCATTCTATGCTCCCATCAGCATGCCTGTGACATGATCACGAGTCACCGATGGGTCGCTATGACAGCAAGGGTCTGTTGAAGACCTCCATGATTGCCCTTAAGAAGCTCCTTTGAAACCAAGCCTATGGCCAGACTTCAAACGAGATTGTGATTCCTGCTATATACAGCAATGCCACTGCATCTATGCTGAGCACTTACGTCTGGGTTTCCATATAAATCCCACAAAAATGTGATTCAGATGAAACCCCCAACAGAACCACCCACCAAGAGGCAGATGGAGACATATTGGAGTCCGTTTGACATCTTTTCTGGTGGTATCCATCTTTTTAGGCATGCACAGATTTGTCGTTGCTCACACTTCTGTGCTAAAAAGACGCCTAAAATGATGGGACACCACAGGAACAGAGACCAGTCCAAAGTGTCTCCATCTGCCTCATAAGTGAGTGGTTCATTCCAGGGTTATGTCTAAATCGCGGTTTGGGGGAAATTATACAGAAACGATTACAGCGATGCCAGATGTATATTTTTTATGCTTTGTTCTTTTTACAGAATAAAAACAATATTCTACAAAAATGAATTTGTTTTTGCTTCGGCATATTCTGAGGGCTGTAACTTTTCTATTTTTTGCCAAATGAGCCATACTAGGGCTTGTTCTTTTGTGGATGGTTTGGCGTTTTCATTTATACCATTTTTTTACATATGACTTTTTGATCGCTTTTTATTCAGTGTGATGAGAAAGTGAAGTTTTTGGTGTGTTTTTTATTTTTTTATGGAGCTCTCCAAATGGAATAAATAACGTGCTGTTTTTATAGAGCGGGTCATTACGGACATGGCGATACCAATTATGTGTACTTTTTTTGTTAATTTTTGTTTTATCACACGCTGCGTTTTGAATGGCGAAACTGATTTTAGTGATTTGTGTGCACTTTGTGTTTTTTTTACTTTTTTACATATTTTGTTTTACTTTGTTCACTTTTTTTACTTAGTCCCACTGTGGGGCATGTACAATTTTCAGTTTGATCACTTGTCTCATACACTGCTGTACTCAACGGTATTTAAAGAGTTAATTGGCCCCAATCAGACGCAGAACTGTCCAGGGCCGATACAGCAAAGTGTGAGCTGTCATGTACAGCTGACACTTGTGGGAATCGCCGTGGCTCTCCGGCATTGTTCCGTTATTCTCAATCTCCTTTTTAAAACGGCAATGAGGGAATAAGAACCCTTAACGACTGCCATTTTAATGCGTATCGGCGGTCGCTAAGGGGTTAAAGCGGTTTCCTACTTTGAATTAGGTTACGTGGAAGGGCATAAATAAATTTTGTAGTTCACAATTACTGGTTGAATATAGGAGAGAAATAATTAGGTGCTTTATGATGAACTATGGGGTAAAAGGGACCTATATACTGGACTTGTGCATAGGCCCTCTACTGTCTTTGTATCTGCTACAGATGCAATCTCCACGCTGTTAGTCTTTCACCATCAATCACCTGGAGCAATGCTGGGAAAAGCTGGCAGAGGGAGTCACCGGACTGATCTAGTCTGTCTATTTTCACTAAAATACCAGAGTGTTCCAAAGAAAGATATACCTGTCTGTAATTAGTGCCGTTTTTGGCATTCATGCTGCCACAAGCACTTTAAATGGTTACGCTGCCCTACTGATAGGTTGACTTATGAGTATGTGCACAATACATCTGTTTAAGGCAGATCTGCTCTGTTAACACGAATGGAAAAGCGCTAATTAAACGCTAATAAGAATGAATATCTGAACTTGCTGCACATATGTTCAGTCTTATGAGCGTCTTTTAACCGGTTCAGGTTTTCGAAGAAGCCAAAATAGTTAAAATAGGTAACCTGACCATTTTTAGGTCGGTTACTGCTAGGAAGCCGCTCACTAGCACTTAATTAAATTTAAATAAAAAAAATGGTGGCCAAAAGATGGTAGAAAATAAGCAAAAAAAGAAGACACTATAGGGCAAAAAAGATGCCAGTGTGTCCTAAAGCATCTTCCACCTGAAAAACACAAGGATTCACAGATGTCTAAAATGCATTGTGTGCAAATACAGTATACTAAAAGTCCATATACTGTAAAAGTTCACATACCATTTAGATAGTAGTTAAGTCACTTAGACCAAAGTTGGCTGACAGGATCGACCAACAGTTTAAAGGGAACACGTCAGCAGTAGCAGCTATCGGTGGCACAATGGGTAGAAAATACGAACCAGTCTGCAATCTTGCAGCCAGTATCTTATTCATGGGCAGCATGAATCAGATACAGGTAGACATTTACCTATGAATTGAGATTCTCTAAATAGATAGGCTGCTGCAATGACAGCAGGAGGCAATTGTCAGATACATGATTTAGACGTATAAAAATATAAACATTTTGTAAATTTTTTTTTAATTTTTCAATTTTCAAACTTTGAATTTTTTTTGTCCTTAAATCACATTGTTATACCACACAAAATAGTGAATAAACAACATTTACTATATGTCTATTTCACTTGCACACAAGCATCATTTTTTAAACATTATTTTTTTTGTTAGGAATTTAGCAGGGTTAAAAGTTTATCAACAATTTTCCATTTTTGCAACTAAATTTACAAAACCTATTTTTTTTAGGGAACACATCACATTTGAATTGACTTTGAGGGGCTGTAGGACAAAAAAAACAAAATTGACACCATTTTAAAAACAAACCCCCTCAAAATGTTCAAAACCACATTCAAGAAGTGTATTAAGTATAACCCTTTAGGTGCATCACAGGAATCAAAACAATGTTTGGGCACATAGCAGAGCTTGGAAGAGAAGAAGCTATATTCGACTTTTGGAGCGCAAAATTGGCAGGAATAGTTAGCGGTCGCTATGTCACTGTTGCAGAGCTTTTGATGGACCAAAATAATGGAAATCCCACACAAGTTACCACATTTAGGAAACTACACCCCAGGAATTTCTCTAAAGGTATGGTGAGCATCTTGAACCAACAGATGTTTCACTAAATTTTAAAACATTGGACTGTGAAAATAAAAAAAATATTTTTTGTTTGTAGAGCAAAATTGTTTGGAATAGGTTGCGGATGCAATGTCGCACTTGGAGAGCCGCCAAGGTTCCATAACAGCAGAAATCCCCTCAAGAGACCCCATTATGGGAAGTACACCCTCCAAAGAATTCCTCTAGGGGTGTAGTGAGCATTTTAAACCCACAAGTATTTCAGAGAATTGTATAAAATTGGGCAGCGAAAATGAAAAGTTACATTTTTTTCCACTAAAATGTTTTAGTCCCAAATTTTTAATTTTCAAAAGGTCAAATAGGAGAAAATGGATCACAAAATTTGTTAAACAATGTCTCCTAAGTAAGGCAATGCCCCTTATATGGTCGGAAACGACTTTTTAGGCACAGTGCAAAGTTTAGAAGAGAAGGAGCCCCAAATTAGAGTGCAGATTTTGCCTGGAATGGTTTGCTGGTGACATGTCACATTGGCAGACCCTCTGATTTGCCAAAACAGCAGTACCCCCATAAGTGACCCATTTTACAAACTACACCTTTTAATGAAATCCTCTAGCAGTGCAATGACTATATTGATGTAGGGAATGTGACCTGACGGACGGACTGACTGGTCAGATTTAAAAAGGGAAAACAGCTAGGAAAGTGTAGGTGACATGCACTACCTTGAACTGACATTAGAGGGCAGGGAGGAGTGTGAGCATAGGACTTGACATCAGCTTAGGGCTAAGAAACTGTTGGTCATGGGGGGCGGAGTTATAGGGAACCGGGAAAGTTAGAAATTTGACAGGAGGGTTCCAGAAAGTTCCAGTCCCCAGGGGGAGCTCAAGTGATGAAAAGACTGTGACAGTTGCTGCACTGTGAGGAAAACCCAACCAGGGGGACTGAGGAGAAAGGAAGTCAGGGGGGTGGTCCTGACATAAAGTACCGCAGTATACACGAGGCTCCGGGTGTAGGACACCATATTTGGAATGACGTTTGACCAGTAAAATTACTGTTGGTGCACAGGCCTACGGCGGCCACAGTGACGGAGCTGTCTGAAGCGTCGCAGAGTGTAAAAGGGGAAGGTACATACATATACGTCCCCGGAGAAAGTACGGTGTCACAAGGTGTTCTGTAACCGGAGAGCTGTAAAGAGAAGTGCGGTGTGCTGTGAGGCCGTCTGGCGGATGGTGAGAGAGAGAGAATAAACTTGGACCTGTTGCACCCAAAACTTGCCTCCAGCTTGTGTCTGTACGTCACTGCGCGGTATACAGAGGGACCACCCCCCAGCCCGGCCCACCGACCTTACATTGACACCATATGTGTTTCACAAAATATTATACTATTGAGTGGTGAAGTAAAAAAAAATAATTTGACCACTATAATATTGTTTTAGCCCTAGATTTTACATTTTTACAAGGGGGAAATAGGTAAAAATGACCACATAAGTGCTGGATGTGTAGATATCACTCAGGAATAGCAGAAATGAGAAGGTAATTAAGCACCTTGCTGTAGAAAAACTGGATTTACAAATAGCATTAAGTAACAGTAGAGCTGGGTAAACAATCAGGCTCCTTGACGTAACAGACTGGATGTGTGGATAGTACAGTCATGGCCAAAAGTTTTGAGAATGACACAAATATTATATTTTCACATGATCTGCTGGCATCTGGTTTTTATGTGTGTTTGTCAGGTGTTTGTCAGATGTTTTTATCACATACAGAAATATAATTGCAATCATATTATGAGTAGCAAAAGGTTATATTGACAGTTAGAATGAGTTAATGCAGCAAGTCAATATTTGCAGTGTTGACCCTTCTTCTTCAGGACCTCAGCAATTCTCCCTGGCATGCTCTCAATCAACTTCTGGATCAAATCCTGACTGATAGCAGTCCATTCTTGCAAAATCAATGCTTTTATTTTGTCTGAATTTGAAGATTTTTGTTTGTCCACCCGTCTCTTGATGATTGACCACAAGTTCTCAATGGGATTAAGATCTGGGGAGTTTCCAGGCCATGGTCCCAAAATTTCTATATTTTGTTCCCTGAGCCATTTAGTTATCACCTTTGCTTTATGGCAAGGTACTCCATCATATTGAAAAAGGCATTGTTGATCGCCAAACTGCTCTTGGACGGTTGGGAGAAGTTGCTCTTGGAGGACATTCTGGTACCATTCTTTATTCATGGCTGTGTTTTTAGGCAAGACTGAGAGAGAGCCCATTCCCTTGGCTGAGAAGCAACCCCACACATGAATGGTTTCAGGATGCTTGACAGTTGGCATGAGACAAGACTGGTGGTAGCGCTCACCTGGTCTTCTCCAAATAAGCCGTTTTCCAGATGTCCCAAACAATCGAAAAGGGGATTCATCAGAGAAAATGACTTTAACCCCAGTCCTCAGCAGTCCACTCCCTGTACCTCTTGTAGAATATCAGTCTGTCCATGATGTTTTTCCTGGAGAGAAGTGGCTTCTTTGCTGCCCTCCTTGAGACCAGGCCTTGCTCCAAGAGTCTCCGCCTCACAGTGCGTGCAGATGCACTCACACCTGCCTGCTGCCATTCCTGAGCAAGCTCTGCACTGCTGGTAGCCCGATCCCGCAGCTGAAACACTTTTAAGAGACGGTCCTGGCGCTTGCTGGTCTTTCTTGGGCGCCCTGGAGCCTTTTTGGCAACAAGGGAACCTCTCTCCTTGAAGTTCTTGATGATGCGATAGATTGTTGACTGATGTGCAATCCTTCTAGCTGCGATACTCTTCCCTGTTAAGCCATTTTTGTGCAGTGCAATGATGACTGCACGTGTTTCTTTAGAGATAACCATGGTTAACAGAAGAGAAACAATGATGCCAAGCACCAGCCTCCTTTTAAAGTGTCCAGTGGTGTCACTCTTACTTAATCATGACAGATTGATCTCCAGCCCTGTCCTCATCAACACCCACACCTGTGTTAATGGAGCAATCACTGAAACGATGTTAGCTGGTCCTTTTAAGGCAGGGCTGCAATGATGTTGAAATGTGTTTTGGGGGATAAAGTTCATTTTCTAGGCAAATATTGACTTTGCAAGTAATTGCTGTTAAGCTGATCACTCTTTATAACATTCTGGAGTATATGCAAATTGCCATTAGAAAAAATGAAGCAGTGGACTTTGTAAAAATTAATATTTGTGTCATTCTCAAAACTTTTGGCCATGACTGTACTCGGGAATGGCAGCGCAGACAAACTGACACCTTGTTATAGCACAGATGGTTTTGTGGATAGCACTTAGGAACAAGAGAGTTGGCAATCAAGCACCTTGCAATAATAGAGCTGGATATGTTGATAGCACACCGGAGCAGCTGAGCTGAGTAGAAAAGCAGACACCTGGTTGCTGCAGACCCAGGAGGAAATATGAGTAGAGTCCTGGAGGCCACATGTTAGATGCATGCACTTGTTACCTGAATACTTAAGGTTTAGCCTGGCCTTAAAGGGCCTTAGATACTATAGTAACCCGGCGCACACTAGCACAGAGGGTGCCAGCCATAAGCCGAAAAAGGAAGCCCAGCAGTGGAGCAAGGACAGGTGAGAAGCACAGCCATGGTCATAATGCATAATAAAATTAATCAATTGAATATAGACTCAGAAAAAAATAATAATGCTTAAAGTATGGATGTACAAGATTTCCAAAATATTTGTCTTCGACACAAAGGGGTCAATTCATCAAGCTGTTTTCACCAGGATTCTGGTATGAAACACGTTGAAATTTCAAAATGTTTGCTCAACTCGAAGTCATACAAACATTTCTGTGACTTTTGAAGTTTTTATTACTGGCCAGCTCTGCCACAATATTGCCAGAAATGTACGCCCGCTCCTGGATTGAGTAACATTTCTGGCAAAGGCACGTTGCAGTTGTAAGATGCACCTAATTCATGGAGAAGCACATCTCTTTCGATGCATATTCCTCCTGCACTCCCTTCATTAAGGCATAGTACAAGTCTTATTGAATCGGGGATGATCATTTCAAGAGAAATGGTTTACAACATTGCCTTATTACTTTTTCATGAGTCTACAAAAGTGTATCATCTAGTATCTTGCTGACAGCAACGTGACACATTTGAGCTACAGACAATAGAGATGTCATTGCCTCCGAATTCTTTTCTTTACAGCATTAATGGGCACAGACAAGGGCATCGTATTTCCCCATGTTCTAGAAAGGGAAGAGGAATTTGACAATTCATCACTTTATCAGTCGGATGCTGGCACATACTGTACTTTCCACTGCTTGTATGGATTTAACAAGCAGGATCTTACTGTATAGAATAATATTAGTACATAGCTTAAATATGGCGTGCACACAGCCTTTTAGAGTCACAATTAACGGAAATTTGCAACCATTAAAGTAAACAAAGGTAAATAAGACGATGTAATGGTTTGAGCTCCTGCATGGAAAATCTTGAGGTAGATAATGTAAGCCGTGTGTGGGCTGGAACTTATCATAAGAGTTCTTGACGTGGTATTTTCTGAATGCGCATTCCCTTCCCCATTTATAGGATGGAATATTCTTCCATGTATGAAAATGTAAAATATTCCTAACAAAACTAAGAATAACATTTACAGGGAATGTTCTATTGTGAATAACTGGAAATGACGTTATCTGTGAAAGGCATGGTGGACGTTATTAAACAATACAATGTTTAATGTTCATTTAAAGGAATGAATCAATCTTTAGCCTAAAGATAATATTATGAAGTTCCCATTCATGTGAGCCACTTAAAATTATGATGGTCCTTACTGAGTAGAACATAATTAAAGGGAACATGAAAAAAAAGAAACAGTCACAAACAAATTCACAACTGAAGTGTAGTGGCGCCAAGATAGTCAATTTAAGAGGCTTAATATACTTTATTATTTTTACACTTAGAAGAGACACAAAGTTTTAATTTAATCACCAGAGTGGTATAACTAAGGCAAGTTCCCTGCCCCTAGTAATATACTTTAATAGCTACCATCTTCTTCTGTTCATGGCGCTGCTCCAACCGGTCTTTTGCAGGTTGTTACCTGCTGGATAGCTCCAATGTTTACGGGGCGATCCGGAAGTCACATCTCAATGTAGGTTAATAAGAGCCAGAACAAGGCCAACACAAGGCTCTCATAGACCAACATGGAGAGTTTGTGATTGTTACCTTTGACTTACAGTCAGCCAGAAGCTGCAGTCACAAGATGGCGGATCAGGACCGGAGTGACGCCGGGAAGAGCTGAAGACTGCAGCTGGTAAGTGTAATAAAAGGGGCAGAGAATACTTATTAGTGACAGCAGAGAAATTAAAAAAATGCTGGAGTGGTGCTTTAACAGTTTTAATTCATACAAGTTGTCATTAATGCTTAAGCCTTAAGGACCAAAGGTATTTTTGGTTTTGCATTTTCATTTTTTGCTCCCCTTTTTCCCCAGAGCCATAACATTTTTATTTTTTGGTCAAAATGGCCATGTAAGGGCTTGTTTTTTGCAGGACGAGACTGACACCATTTACCATGTCGTGTACTCAAAAACGGGAAAAAAATTCCAAGTGCGGTGAAATTGCAAAAAAAGTACAATCCCACACTTGTTTTGGTTTTTTTTCCACTATGTATACTAAATGCTAAAAATTATGATTCTCCAGGTCATTACGAGTTCATGGACACCAAACATGTCTAGATTCTTTTTTATTTAAGTGGTGAAAAAAAAATCAAAAGTTTGTTAAAAAAATAAAATTGCGCCATTTTCCGATACCCGTGGCATCTTCATTTTTCATGATCTGGGGTTGGGTGAGGGCTTATGTTTTGCATGCTGAGCTGAAGTTTTTAATGATATCATTTTGGTGCAGATACCATCTTTTGATCGCCCGTTGTTGCATTCTAATGCAATGTTGTGGCGACCAAAAAAAGTAATTCTGGCGCTTTTAATTTTTTTCTCGTCACGACGTTTAGTGATCGGGTTAGTTCTTTTCTTATATTGATAGATCGGTTGATTCTGAACGTGGCAATACCAAATATGTGTACGTTTGATTTTTTTATTGTTTTATTTTCAATGGGGCGAAAGGGCGGTGATTTGAACTTTTATATTTTTTTATTTTTAATATTTTTTAATTTTTTTTTTTTACTTTTGGCATGCTTCAATAGTCTCCATGGAAGACTAGAAGCTGCAGTTGTCCGATCGCCTCTGCTACGTACAGGCGATGATCAGATCGCCTCTATGTAGCAGAAATGCTCACTTGCTATGAGTGCTATTATTATAATCTATGGTGATGCACACATGACTGTGTGTTTGCATGGACGTATGTCATGCAAACCACATGGAGACTTGTCCATTTATTACAAGCAGCATGGATGACAAGGGCCAATACAAATCTATGGGTCTGTGTAA
Organism: Dendrobates tinctorius; assembly: GCF_039654945.1. Taxonomy (NCBI): domain Eukaryota; kingdom Metazoa; phylum Chordata; class Amphibia; order Anura; family Dendrobatidae; genus Dendrobates; species Dendrobates tinctorius. The sequence continues at coordinate 25,104,513 of NW_027361870.1, forward strand.
AACATGTACATCACACATATGGCATCCATGTATCATCCGTGTGCTGTACATGTTTAACATTGCAAAGGATAGGAGAAGCTTTATAATTGATTTTTCTTAAGCCATACCGGAGAAATACAGATGACAGGTGGATGGCATACTGATCCAAAACACGGATGACACCGGTACAATTTTTTGCGGTTCTGGACAACAGGTTGGGAGGGGGCCGGTTGGTGTGTAGGAGGTCCAACGTGCGTTAATAAACTACGTTGAAGAGAGACTTGCAGTCTAACTGGAAAATCCAATGACCCCTGCTTGGGCCAGAGCTGCAGTGAGAACTTACATGGTGATTCCACCTTTGTTAAAAGAATATTAATGTTATATAGTGAAAGACTTTCTTTGCTATTTCAAATTTATTGATATTTGTTTTAATGTTGATTTACATAGTTACTAACACTAATTGTTTAGTGCTACTTTAAATCACTGTAAAGTTACTGTTGTATATAAATAGAACTATATCGATCCCTGACTGTTCCTACCTATGTTCTCTGTACTTTGCATCCAGACACCTGCATTACATGTGTCTGCCTCTAGCTCCCCCTCCATAGAATTTATGATCAGCAACTGTCATCTCCTGTCTCAGTAATGGGAAAATCTGTCTTTACTGAATTCAGATTACAGTATTTTTCAGACTATAAGACCACTCCAAGTTTTCAGAAGGAAAATAGGGAAATAAATTAGTGGGGATCCGTCTTACAGTCCGAATTCAGCTTACCGGGAGGGGGGGTGATCTGGAGTGCAGGTGGAGAGGAGTCACAGGGGGTGTTTGGTGGTCTGGCGATAATCTAACTCTCATCCCTGGCTGGTGCAGCAGGTTCAACAATGAATGGTGGTGCTGGGGCTCCGCTGACATTTTGTGAAAGCCCCGAGCCCCCGCACATCCATCCCAGGCTGTTGTAGCAGTTTTGGTGGTGCTCGGGCTCCGCCGACATATTGTGGAAGCCCGGAGCATCTGCACATCCATTGCTGCAATGCTTTGGCCTCTGGGAAAATAACCACAGGAGGCGGCGCATGTGCAGAATGACATCTCATCACTCTGCTTTGTGTGAAATTACGGTGGTTTGAAACTTTAAAAAAAACCTTGGCCTGTTACAGGTGACCAATTTTTTTTTGTTCCAAAACTTGTCTATTGTCATCCATGCAGTTTAATGTGCTTTGTGTGAAATTACAGTGGTTTGAATTTTTTTAAAAACACTTGGCCTGATACAAGTGACCACATTTTTGTTTATTATTTTTTTGTTTCAATTAATCAAGGAAAGTGAGAGACCTAGCTATTGCTAATGACGGTGCACACAGATGGTGAATACGTGGGGCATATGTGTCTGCACCTGTTTCTGGAGCATAAGCCACATCCCCATCCATGACACATAGCTTCCTGTCCAACTTAACATGGAGGTTTGGTAACCACTTTTGAAGCCACACCAGTGCAAACATGTGTTGGTTGGATTGCAAAAAATGCTTCCAGCATACTTGCCAGCACCACCCAGTCTCCACACGGTCACTTAATCCTCACCCTGATCCTCCTTCCTCCCACCATGTTGAGTCCTAGGAGACCACACTAGGACACTCCGAGGAGTTCTTTACTTCATCATTTCTTGATTGTGGTCTCTCTCCCTGCATGTTTTAAGAGGGACACAAGGACATGCTGTTTACTGATGCACAATAATAATAATAATCTTTATTTATATAGCGCCAACATATTCCGCAGCGCTTTACAGTTTAACAGTTTCAAAACACAAGTCATAAGTAGAGTTGAGCGAAACGGGTCAAAAAATTTCAAAAGTCGCCGACTTTTGGCAAAGTCGGGTTTCATGAAACGAAACCCGACCCTAGGATGAGGTCGGCCACGAGGTCGGCGACTTACGCGCCAAAGTCGCGTTTCAAAAGTTTGTTTTGCGCTCTTTTTCAGCCAATCAGGATCCACGGACACTGTGGGCAACGTGATGACATAGGCAGGGGTCACCACCATCTTTCAGAAGGGCATGCAAGTGATTGGCTTGCTTTGGTGGGCGTCACAGGGGGTATAAAAGGGCGTGCACGCCGACCGCCATCTTACTTCTGCCGATCTCAGTATAGGGAGAGGTTGCTGCTGATTCTGTAGGGAGAGCGTTAGGCAGGGAAGAAGACAAAAAAACTGCTTCTGCTGCTAGCGATTTGGTCTGCACAACACACCAGTCACTGTGTGTGCAGTGCAAGGGGAGGCTATATAGTGGTGTATCAGTGGTGTTGGTTGTTGGGTTGCCTTCTAAGGCTTCCTGACATTCCTGCATTGCTGTTTACCCACTGCTCCGCAAACTGCTTTTTTAAAAGCAATCCCAATTTTTTTTTTGTCCTGCTGAGAAGAAAAAAAAACTGCTTCTGCTGCTAGCAATTTGGCCTGCACAACACACCAGTCACTGTGTGTGCAGTGCAAGGGGAGGCTATATTGTGGTGTATCAGTGGTGTTGGTTGTTGGGCTGCCTTTTAAGGCTTCCTGACAGGCTGACATTGCTGTTTAACCACTGCTCTGCAAACTGCTTTTTTAAAAGCAATCCAATCTCCCTTATCCTCTAGTCACTTTTGTCACAGCTGTGCCATCGAGCCTGTGACATAGCGCTCAGATATCAGTGGGCCTCACACAATCCAAAAGTGTCCAGTGTCCAAAAGTGTGTGCAGAGATTCAAAATCTCCCTTATCCTCTAGTCACTTTGGTCACAGCTGTGCCATCGAGCCTGTCACATAGAGCTCAGATATTCATTGGGCCTCACACAATCCAAAAGTGTCCAGTGTCCAAAAGTGTGTGCAGAGATTCAAAATCTCCCTTATCCTCTAGTCACTTTGGTCACAGCTGTGCCATCGAGCCTGTCACATAGCGCTCAGATATTCATTGGGCCTCACACAATCCAAAAGTGTCCAGTGTCCAAAAGTGTGTGCAGAGATTCAAAATCTCCCTTATCCTCTAGTCACTTTGGTCACAGCTGTGCCATCGAGCCTGTCACATAGAGCTCAGATATTCATTGGGCCTCACACAATCCAAAAGTGTCCAGTGTCCAAAAGTGTGTGCAGAGATTCAAAATCTCCCTTATCCTCTAGTCACTTTGGTCACAGCTGTGCCATCGAGCCTGTCACATAGCGCTCAGATATTCATTGGGCCTCACACAATCCAAAAGTGTCCAGTGTCCAAAAGTGTGTGCAGAGATTCAAAATCTCCCTTATCCTCTAGTCACTTTGGTCACAGCTGTGCCATCGAGCCTGTCACATAGCACTCAGATATTCATTGGGCCTCACACAATCCAAAAGTGTCCAGTGTCCAAAAGTGTGTGCAGAGATTCAAAATCTCCCTTATCCTCTAGTCACTTTGGTCACAGCTGTGCCATCGAGCCTGTCACATAGCGCTCAGATATTCATTGGGCCATACACAATCCAAAAGTGTCCAGTGTCCAAAAGTGTGTGCAGAGATTCAAAATCTCCCTTATCCTCTAGTCACTTTAGTCACAGCTGTGCCATCGAGCCTGTCACATAGCGCTCAGATATTCATTGGGCCTCACACAATCCAAAAGTGTCCAGTGTCCAAAAGTGTGTGTAGAGATTCAAAATCTCCCTTATCCTCTAGTCACTTTGGTCACAGCTGTGCCATCGAGCCTGTCACATAGCGCTCAGATATTCATTGGGCCTCACACAATCCAAAAGTGTCCAGTGTCCAAAAGTGTGTGCAGAGATTCAAAATCTCCCTTATCCTCTAGTCACTTTGGTCACAGCTGTGCCATTGAGCCTGTCACATAGCGCTCAGATATTCATTGGGCCTCACACAATCCAAAAGTGTCCAGTGTCCAAAAGTGTGTGCAGAGATTCAAAATCTCCCTTATCCTCTAGTCACTTTGGTCACAGCTGTGCCATCGAGCCTGTCACATAGCGCTCAGATATTCATTGGGCCTCACACAATCCAAAAGTGTCCAGTGTCCAAAAGTGTGTGCAGAGATTCAAAATCTCCCTTATCCTCTAGTCACTTTGGTCACAGCTGTGCCATCGAGCCTGTCACATAGCGCTCAGATATTCATTGGGCCTCACACAATCCAAAAGTGTCCAGTGTCCAAAAGTGTGTGCAGAGATTCAAAATCTCCCTTATCCTCTAGTCACTTTGGTCACAGCTGTGCCATCGAGCCTGTCACATAGCGCTCAGATATTCATTGGGCCTCACACAATCCAAAAGTGTCCAGTGTCCAAAAGTGTGTGCAGAGATTCAAAATCTCCCTTATCCTCTAGTCACATTGGTCACAGCTGTGCCATCGAGCCTGTCACATAGCGCTCAGATATCAGTGGGCCTCACACAATCCAAAAGTGTCCAGTGTCCACAAGTGTCTGCAGAAATTCAAAATCTCCCCTGTCCTATAGACACCTTGTACCTTGTTTTACATTACTATATAGTTTGTTGGATTTTGTCTACATTTCTACCAAAAATGAGGAAGGCTGGTGGAAGAGGCCGTGGAATTGGGCGGGGGTTGGCAGCTGGTAATGATGGTGTTGGTGGTGGATCTGATGGTAGTGGCAAGAGCAAAATAGGACCGAATGCAGGAGGTGTTGAGCCTGCGTCATCGTCTGGCTACATAAGGCCTCGAACGCTTAGTTTTGTAGGAGTTGGCAAACCGCTTTTAAAGCCAGAGCATCAGGAAAAAGTTTTGTCTTACATTGCTGACTCAGCCTCCAGCTCTATCGCCTCCTCTTCTTCAGTTGTAAAAAGTAAAAGCACTGAGTCGTCATTGGAGGCTCATGTTCATGAACCACACCTTTCCTTGTGTCCTTCACCCCAACCAAGATTGAAGGATGACGCAGGCCATACTACTGATTACTCCATGGAGCTGTTTTCACATACCATGCCTGGATTATCAAGTGAAATGGTGAATTACCCAGGCCAAGATGAATCTGACATGGAGTGCACTGATGCACAGCCGCTGATAGATGATTCTGCTGGTACATTCACTCAGAGCACTACATTGTCCTCGCAGTGTACAGAGCCAGATTCTGACCCTGATGAGACTCAGGTGCCCCTTCCCGCACACTATACCACCATACACGGTGACACAGAGGAAGGTGCACATGACATAGAAGAGGAGGTGATGGATGACCCAGTTGTTGACCCAGATTGGCATCCATTGGGGGAAGAGGGTGCTGCTTCCAATAGCTCAGATGAGGAGCATCCACAGCAGACATCGACATCGCAACAGCTGTTATCTGGCAGGCCCGGAGCACTCCAAAGACAGGTTCCAAACATCAAAAGAGTTGCTGGACAGCTTGTCCAGAGGGTCAAAAGATCACAGCGTGCTAGGCCGCAAAATGTCTGCCAAAGTAGGAAGAGTGCAATGTGGCACTTTTTTGAACAAAATCCTCATGATCAGGCCAAGGTTATCTGTAAGAAGTGTGCGAAGACCTTTAGCCGAGGGAAAAATCTGAAAAATTTGAATACCAGTTGCATGCTTAGACATTTAACCAGCATGCACTTGCAAGCGTGGACACAACACCAAACCTCAAGTGCCACATGTGCAACTGATCACAACGAAGGTAGTCAGCAACGCTACATTGTTTCCCCCACTGTAAGCCCACCGGTTAGCACAGCAGCAAATGTTGAGGTGTCGTTGCAAGGCCACAGCAGTCAGGGAATCCCACTGTTATATCAACGAAAGACTGATTCTAGGCCATCAGAAAGAACACCAACTCCATCACCATCATCAACCCTCTCTCAGTCCGCCCTGTCCACCGCTACTTCCACCATATGCAGCTCTCAAGTCCAGCTCACCCTCCCAGACACTATGAGTAGGTCAAGAAAGTACTCAGTCTCTCATCCGCGTACACTGGGTTTGAACGCCCACATTGCCAAACTAATCTCGTTTGAGATGATGCCCTTTCGGTTGGTGGAAAGCACAGCTTTCCGCGAACTCATGGCCTATGCAGTACCACGCTATGACCTACCCAGTCGCCACTTCTTCTCTCGCAAAGCCATCCCAGCCCTCCACCATCATGTGAAAGACCGCATTGTCCATGCACTCAAGCAGTCAGTGAGCGGAAAGGTGCACCTCACAACTGATGCATGGTCCAGTCGGCATGGCCAGGGCCGTTACGTGTCCATCACTGCGCACTGGGTTAATGTGGTGGATGCAGGGTCCACAGGGGACAGCGGTGGTGGGACAGTGCTGTCTAGCCCACGGTATAGGAAACAGTTGGCTGTAGGCGTTCGACCCTCCTCCTCCTCCTCCAGAAGCGAAAGCTCGTCCACAGAGCGCAGTCGTACGAGCACTCCATCTGCAGCTGCCACTGTTGCACACGATGTGTCCCCCTATCGAGCAGCTAGTGGAAAGCGTCAGCAGGCTGTGTTGCAGATGATGTGTTTGGGCAACAGACACACCGCCGAGGTGCTGGCCGAGTACTTGAAGCGACAAACTGAGTCATGGCTGGGCAGTGTACATCTTGAGGCAGGCAAGGTAGTTAGTGATAATGGCCGTAATTTTGTGGCAGCCATAGCCCTTTCAAAACTCAGCCATATACCTTGCTTGGCTCACACCTTGAACCTGGTGGTGCAGTGCTTCCTCAAAAATTATCCGGAGTTAACAGCCCTGCTCCAGAAGGTGAGAAGACTGTGCGCGCACATCTGCCGGTCGCCTGTACACTCCGTTCGTATGCAGAAGCTGCAGCGATTGCTCCACGTTCCCAACCAACGCCTCATTATCGACATTGCAACAAGGTGGAACTCCACCCTGCACATGGTGGAGCGGCTGTGCGAGCAGAGGCAGGCCATAATGCATTTGTGGGAGGATACACGGCCAGGCACTTTGAGAGCAGACATGGAGTTGACAGGTGTGCAGTGGTCGAAGCTGAAAGACCTCTGTAAAGTCCTTCAGTGTTTTGAGGAATGCACACGGCTGGTAAGCGCAGACGACGCCATCCTAAGCATGAGCATCCCACTTATGCGTCTGCTCATGCAAACTTTGACGCACCTTAAGGAGCAGGCGTCTGCAGCCAATGTTGATGAGGAGGAAGAGGAGGAGGGAATCCTTGATGACATTCAGCCATTGTCTGCTCAGGGACTTCTCCTGGACGAGGTGGGGGAAGAAGAGGAGGAGGAGGAGGAGGATGGGGATGATTACTTAGGGGAGGAGGATGCATCTCATGGGGCAAGTGAAAATGTTGGCGTGGCAAGGTCTGGTACAGGGTTTGTGCGTGACTGGAGGGATGTGGATTTGCCAGAAAGTGCTCCTCCAACCAGCACTCGCAGTGCATCATTGACACCGGGAACATTGGCCCACATGTCAGATTATGCCTTGCAGATCCTAAAAAGGGACCCACGCATTGCCAAAATGATGAACGATGACGACTACTGGTTGGCCAGCATCCTGGATCCACGCTATAAAGGCAAATTACAAAACATCATGCCACAGGAGAACCTTGACCTAATATTGGCTAATAAACAAGCAACTCTGGTAAATCGGTTGCTTGAGGCATTCCCAGCACACAGCAGCGGTGATGGTTCTCACACGAGCCGTACGGGCCGGGGGCAGCTTGGCAGAGGTGTTCGTGGTGCACACAGCAGAAGTGGCGTTGGAGACAGGGGTTTCATGACAATGTTGTGGACTGATTTTTCAAGTACCGCTCACACAACTGGTAATACTGCATCGAAGGAAAGTGACAGGAGACAGCAGTTGTCAACTATGGTTACAAACAACTTTTCCTCCCATATCGATGTTCTCCCACACAGGTCATTCCCCTTTGACTATTGGGCCGCTAAACTGGACACCTGGCCTGAATTGGCACAATATGCCTTACAGGAGCTCGCTTGCCCAGCTGCAAGTGTGCTATCGGAAAGAGTCTTCAGTGCAGCTGGATCAATCCTGACAGAAAAAAGGACCCGTCTGTCAACCCAAAATGTGGATGATCTAACCTTCATTAAAATGAACCATGCATGGGTTTCCAAGGATTTTGTCCCACCTTCCCCTGATGACACATAGGGTGACAGAAAAATGGCTTGCTTTGGTCCACCTCTTCCTGGGACTTGACCTATTTCACCTTTTGCATCAGCTGAATGTCCAACATCAACATATGCCACTTTCTAAAACTCCCTAACTGTGCTGCCTCCCCCCCCATGGCCGGGGTCACCACCTAGCGCACTACACCGTGCGAGTGCCGTTGCCATGGACAGGTGGGTAGGCCGACTCTTGGGCGCGGGCACTGGTACAGGGTCCTTCATAGTGCAATCAAGTGTCTCTGATGGTGGTGGTGCACACCCGCCGTCAGACACACCGCCGTACTATGAGGGGCCCAGTGCCAGTACCGATGCCCAAGAGTGGGCCCCCCTTGCTTGGGCAGGGCCCCAGCATTTGCAATCTTTACCTCTCCCTGCTCCTCCGCTGTGTAGTCTGGCCCGTCAAATCCATACTGTGCCTGACACCGTCTGAGCCTGCCTCCTGATGTATAGACATATATTTTGAATGTGTACGCTATCCATACATGTTATCCGGGGATACGGTACCCTTTCTAACCTTTGTGCAATCACGTGCAATCCATACTGGGCCTAACACCGTCTGAGCCTGCCTCCTGAGACATATATTTTGAATGTGTACGCTATCCATACATGTTATCCGGGGATACGGTACCCTTTCTAACCTTTGTGCAATCACGTGCAATCCATACTGGGCCTAACACCGTCTGAGCCTGCCTCCTGAGACATATATTTTGAATGTGTACGCTATCCATACATGTTATCCGGGGATACAGTACCCTTTCTAACCTTTGTGCAATCACGTGCAATCCATACTGGGCCTAACACCGTCTGAGCCTGCCTCCTGAGACATATTTTGAATGTGTACGCTATCCATACATGTTATCCGGGGATACGGTACCCTTTCTAACCTTTGTGCAATCACGTGCAATCCATACTGGGCCTATCACCGTCTGAGCCTGCCTCCTGAGACATATATTTTGAATGTGTACGCTATCCATACATGTTATCTGGGGATACGGTACCCTTTCTAACCTTTGTGCAGTCACGTGCAATCCATACTGGGCCTAACACCGTCTGAGCCTGCCTCCTGAGACATATATTTTGAATGTGTACGCTATCCATACATGTTATCCGGGGAAACGGTACCCTTTCTAACCTTTGTGCAATCACGTGCAGTCCATACTGGGCCTAACACCGTCTGAGCCTGCCTCCTGAGACATATATTTTGAATGTGTACGCTATCCATACATGTTATCCGGGGAAACGGTACCCTTTCTAACCTTTGTGCAATCACGTGCAATCCATACTGGGCCTAACACCATATGAGCCTGCCTCCTGAGACATATATTTTGAATGTGTACGCTATCCATACATGTTATCCGGGGATACGGTACCCTTTCTAACCTTTGTGCAATCACGTGCAATCAATACTGGGCCTAACACCGTCTGAGCCTGCCTCCTGAGACATATATTTTGAATGTGTACGCTATCCATACATGTTATCCGGGGATACGGTACCCTTTCTAACCTTTGTGCAATCACGTGCAATCCATACTGGGCCTAACACCGTCTGAGCCTGCCTCCTGAGACATATTTTGAATGTGTACGCTATCCATACATGCTATCCGGGGAAACGGTACCCTTTCTAACCTTTGTGCAATCACGTGTAATCCATACTGGGCGTGAGAACGGCTGGCGAGCTGTTAAGCAAGCTACAGCACCTGTGGTTTGCACACGTAAGTTTTTCATTTTTTCAGGAATGACGGTTAGGCCTAATTCCGGAACTGCGGTTGACCTGCACTTACTGGGAAATCATTGCTTGCGGGTAATAATTGTAATCAGTGATCCCCATCACTAACGTTGTTCAGTGGGTTATCTGCACCTGTAAGCGACAAACGCTGGCCTTTTCAGTGTAGCGCACATGCAGCCACGGACATGTAAGGGCATGACACACCAGTTATTGGCCAATCTCATGTGCCAGAGCCTCACGTGTCCCTCTAGTAAGCCGGACTCGGACCGCGGGGCATGACGGAGTCTCGTTCGTTAACGGAATTAAGCTTGCAATGTGTGCATCTGTTCCGTAGCTGGTTTCCCAGGTGGAGTCGAATTTAACCGTAGGCTCCACTCCTGGTGGTGCCCTTCTGGACATTCCTTTAAGGTTCAGCTTTGCAACCATACTGCCCACGTAAAACAAACACTTTGCCTTCATGAACGCTGTTTGGAGGGTCATGACTCGTGGGAATAACGCCGCCCAATCAGTTAACCTGCTAGAGAGATCCTTCGTTGCTCCCAAGCATGACATCACACTCCCTAGGAAGAAGGTAATGCCACTGTGGCGACCGTACTCCTGGGGGCGACACAAGTGCACTGATGCCCAGCCACTGCTTGATGAATCTGCTGGTACATTGACCCAGACCACTACATTCCCCTCGCACGCTACACGACCTGAATCTGACCCTGATGAAACTCAGGTTACCCTTCCCATATACAGTTCCATCTTACACGGTGACAAAGAGGAAGCTGCAGATGAAAGTGCAGGTTCGGCCCACCCGCCATCAGACACACCACCGTACTATCAGGGGCCCTGTGCCAGTGCCGTCGCCAACGAGTGGGCCCCCCCTGCTTGCCCAGGATCACAGCACTTGCAAAGTTGAAATACTGTGCAGTGAGATGGAAGATGGGGACGACGAGGAATCCAGACAAGTACAGGGATTCCCTAGCGAGGAGACTTATTTGATTGTTTTCAATGTTGGGACAGCAATTTTTGGGGAGCACTATACTCTGGAGAATGATAGATGGGGCCCACCATACACTGGAACATTCCAAAGGTGGACATCAGACACTGGAGCAGCATTTACAGGGCCCATTATACACTAGAGCATTAGAAATGGGGCCCATTATGTTTGGAGCATTATTTGGGCCCATAAGACAGTGGAGCTTCATCCATGGGGACCAACATATACTGTAGCATTATGTGGAGCTCATCATATACTGTTTCAAACATTATATGGGACCAATGATTCTGTATGGAGAAATAGATGGGCCTCGTCATGAGATGTAAAAAGTGAGGTATTTTTCATTGTACTATACCGCTATTTCTCTGCCGTATCGGAGCATGATGATTTGTGGTATGTGTTAAAGGGGCGCTCTTTCACCCAGGGCACATGAAAACCTGCAGCCAGCCCTCCCCCTCCACAACTTTAGCCAAATAACCCCCATTTTTCAGTGTGTAACTTGTATTATGAAGTTAATTAAGGTTGACAAGCTTAAGTAAGAAGAATTGATGCTTTTGGCATTCAAATGGGCACTGTAGGTGTGTTTCCTGTCCTCCTCTCACTGCCGACTTTTATTCCCCATTGACTTACATTGGGTTTCGTGTTTCGGGACGACCCCGACTTTTCCCTATAATCGGACGATCTTGCTCGACCCGACTTTTGGAAAAGTCGGGTTTCACGAAACGAAACGCGACCCTAAAAAACAAAAAGTCGCTCAACTCTAGTCATAAGTAACAACTTTAACAATACAATAATTAAAGCAAAATAAGACGAAATAAGACAACCCTGCTCGTGAGAGCTTACATTCTACAATGAGGTGAGGGAGATACAAAGATGAAGGTCCAGCCATCTTGAGGGAGAGAAGGATGGATCGAGATAGTGAATGGGCTACACACACACTTACACATAGAATGACTTTGATTAGTGAACTCGATAGGCCACTCTGAACAAATGTGTTTTGAGGGAGCGCCTAAAACTATGCAAAATGTGGTTAGTCCTAATTTCTTGGGGTAAAGCATTCAGAGGATAGGAGCAGCACGGGAGAAGTCTTGGAGTAGGGAGTGGGAGGTACAGATTAGTGCAGAGGTTAGTCGAAAGTAATTTGCAGAGCGCAGCGATCGGCTAGGCCGATAGACAGAAATGAGGGAGGAGATGTAAGGGGGTGCTGCACTGTGGAGAGCTTTGTGGGTGAGAACAAGTACTTTGAATTGGATCCTATAATGAATGGGCAGCCAGTGTAATGACTGACGAAGAGCGGACACGTCCGAATGCCGATTAGCCAGATGGACGACCCTGGCTGCTGCGTTAAGTATGGACTGGATAGGGGATAGTCGAGTGATGGGGAGGCCAATTAATAGAGCGTTGCAGTAATCCAGGCGGGAGTGGATCAATGCTACATTGAGGGTTTTTGTTGTTTCCATGGTGAGAAAAGGGCAGATTCTAGAGATGTTCTTTAGGTGTAAGCGGCAAGAGTGGGCAAGAGATTGTATATGGGATGTGAAGGAGAGATTGGTGTCAAGCATAACACCCAGATAGCGCGCCTGCTGCCGGGGTGTTATTGTGGTACCACCCACAGAGAGAGAAATGTAAGGTTTAGGGAGCATAGTAGACGGTGGGAGCAGAAGAAGTTCAGTTTTGGAGAGGTTGAGTCTCAGCTAGAGAGTGGACATGATATTGGAGACTGCGGACAGACAGTCACTGGCTTTCTGTAGTACAGCGGGGGTAAGGTCGGGGGAAGACGAATATAGTTGTGTGTCATCAGCATAAAGATGGTACCGAAAGCCAAATCTGCTGATGGTATGTCCAATTGGGGCCGTGTAGAGAGAGAAAAGAAGGGGGCCAAGGAATAAGCCCTGAGGTACCCAGACAGCAAGAGGAAGAGGAGATGACGTGGAGCCAGAGAACAAAACACTGAAGGAGCGGTCAGAGAGATAGGAAAAGAACCAGGAGAGCGCAGTGTCCTTAATGCCTAATGACTGGAGCCTGGAGAGTAGGAGATGGTGGTCAACAGTATCGAAAGCTGCAGATAGGTCAAGAAGAATGAGCAGAGAGTGGTCGCCGTTACGTTTTGCTGTCAGAAGGTCATTGGTCACTTTGATGAGTGCAGTTTCAGTCGAATGTAGGGGGCGGAAGCCGGACTGTGAAGGGTCTAGAAGGCAGTGAGTGGAGAGGTAACGGGTAAGGCGGGAGTAAACTAGGCGCTCCAAAAGTTTAGAGATGAAGGAGAGATTGGAGACTGGTCTGTAGTTGTTTGTGGAGGATGGGTCGAGAGTGGGTTTCGTTAGTAATGGAGTAACGATGGCGTGGTTGAAGGAGGATGTGAAAATGCCCGAGGAGAGGGAGCGATTAAAAATTGTAGTTAGGTGGGTTGTGACGACTGGAGAGAGAGACTGGAGGAGATGTGAGGGAATGGGGTCGGTAGTGCATGTAGTCGGATGAGAAGAAGAGAGAAGTCTGGAGACTTATTCTTCTGTGATGGGATCAAATGTGGAAAGTCAGCCAGGGGAGATGCAGGAAGGGATGGGAGTCACAGCACTTGGTGGTTGGGAGCAGATTTCCTGATGGATATTAACTATTTTTTCTGTAAAGTGGGAGGCCAGGTCATAAGCACAAATGTCTGTGATACGGGCTTGTGTTTTTGGCCTGAGGAGGGAGTGAAAAGTGTCAAAAAGTTTCTTGGGGTTGTTGGCTAGTGAGGAGATCAGGGTGGTGAAGTAGGTCTGTTTGGCGAGGTGAAGGGCAGCGTTATAGGTTCTTAACATAAATTTGAAGTGGATGAAGTCTTCTGGTGTGCGGGTTTTTCTCCACAAAACTTAGAGAATTCACGGTCCCAAGAAGATGACAGTGGAGAATTTCAAATTTTGCCTAAGGAGGTAAATGATAATAAGGCACAGTTTCCGATCAGATTGTTGTTAAGTCACCAAGTTAGGAGGGCCAGGGTATGGTGGTGGAAGATGAGTTGGTGGATGAGTGTCACAGGTTTACCGCGACAGAGAGGAGCCAGCATAATGAGCAGAAGGACCACATGTCTCTTCAGTTATAGCACTGTAGCACTTTATCTTTTGCAACAAGCTAGTCCCCTGATTAATTTGCTTGGAGGAAACACGTTGAGACACCCAGTGGGGGAAAGTGCAGGGCATGTTTAACTTAAGGTTAGCTGTGGACTGTACTTGTCAGGGCGGGAGTTTGGGGATAGATGACTGCTAGCCCCATAGGGACTGACAGTGTATTGTCTTTCCCACGCTGCTAACCAGGGATCCATTTCAGCACTCAGGATTCCTGACGACTCCCGATTCTGTTTTTCACTGGCGGTGAGATTGTTCCTATTTTCTTTTTCACCCCATTCTCTCATTTTACCATGTTATATATTGTGTTTTTGGTCCAATTTTAGATTTATATACAGTTAGGTCCATATATCTTTGGACAGAGACAACATTTTTCTAATTTTGGTTCTAGACATTACCATAATGAATTTTAAGCAAAGCAATTAAGATGCAGTTGAAGTTCAGACGTTCAGCTTTCATTTGAGGGTATCCACATTAAAATTGGATGAAGGGTTTAGGAGTTTCAGCTCCTTAACATGTGCAACCCTGTTTTTAAAGGGATCAAAAGTAATTGGACAATTGACTTCAAGGCTATTTCATGGGCAGGTGTGGGAAATCCCTTCGTTATGTCTCTCAATTAAGCAGATAAAAGGCCTGGAGTTGATTTGAGGTGTGGGGCTTGCATTTGGAAGGTTTTGCTGTGAAGGAAACAGTGGTCAAAGGAGCTCTCCATGCAGGTGAAACAAGCCATCCTTAAGCTGCAAAAACAGAAAAAACCCATCCGAGAAATTGCTACAACATTAGGAGTGGCAAAATCTACAGTTTGTTACTTCCTGAGAAAGAAAGAAAGCACTGGTGAACTCATCAATGCAAAAAAGACCTGGGTGCCCACGGAAGACAACAGTGCCACCATTGATCGCAGAATAATCTCCATGGTGAAGAGAAACCCCTTCACAACAGCCAACCAAGTGAACAAAACTCTCCAGGAGGTAGGCGTATCAATATCCAAATCTACCATAAAGAGAAGACTGCATGAAAGTAAATACAGAGGGTTCACTGCACGGTGCAAGCCACTCATAAGCATCAAGAATCAAAAGGCTAGACTGGACTTTGCTAAAAACATCTAAAAAAGCCAGCACAGTTCTGGAAGAACATTCTTTGGACAGATGAAACCAAGATCAACCTTTACCAGAATGATGGAAAGAGAAAAGTATGGCGAAGGCGTGGTACAGCTCATGATCCAAAGCATACCACATCATCTGTAAAACTCGGCGGAGGCAGTGTGATGGCTTGGGCATGCATAGCTGTCACTGGCACTGGGTCACTAGTGTTTATTGATGATGTGACACAGGACAGAAGCAGCCGAATGAATTCTGAGGTATTCAGAGCCATACTGTGTGCTCAGATCCAGCCAAATGCAGCCAAACTGATTGGTCGTCATTTCATACTACAGATGGACAATGACCCAAAACATAAAGCCAATGCAACCCAGGAGTTTATTAAAGCAAAGAAGTGGAATATTCTTGAATTGCCAAGTCAGTCACCTGATCTCAACCCAATTGAGCATGCATTTCACTTGTTAAAGACTAAACTTCAGACAGAAAGGCCCACAAGCAAACAGCAACTGAAAACCACCGCAGTGAAGGCCTGGCAGAGCATCAAAAGAGAGGAAACACAGCGTCTGGTGATGTCCATGAGTTCAAGAGTTCAGGCAGTCATTGCCAACAAAGGGTTTTCAACCAAGTACTAGAAATGAACATTTTATTTACAATTATTTAATCTATCCAATTACTTTTGGTCCCTTTAAAAACAGGGTGGCACATGTTAAGGAGCTGAAACTCCTAAACCCTTCATCCAATTTTAATGTGGATACCCTCAAATGAAAGCTGAAAGTCTGAACTTCAACTGCATCTGAATTGTTCATTGTGGTAATGTCTAGAACCAAAATTAGAAAAATGCTGTCTCTGTCCAAATATATATGGACCTAACTGTGTGTGCAATCTAGGTCATCTCCACATATGGTGGTTAATCTTTTTGTGATACCCCAATGGTTGTGTTCTGGAACACATTGATACCACTTTAGTGATTATCTTAGTGGTTCATATTTGTACCCTGAAGTACTTTGCTAGCCTCAGTTTATATTTTGGTACTTTGACTGAGTTAAACGACATTGTCTACTCATTTTAATTCACTAAGGGTGACACCCTTAAATATTGGTTATGCTTTTATGGATAGTATTAAAAGTTATGTTTTATTTTTCACCTGTTGCTGTATACAATTTGGTGAGAACTGTTCTTTGAAGTTTGGTGCTTACTAGAGTTGAGCGACTTTTGTTTTTTTAGGGTCGAGTTTCGTTTCGTGAAACCCGACTTTTCCAAAAGTCGGGTCGAGCAAGATCGGCCGATTATAGGGAAAAGTCGGGGTCGTCCCGAAACACGAAACCCAATGTAAGTCAATGGGGAATAAAAGTCGGCAGTGAGAGGAGGACAGGAAACACACCTACAGTGCCCATTTGAATGCCAAAAGCATCAATTCTTCTTACTTAAGCTTGTCAACCTTAATTAACTTCATAATACAAGTTACGCACTGAAAAATGGGGGTTATTTGGCTAAAGTTGTGGGGGGGTAGGGCTGGCTACAGGTTTTCATGTGCCCTGGGCGAAAGAGCGCCCCTTTAACACATACCACAACTCATCATGCTCCGATACGGCAGAGAAATAGCGGTATAGTACAATGAAAAATACTTCACTTTTTACATCTCATGACGAGGCCCATCTATTTCTCCATACAGAATCATTGGTCCCATATAATGTTTGAAACAGTATGTGATGAGCTCCACATAATGCTACAGTATATGTTGGTCCCCATGGATGAAGCTCCACTGTCTTATGGGCCCAAATAATGCTCCAAACATAGTGGGCCCCATTTCTAATGCTCTAGTGTATAATGGGCCCTGTAAATGCTGCTCCAGTGTCTGATGTCCACCTTTGGAATGTTCCAGTGTATGGTGGGCCCCATCTATCATTCTCCAGAGTATAGTGCTCCCCAAAAATTGCTGTCCCAACATTGAAAACAATCAAATAAGTCTCCTCGCTAGGGAATCCCTGTACTAGTCTGGATTCCTCGTCGTCCCCATCTTCCATCTCGCTGCACAGTATTTCAACCTTGCAAGTGCTGTGATCCTGAGCAAGCAGGGGGGGCCCACTCGTTGGTGACGGCACTGGCACAGGGCCCCTGATAGTACGGTGGTGTGTCTGATGGCGGGTGGGCCGAACCTGCACTTTCATCTGCAGCTTCCTCTTTGTCACCGTGTAAGATGGAACTGTATATGGGAAGGGTAACCTGAGTTTCATCAGGGTCAGATTCAGGCCGTGTAGCGTGCGAGGGGAATGTAGTGGTCTGGGTCAATGTACCAGCAGATTCATCGAGCAGTGGCTGGGCATCAGTGCACTTGTGTCGCCCCCAGGAGTACGGTCGCCACAGTGGCATTACCTTCCTCCTAGGGAGTGTGATGTCATGCTTGGGAGCAACGAAGGATCTCTCTAGCAGGTTAACTGATTGGGCGGCGTTATTCCCACGAGTCATGACCCTCCAAACAGCGTTCATGAAGGCAAAGTGTTTGTTTTACGTGGGCAGTATGGTTGCAAAGCTGAACCTTAAAGGAATGTCCAGAAGGGCACCACCAGGAGTGGAGCCTACGGTTAAATTCGACTCCACCTGGGAAACCTCAACCATGCCAGCTACAGAAAAGATGCATACATTGCAAGCTTAATTCCGTTAACGAACGAGACTCCGTCATGCCCCGCGGTCCGAGTCCGGCTTACTAGAGGGACATGTGAGGCTCTGGCACATGAGATTGGCCAATAACTGGTGTGTCATGCCCTTACATGTCCGTGGCTGCATGTGCGCTACACTGAAAAGGCCAGCGTTTGTCGCTTACAGGTGCAGATAACCCGCTGAACAACGTTAGTGATGGGGATCACTGATTACAATTATTACCCGCGAACGATGATTTCCCAGTAAGTGCAGGTCAACCGCAGTTCCGGAATTAGGCCTAACCGTCATTCCTGAAAAAATGAAAAACTTACGTGTGCAAACCACAGGTGCTGTAGCTTGCTTAACAGCTCGCCAGCCGTTCTCACGCCCAGTATGGATTACACGTGATTGCACAAAGGTGAGAAAGGGTACCGTATCCCCAGATAACATGTATGGATAGCATAGTGTACACATTCAAAATATATGTCTATACATCAGGAGGCAGGCTCAGACGGTGTTAGGCCCAGTATGGCTTGCACGCGATTGCACAAAGGTGAGAAAGGGTACCGTATCCCCGGATAACATGTATGGATAGCGTACACATTCAAAATATATGTCTATACATCAGGAGGCAGGCTTAGACGGTGTTAGGCCCAGTATGGCTTGCACGTGATTGCACAAAGGTGAGAAAGGGTACCGTATCCGCGGATAACATGTATGGATAGCGTACACATTCAAAATATATGTCTATACATCAGGAGTCAGGCTCAGACGATGTTAGGCCCAGTATGGCTTGCACGTGATTGCACAAAGGTGAGAAAGGGTACAGTATCCCCGGATAACATGTATGGATAGCGTACACATTCAAAATATATGTCTATACATCAGGAGGCAGGCTCAGACGGTGTTAGGCCCAGTATGGCTTGCACGTGATTGCACAAAGATGAGAAAGGGTACCGTATCCCCGGATAACATGTATGGATAGCGTACACATTCAAAATATATGTCTATACATCAGGAGGCAGGCTCAGACGGTGTTAGGCCCAGTATGGCTTGCACATGATTGCACAAAGGTGAGAAAGGGTACCGTATCCCCGGATAACATGTATGGATAGCGTACACATTCAAAATATATGTCCATACATCAGGAGGCAGGCTCAGACGGTGTTAGGCCCAGTATGGCTTGCACGTGATTACACAAAGGTGAGAAAGGGTACCGTATCCCCGGATAACATGTATGGATAGCGTACACATTCAAAATATATGTCTATACATCAGGAGGCAGGCTCAGACGGTGTCAGGCACAGTATGGATTTGACGGCCCAGACTACACAGCGGAGGAGCAGGGAGAGGTAAAGATTGCAAATGCTGGGGCCCTGCCCAAGCAAGGGGGGCACACTCGTGGGCGTCGGTACTGGCACTGGGCCCCTCATAGTACGGAGGTGTGTCTGATGGCGGGTGTGCACCACCACGTCAGAGACACTTGATTGCACTATGAGGGACCCTGTGCCAGTGCCCACGCCCAAGAGTCGGCCTACCCACCTGTCCAGGGCAACGGCAGTCGCATGGTGTCGTGCGCTAGGTGGTGACCCCAGCCATGGGGGGGGAGGCAGCACAGTTATGGAGTTTTAGAAAGTGGCATATGTTGATGTTGGACATTCAGCTGATTCAAAAGGCGAAATAGGTCAAGTCCCAGGAAGAGGTGGACCAAAGCAAGCCATTTTTCTGTCACCCTATGTGTCATCAGGGGAAGGTGGGACAAAATCCTTGGAAACCCATGCATGGTTCATTTTAATGAAGGTTAGATCATCCACATTTTGGGTTGACAGACGGGTCCTTTTTTCTGTCAGGATTGATCCAGCTGCACCGAAGACTCTTTCCGATAGCACACTTGCAGCTGGGCAAGCGAGCTCCTGTAAGGCATATTGTGCCAATTCAGGCCAGGTGTCCAGTTTAGCGGCCCAATAGTCAAAGGGGAATGACCTGTGTAGGAGAACATCAATATGGGAGGAAAAGTAGTTTGTAACCATAGTTGACAACTGCTGTCTCCTGTCACTTTCCTTCGATGCAGTATTACCAGTTGTGTGAGCGGTACTTGAAAAATCAGTCCACAACATTGTCATGAAACCCCTGTCTTCAATGCCACTTCTGCTGTGTGCACCATGAACACCTCTGCCAAGCTGCCCCCGGCCCGTACGGCTCGTGTGAGAACCATCACCGCTGCTGTGTGCTAGGAATGCCTCAAGCAACCGATTTACCAGAGTTGCTTGTTTATTAGCCAATATTAGGTCAAGGTTCTCCTGTGGCATGATGTTTTGTAATTTGCCTTTATAGCGTGAATCCAGGATGCTGGCCAACCAGTAGTCGTCATCGTTCATCATTTTGGCAATGCGGGGGTCCCTTTTTAGGATCTGCAAGGCATAATCTGACATGTGGGCCAATGTTCCCGGTGTCAATGATGCACTGCGAGTGCTGGGTGGAGGAGCACTTTCTGGCAAATCCACATCCCTCCAGTCACACACAAACCCTGTACCAGACCTTGCCACTCCAACGTTTTCACTTGCCCCACGAGATGCATCCTCCTCCCCTAAGTAATCATCCTCATCATCATCCTCCTCCTCCTCTTCTTCCTCCACCTCGTCCAGGAGAGGTCCCTGAGCAGACAATGGCTGAATGTCATCAAGGATTCCCTCCTCGTCAACATTGGCTGCAGACGCCTGCTCCTTAAGGTGCGTCAAAGTTTGCATGAGCAGACGCATAAGTGGGATGCTCATGCTTAGGATGGCGTCGTCTGCGCTTACCAGCCATGTGCATTCCTCAAAACACTGAAGGACTTTACAGAGGTCTTTCAGCTTCGACCACTGCACACCTGTCAACTCCATGTCTGCTCTCAAAGTGCCTGGCCGTGTATCCTCCCACAAATGCATTATGGCCTGCCTCTGCTCGCACAGCCGCTCCACCATGTGCAGGGTGGAGTTCCACCTTGTTGCAATGTGGATAATGAGGCGGTGGTTGGGAAGGTGGAGCAATCGCTGCAGCTTCTGCATACGAACGGAGTGTACAGGCGACCGGCGGATGTGCGCGCACAGTCTTCGCACCTTCTGGAGCAGGGCTGTTAACTCCGGATATTTTTTGAGGAAGCAGTGCACCACCAGGTTCAAGGTGTGAGCCAAGCAAGGTATGTGGCTGAGTTTTGAAAGGGCTATGGCTGCCACAAAATTACGGCTGTTATCACAAACTACCTTGCCTGCCTCAAGATGTACACTGCCCAGCCATGACTCAGTTTGTCGCTTCAAGTACTCGGCCAGCACCTCGGCGGTGTGTCTGTCGCTCAAACACATCATCTGCAACACAGCCTGCTGACGCTTTCCACTAGCTGCTCGATAGGGGGACACCTCGAGTGCAAAAATGGCAGCTGCAGATGGAGTGCTCGTACGACTGCGCTCTGTGGACGAGCTTTCGCTTCTGGAGGAGGAGGAAGAGGAGGAGGGTCGAACGCCTACAGCCAACTGTTTCCTATACCGTGGGCTAGGCAGCACTGTCCCACCACCGCTGTCCCCTGTGGACCCTGCATCCACCACATTAACCCAGTGCGCAGTGATGGACACGTAACGGCCCTGGCCATGCCGACTAGACCATGCATCAGTTGTGAGGTGCACCTTTCCACTCACTGACTGCTTGAGTGCATGGACAATGCGGTCTTTTACATGATGGTGGAGGGCTGGGATGGCTTTGCGAGAGAAGAAGTGGCGACTGGGTAGGTCATAGCGTGGTACTGCATAGGCCATGAGTTCGCGGAATGCTGCGCTTTCCACCAACCGATAGGGCATCATCTCAAACGAGATTAGTTTGGCAATGTGGGCGTTCAAACCCAGTGTACGCGGATGAGAGATTGAGTACTTTCTTGACCTACTCATAGTGTCTGGGAGGGTGAGCTGGACTTGAGAGCTGCATATGGTGGAAGTAGCGGTGGACAGGGCGGACTGAGAGAGGGTTGATGATGGTGATGGAGTTGGTGTTCTTTCTGATGGCCTAGATTCAGTATTTCGTTGATATAACAGTGGGATTCCCTGACTGCTGTGGCCTTGCAACGACACCTCAACATTTGCTGCTGTGCTAACCGTTGGGCTTACAGTGGGGGAAACAATGTAGCGTTGCTGACTACCTTCTTTGTGATCAGTTGCACATGTGGCACTTGAGGTTTGGTGTTGTGTCCACGCTTGCAAGTGCATGGTGGTTAAATGTCTAAGCATACAACTGGTATTCAAATTTTTCAGATTTTTCCCTCGGCTAAAGGTCTTTGCGCACTTCTTACAGATAACCTTGGCCTGATCATGAGGATTTTGTTCAAAAAAGTGCCACACTGCACTCTTCCTACTTTGGCAGACATTTTGCGGCCTAGCACGCTGTGATCTTTTGACCCTCTGGACAAGCTGTCCAGCAACTCTTTTGATTTTTGGAACCTGTCTTTGGAGTGCTCCGGGCCTGCCAGATAACAGCTGTTGCGATGTCGATGTCTGCTGTGGATGCTCCTCATCTGAGCTATTGGAAGCAGCACCCTCTTCCCCCAATGGATGCCAATCTGGGTCAACAACTGGGTCATCCATCACCTCCTCTTCAATGTCATGTGCACCTTCCTCTGTGTCACCGTGTATGGTGGTATAGTGTGCGGGAAGGGGCACCTGAGTCTCATCAGGGTCAGAATCTGGCTCTGTACACTGCGAGGACAATGTAGTGCTCTGAGTGAATGTACCAGCAGAATCATCTATCAGCGGCTGTGCATCAGTGCACTCCATGTCAGATTCATCTTGGCCTGGGTAATTCACCATTTCACTTGATAATCCAGGCATGGTATGTGAAAACAGCTCCATGGAGTAATCAGTAGTATGGCCTGCGTCATCCTTCAATCTTGGTTGGGGTGAAGGACACAAGGAAAGGTGTGGTTCATGAACATGAGCCTCCAATGACGACTCAGTGCTTTTACTTTTTACAACTTCAGAAGAGGAGGCGATAGAGCTGGAGGCTGAGTCAGCAATGTAAGACAAAACTTTTTCCTGATGCTCTGGCTTTAAAAGCGGTTTGCCAACTCCTAGAAAACTAAGCCTTCGAAGCCTTATGGAGCCAGACGATGATGCAGGCTCAACACCTCCTGCATTCGGTCCTATCCTCTTGCCACTACCTTCAGATCCACCACCAACACCATCATTACCAGCTGCCAACCCCCGCCCAATTCCACTGCCTCTTCCACCAGCCTTCCTCATTTTTTGTAGAAATGTAGACAAAATCCAACAAACTATATAGTAATGTAAAACAAGGTACAAGGTGTCTATAGGACAGGGGAGATTTTGAATTTCTACACACACTTGTGGACACTGGACACTTATGGATTGTGTGAGGCCCACTGAATATCAGAGCGCTATGTCACAGGCTCGATGGCACAGGTGTGAAAAAAGTGACTACAGGATAAGGGAGATTTTGAATTTCTGCACACACTAGTGGACACTGGACAGTTTTGGATTGTGTGAGGCCCACTGAATATCACAGCGCTATGTCACAGGCTGGATGGCACAGGTGTGAAAAAAGTGACTACAGGATCACAGAGATTTTGAATTTCTGCACACACTTGTGGACACTGGACACTTATGGATTGTGTGAGGCCCACTGAATATCACAGCGCTATGTCACAGGCTCGATGGCACAGGTGTGAAAAAAGTGACTACAGGATCACAGAGATTTTGAATTTCTGCACACACTTGTGGACACTGGACACTTATGGATTTTGTGAGGCCCACTGAATATCACGGCGCTATGTCACAGGCTCGATGGCACAGGTGTGAAAAAATTGACTACAGGATAAGGGAGATTTTGAATTTCTGCACACACTTGTGGACACTGGACACTTATGGATTGTGTGAGGCCCACTGAATATCAGAGCGCTATGTCACAGGCTCGATGGCACAGGTGTGAAAAAAGTGACTACAGGATCACAGAGATTTTGAATTTCTGCACACACTGGTGGACACTGGACACTTATGGATTGTGTGAGGCCCACTGAATATCACAGCGCAATGTCACAGGCTCAATGGCACAGGTGTGAAAAAAGTGACTACAGGATAAGGGAGATTTTGAATTTCTGCACACACTTGTGGACACTGGACACTTATGGATTGTGTGAGGCCCACTGAATATCAGAGCGCTATGTCACAGGCTCGATGGCACAGGTGTGAAAAAAGTGACTACAGGATAAGGGAGATTTTGAATTTCTGCACACACTTGTGGACACTGGACACCTATGGATTGTGTGAGGCCCACTGAATATCAGAGCGCTATGTCACAGGCTCGATGGCACAGGTGTGAAAAAAGTGACTACAGGATAAGGGAGATTTTGAATTTCTGCACACACTTGTGGACACTGGACACTTATGGATTGTGTGAGGCCCACTGAATATCAGAGCGCTATGTCACAGGCTCGATGGCACAGGTGTGAAAAAAGTGACTACAGGATAAGGGAGATTTTGAATTTCTGCACACACTAGTGGACACTGGACACTTTTGGATTTTGTGAGGCCCATTGAATATCACAACGCTATGTCACAGGCTCGATGGCACAGGTGTGAAAAAAATGACTACAGGATAAGGGAGATTTTGAATTTCTGCACACACTTGTGGACACTGGACACTTATGGATTGTGTGAGGCCCACTGAATATCACAGCGCTATGTCACAGGCTCGATGGCACAGGTGTGAAAAAAGTGACTACAGGATCACAGAGATTTTGAATTTCTGCGCACACTTGTGGACACTGGACACTTATGGATTGTGTGAGGCCCACTGAATATCAGAGCGCTATGTCACAGGCTCGATGGCACAGGTGTGAAAAAAGTGACTACAGGATCACAGAGATTTTGAATTTCTGCACACACTTGTGGACACTGGATACTTATGGATTTTGTGAGGCCCACTGAATATCACAACGCTATGTCACAGGCTCGATGGCACAGGTGTGAAAAAAGTGACTACAGGATAAGGGAGATTTTGAATTTCTGCACACACTAGTGGACACTGGACACTTTTGGATTGTGTGAGGCCCACTGAATATCAGAGAGCTATGTCACAGGCTCGATGGCACAGGTGTGAAAAAAGTGACTACAGGATCACAGAGATTTTGAATTTCTGCACACACTTGTGGACACTGGACACTTATGGATTGTGTGAGGCCCACTGAATATCAGAGCCCTATGTCACAGGCTCGATGGCACAGGTGTGAAAAAAGTGACTACAGGATCACAGAGATTTTGAATTTCTGCACACACTTGTGGACACTGGACACTTATGGATTGTGTGAGGCCCACTGAATATCACAGCGCTATGTCACAGGCTCGATGGCACAGGTGTGAAAAAAGTGACTACAGGATAAGGGAGATTTTGAATTTCTGCACACACTAGTGGACACTGGACACTTTTGGATTGTGTGAGGCCGACTGAATATCAGAGCGCTATGTCACAGGCTCGATGGCACAGGTGTGAAAAAAGTGACTATAGGATCACAGAGATTTTGAATTTCTGCACACACTTGTGGACACTGGACACTTATAGATTGTGTGAGGCCCACTGAATATCAGAGCGCTATGTCACAGGCTCGATGGCACAGGTGTGAAAAAAGTGACTACAGGATAAGGGAGATTTTGAATTTCTGCACACACTTGTGGACACTGGACACTTATGGATTGTGTGAGGCCCACTGAATATCAGAGCGCTATGTCACCGGCTCGATGGCACAGGTGTGAAAAAAGTGACTACAGGATAAGGGAGACTTTGAATTTCTGCACACACTAGTGGACACTGGACACTTTTGGATTGTGTGAGGCCCACTAAATATCAGAGCGCTATGTCACAGGCAGAAACTGGCTAGTGTATCACAAACTACAAGGTGTATGTAGAATTGGGCAGAATAGGAATCTCCCTAGAGTGTAGGTCTGTAAGAACGGAACAAGTCCTCCACTTATCCTTCCACAGTGAAACACAGATAGCTTCACTGTGGCCGTGATAACAGCCGTTACACGGTACTGTGTGAGGAGCGTACACCGCTGTATGGTGTGAAAAAATGCACGCTCAGTACCTCAGCAGGACAAAAAAAAAATTGGGATTGCTTTTAAAAAAGCAGTTTGCAGAGCAGTGGGTAAACAACAATGCAGCTGTCAGGAAGCCTTAGTAGGCAGCCTAACAACCAACACCGCTGATCCACCACAATATAGCCTCCCCTTGCACTGCACACACATTGACTGGTGTGTTGTACAGGCAAAATCGCTAGCAGCAGAAGCAGTTTTTTTTTCTTCTTCCCTGCCTAACGCTCTCCCTACAGAATCAGCAACCTCTCCTTATGCTAAGATCGGCAGAAGTAAGATGGCGGTCGGCGTGCACGCCCTTTTATAACCCCTGTGACGCCCACCAAAGCAAGCCAATCACTTGCATGCCCTTCTGAAAGATGGTGGTGACCCCTGCCTATGTCATCACGTTGCCCACAGTGTCCGTGGATCCTGATTGGCTGAAAAAGAGCGCAAAACAAACTTTTGAAACGCGACTTTGGCGCGTAAGTCGCCGACCTCGTGGCCGACCTCATCCTAGGGTCGGGTTTCGTTTCATGAAACCCGACTTTGCCAAAAGTCGGCGACTTTTGAAATTTTTCGACCCGTTTCGCTCAACTCTAGTGCTTACCAAAAAAAACTTTTTGGCTTTATTGTCCAATTTGTCTTCCACACGGTCACTTAACGTATATACTCGTGTGTAAGCCGAGATTTTCAGCCCATTTTTTTGGGCCAGCACTTTGAACACATTTTATAAGTGATCACAAACTTGTAAATAACTCATGAAAGAATAAAGTTACGTTAAAACCAAGCACACCATTGTTTTTCTTGTGAAATTCTCAATAAGTTTGATGTGTCACATGACCCTCTTCCCATTGGAAAAAAAATAACGTTGGATCCAAAATGGGCAACTCCAAAATCTCATCTTGAAAAGTTTCCCCCTCCCATATACTAATGTGCCACAAACAGGAAGTTGATATCACCAACCATTCCCATTTTATTTAGGTGTATCCATATAAATGTCCCACCCTGTATAATCTGTATCTTTTCGCTTTCAGTTTCATTCTATTGCTTCTCGTGTTTCCATGTGCAAATGAGAATAAAGATGATCCTTCTACAATGTGATATTCCTTCAGATATGTGTAGACGGCTATTAAGTCTCCTGATAGCCTTCATTTTTGCAAGCTAAACATTCCCAGACCCTTTAACCATTACTTTGCAGTCTGGTCACCATCCCGGTAGCTCTTTTCTGAACTTGCTCCAGTTTTTCGATGTCTTTTTAAAATGTGGTGCCCAAAACTGGACACAGTATGCCAGATGAGGTCTGACCAAGAAGGAGTAGTGGGGGATAATTGTGACCTAGACTCTATGCGTCTTTTAATACATCCTAGAATTGTTTGCCTTTCTTGCTGCTGCATCACACTGTTGACTTGTGCAGTCTGTGATCAATTAGTACACCCAATTTTCTTTCACACATGCTAGCTTAGTTCTCTTCCTCTCATTCTGTAGATGTAATTGTTGTTTTTCTTACCCAGATGTAGAATCTTCATTTCTCCTTGTTAAATGCTATTATATTAGACATAACCCTTTGTTCAAGCTTACTTAGATCTTTCTGAATCCTTTCTTTGCATACTCTAGTGTTAGCTATCCCTCTTAGCTTTGCATCGTCGGCAAATTTGATTAGTTTACCTTCAGTTCCCTTATCTAGATGTTTTATAAAAATGTTGAACATCACTAGGGCCAAGACAGAGCCTTGTGGTAACCCATTTGAAATACTCTTCCAATTGGATGTGCAACTATGTACTACCACTCTGATGATCACTGAGCCAGTTGTGAATCCACCTAACCGTAGACTGATCAATCCCATACTTGGTAATTTTTTCAATAAGGATAGTATGAGATACTTTATCAAGTGCTTTGCTGAAGTCAGGATATAGTATATCTCCCGAATTGCCCTGATCCAACCAGTCAGTGACTGCTTCATAGAAGGAAAATAGATTTGTCTGGCATGATTTGTTTTCTACAAACCCATGCTGGCTCTGGTTAGTTACTTTATTTTTATCCAAGTACTTACATACATGCTATTTAATAACTTCTTCAAATATCTTTCCTGGTATAGAAGTCAGGCTCACTGGCCTGCAATTTCCTGGCCCCATCCTCTTTCCTTTTTTGAAGATAGGGACAACATTTGCCTTTCTCCAATCCTCTGGGACTCTTCCTGTATTCCAGGAATTTTCAAAGATTCTGGCTAGTGTTTCTGCAATTTCCTATGCTATCTCTTTCAGAACCCTAGGATGTAATTCATCTGGACCAGGGGATTTAAATTAATTTAAATTAGCTAAGTGATCCATCACCATCTCTTTGTTTATAGATAGTGTGGATGATTTTATACCTTTGATAGCACAGTGAAGAACAGGTGATGTAACATTTTCTTTCTTAGAGAACACTGATGCAAAATAGGAATTTAAAAGTTTGGCCTCCTCAAATCATTTTTTACCATTTCACCTTTTTATCATGTAATAATCCTATAGAATCTTTGACTATTCTTTTTCTTTTGAACATTTTGTCTTCTTCAATGTTGCTTCCAGTCCTACCACACCATGGTGGTAGAGCCGATCATTCTCATACTCCCTACTAGAGTTGAGCAAAACGGGTCGGTCAAATTCATAAGTCACCGACTTTCGCTAAAGTCGGGTTTCATGAAACAAAACCCGACCATAGCGTGAGGTCGGCCATGAGGTCGGCGACCAGAGCGCCAAAGTCGTGTTTCAAATGATGCTTCCAGCGACCTTTTTCAGCCAATGATGGAGGACTCACACTGTGGGCAACGCGATGACATGGGCACCGGTCACCACCATCTTTGAGAAGGGCATGCAAGTGATTGGCTTGCTTTGTGTGGCGTCACAGGGGCTATAAAAGGGTGTGAACGCTGACCGCCATCTTACTTCTGCCGATCTTAGCATAGGGAGAGGTTGCTGCTGCTGATTCTGAATAAGGGAGAGCGTTAGGCAGGGAAGAAGAAAAAAACTGCTTCTGCTGGTAGCGATTTTCACTGTACAACACAACAATTTGTGTGCAGTGACAAAGGAGGATAAATTTTTGTGCATCACCTCTGTTGGTTATTAGGCTGCCTTATAAGGCTCCCTGATAGCTGCATTGCTGTTTGCACATTGCTGTTCAAACTGCTTTTTTAAAAGCAAAAATACTTTTCTTCCTCTTTTCTGCACAGTTACCAAGCGTTCATTTTTTCACCCTTTTGTGTGCAGCAGTCCTGCTTATTAGGCTGCCTGCTGCCATACTTGGACTGAGAGCATCATTGTCAGCCTCCTAAAATCTCTAGGGAGATTCAAATTCTCCCCAATACTATATACACCTTGTACCTTGTCATACACCAGTCTATTTCAGCCAGTTAAATTGAGGTGTAATCTATAGTGGGCCTGAGATAATATTTCAGCCTCCTAAAATCTCAAGGGAGATTCAAATTCTCCCCAATACTATATACACCTTGTACCTTGTCATACACCAGCCTATTTCAGCCTGTTAAATTGAGGTGTAATTGGGTCGCCCTCCCAGGGCTGTGGGGTACTCGGTACAGGGCCGGTGTCAGCGGGATGTATTACAACAGCGGTGACCCGGTCCGTGGCCCTGGGCACCCAAATCAATGGGAGAATGTAATTGATGGAATGTAGTTAATGGAATAGTTCGTGACGCCACCTGTGGTGTTCGGCAAGTAGGATGTTAGGCCGACGCTGCATGCAGATCCTCTGGGGCTGGTGGTGTGTTGCAGCCTAGATGGTGTAGCTCCCCACAGTTGAAGCTGTAGCCCCAGGGCAGCGTGGATGCAATGGAAGAGGAGAGGTGCAGGCGGTGTGGAGAATGGTACCCAGCTATAGCGGTGCTGAATGTGTTAGCGCACAAATGAATGGAGGACACCGGGGCTTGTAGTTCCAAAGCTTTACTCACAGTCCGTTGTACACACACACACACAGGTACCCGCCTCTGGGCTGTGTCCTCCGGGTCAGAGACTCAATTAACCTCCGGGCAAGTTAGGATTCTCCCCTCCAACACTCCGCCAACATGTACCTTTCTGAACGACTCCTCTATAGCGCCTTAAAGTGTGAAAATCTCCTAGTACTGAGTTACACTGGAGTTCCTCCTGTCAGATGTTCCCAAGAACTCTACTTGTACGGCAGACAGCTGTAGCCTGCTTCGGGGATTCCCTTCTCCTGAGTCTTGGCTCTCTATCCAATTGCTGTTGTGCCCCAAGTCTTAGATGGGAGTAGTGCATTTACAGCCAACTACTCCACTGGTGTCTGCTGCAGAACCATAAGTGTCCATACAACCTCGGGGACCGGGCCCCGGCCTTGCGCTGAGAACCTATAGGCAGGGTTCCTCATCTAACCCACGTCCTTTCTTTTCTCTCTACTTCTTCGTTCCGTACTTGTCTTTCTTTCTTATGGAAGCTTAGATTTCAGTTCTACGTCTTTCTCCTTCTTTTCCTTTCCCGTGCCAGCTGGCTCAGATCATTGAGGCAGCTGCAGCACTCCTTCCTCCATCCTTTCTTCCAGGGATCCTCACTCCTGTCTGAGTGACTTCCTACCCGACTGACCTTCTGTCAGACTGACCTGTCCTCCTACACTTTCCCACTCTTTTATGTATCTTAACTCCACCCACCTCCCAGCACGTCCAGTGTTCCAAGCAGGGAACCACCAAAGGTGCTCTGTTACCCTCTGAGCAAGGAGCCGCAATGTGGTTGTGCAGAACTACCCTGTTGTGTGGGGTGCGAGTGTTGGAGTGTGGAAAGGAGTTCCCACCTTACCCGGATGGTGGGGCACTACACCTTAGGAGAAGGTGCAGTACCTCTGTGGCGACTGAGCCTCAGGGGCGCCACATAATCTATAGTGGGTCTGAGATAATAGTTCAGCCTCCTAAAATCTCTAGGGAGATTCAAATTCTCCCCAATACTATATACACCTTGCACCTTGTCATACACCAGACTCTTTCAGCCTGTTAAATTGAGGTGTAATCTATAGTGGGCCTGAGATAATAGTTCAGCCTCCTAAAATCTCTAGGGAGATTCAAATTCTCCCCAAAACTATATACACCTTGTACCTTCTCATACACCAGCCTATTTCAGCCTTTTAAATTGAGGTGTAAACTATAGTGGGCCTGAGATAATTGTTCAGCCTCCTAAAATCTCAAGGGAGATTCAAATTCTCCCCAATACTATATACACCTTGTATCTTGTTTTACAGTACCATATAGCTGGTGGTATTTTGGGTACATTTTCCCAAAAATGAGGAGGTATGGTGGAAGAGGCCGTGAAAGTGGGCGTGGGTTGCCAGCTGGTACTGATGGTAGTGCATCTGCTGGTAGTGGCAAAAGCACAATAGCACCTAAGGCTGGAGGTGTTGAGCCTGCGTCATCGACTGGCTCCACAAGGCCTCGAAGGCTCCCCTTTCTGGGAGTAGGTAAACCGCTTTTAAAGCCAGAGCTTCAGGAACAAGTTTTGGCTTACATTGCTGACACAGCCTCCAGCTCTCTCGCCTCCTCTTGTGAACTTTCAAAAAATAAAAGCACTGAGTCATCAGTGGAGGCTCCTGGTCAGGAACAACACCTTTCCTTGTATCCTTCACCCCTACCAAAAGTGAAGGATGTGGCAGGCCACACTACAGATTACTTCATGGAGCTCTTTTCACATACCATGCCTGGGTTAGCAAGTCAAATCGTGAATTCCCCAGTCCAAGATGAATCTGACATGGAGTGCACTGATGCACAGCCACTGCTAGATTTTACTGCTGGTACATTCGCTCAGAGCACTACATTGTCCTCGCAGTGTACTGAGCCAGATTCTGACCCAAACCTCACGCACCACATGTGCACCTGCTCCAAATGAAGGTAGTCAGCAACGCTACATCGCTTCCCCCACTGTAAGCCCACCGGTTAGCACACCACCAGCAGCAAAAGTTAAGGTGTCGTCGCAAGGCCAAAGCAGTCAGGGAATCACAATGTTATTGCTACGAAAGACTGAATCTAGGCCATCAGCAAGACCACCAACACCATCACCATCACAAACCCTCTCTCAGTCCACCATGTCCACCGCTAGTTCCACCCCATGCAGCTCTCAAGTCCAGATCACCCTACCAGAGACACTGAGTAGGACAAGAAAGTACTCATCCTCTCATACACTGTTTTTGAATGCCCACATTGCCAAACTAATTTTGGTAGAGATGATGCCCTACCGGTTGGTTGAAAGCGAAGCTTTCCACGAGCTCATGGCCTATGCAGTACCACGCTATGACCTACCCAGTCGGCACTTTTCTCGAAAAGCCATCCCAGCCCTCCACCTGCATGTGAAAGACCGCATTGTCCATGCACTCAAGCAATCAGTGAGTGGAAAGGTGCACCTCACAACAGATGCATGGTCCAGTAGGCATGGCCAGGGCCGTTAGTGTCCATCACTGCGCACTGGGTTAATGTGGTGTATGCAGGGTCCACAGGGGACAGCGGCGGTGGGACAGTGCTGCCTAGCCCACGGTATAGGAAACAGTTGGCTGTAGGCGTTCGATCCTCCTCCTCCAGAAGCGAAAGCTCGTCCACAGAGCGCAGTCGCACGAGCACTCCATCCGCAGCTGCCAGTGTTGCACACGAAGTGTCCCACTATCGAACAATTAGTAGTAAGCGTCAGCAGGCTGTGTTGAAGATGATGTGTTTGGGCGACAACAGACACACCGCGGAGGTACTGGCTGACTATTTGCAGTGACAAACTGAGTCATGGCTGGGCAGTCTACACCTTGAGGCAGGCAAGGTAGTTAGTGCTAACGGCCAGAATTTTGTGGCAGCCATAGCCCTTTCAAAACTCACATACCTTGCCTGGCTCACACCTTGAACCTGGTGGTGCAGTGCTTCCTTAATAATTATCCCGAGTTAACAGCCCTGCTCCATAACGTGTGAAGACTGTGCTAGCACATCCACCGGTCGCCCGTGCACTCCAGTCGTATGTAGAAGCTTCAGCGATTGCTCCACCTTCCAAAGCACCGTCTAATTATTGACGTTATTGACGTTGCAACAAGGTGGAACTCCACCCTGCACATGGTTGAGAGTCTGTGTGAACAGAGACAATCTGTAATGCATTTGTGGGAGGATACACGGGCAGGCACTTTGAGAGCAGACATGGAGTTGTCGGGTGTGCAGTGGTTAAAGCTGAAAGACCTCTGTAAAGTCCTTCAGTGTTTTGAGGAATGCACATGGCTGGTAAGCGCAGATGATGCCATCATAAGCATGAGCATCCCACTTATGCGTCTGCTCATGCAAACTTTGACGCACATTAAGGAGCAGGCGTCTGCAGCCAAGGAGGAAGGGGAAGAGGAGGAGGGAAGCCAGGATGACAGTCAGCCATTGTCTGCTCAGGGAACTCTCTGGACGAGGTGGAGGAAGAGGAGGAGGAGGATGATGGGGATGATTATTTAGGGGAGGAGGATGCTTCTCAGGGGGCAAGAGAAAATGTTGGCGTGGCAAGGTCAGGTACAGGGTTTGTGCGTGACTTGAGGGATGTGGATTTGCCAGAAAGTGCTCCTCCACCCAGCACTCACAGTGCATCATTGACACCTAGAACATTGGTCCACATGTGAGATTATGCCTTGCAGATCCTAAAAAGGGACCCCCGCATTGTCAAAATGATGAACGATGACGACTACTGGTTGGCCAGCATCCTGGACCCACACTATAAAGGCAAATTCCAAAACATCATGCCACAGGAGTACCTAGAGCTAATATTGGCTAACAAACAAGCAACTCTGGTAAACCGTTTGTTTGAGGCATTCCCAGCACACAGCAGCGGTGATGGCTCTCCCACGAGCCGTAGGGGGCAACATGGAAGAGGTGTTCGTGGTGCACACATCTGAAGTAGCGTTGGAGACAGGGGTTTCATGACCATGTTGTGGACTGATTTTTCAAGTACCGCTCACACGACTGGTAATACTGCATCGATTGAAAGTGACAGGAGACAGCAGTTGTGAACTATGGTTACAAACTACTTCTCCTCCAATATCGATGTTCTCCCTCACAGGTTATTCCCCTTTGACTATTGGGCCTCTAAACTGGACACCTGGCCTGAATAGGCACAATATGCCTTACTGGAGCTCACTTGCCCTGCTGCTAGTGTGCTATCGGAAAGAGTCTTCAGTGCTGCTGGCTCAATCCTGACAGAAAAAAGGACACGTCTGTCGACCCAAAATGTTGATGATCTAACCTTCATTAAAATGAACCATGCATGGGTTTCAAAGGATTTTGTCCCACCGATGACACATAGGTTGCCAGAAAAATGGCTCTCTTTTGTCCTCCTCTTCCTCGGACTTCTCCAATTCCTCCATTTGCAGCTGCTGAATGTCCAACATCAACATATGCCATTTTTTCCACCTCCCTAACTGGGCTGCCTCCCCCCAGGGCTGGGGTCACCACCTGGCGCACGCACCCGTGCGAGTGCCGTTGCCCTGGACAGTTGGGTGGGCCCACTCTTGGGCGATGGCACTGGCACAGGGTCCCTCATAGTACAATCAAGTGTCTCTGACGGAGGGGGTACACACCCGCCGTCAGACACACTGCTGTACTATGAGGGGCCCTGTGCCAGTGCCGTTGCCAATGAGTGGGCCCCCCCTGCTTGCTCAGGATCACAGCACTTGCAAAGTTGAAATACTTACCTCTCCCTGCTCCACCGCCGTGACGTCATCCGCGTTTTCTGACAGTGACATTCTGGTCAGAGAGTGCGGTGACATCACATTTGTACGCCCTCTGCCTAAATAGTCCAAGTGCAGAGAGGTGGAAGATGGGGACGACGAGGAGTCCAGACTTGTACAGGGATTCCCTAGCGAGGAGACTTATTTAATTGTTTTAAAGGTTGGGAGCACTATACTCTGGAGAATGATATATGGGGCTCACCATACACTGGAGCATTCCAAAGGTGGACATCAAACACTGGAGCAGCATTTACAGGGCCCATTATGCACTTGAGCATTAGAAATGGGGCCCATTATATAAGGAGCATTATTTGGGCCATAAGACACTGGTGCATCATCCATGGGACCCATCATATACTGGAGCATTGTAAATGGGGCAGATTATATATGGAGCATTATTTGGACCAATCGTACACTAGAGCATCATCCGTGAGGCCCATCATATGCTGGAGCTTTCCAAATGGGGGACATCAGACACTGGAGCAGCATTTACAGGGCCCATTATACCCTGGAGCATTAGAAATGGGGCCCATTATATATGGAGCATTATTTGGGCCCATAAGACAGTGGAGCTTCATCCATGGGGACCAACATATACTGTAGCATTATGTGGAGCTCATCATATACTGTATCGAACATTATATGGGACCAATGATTCTGTATGGAGAAATATATGGGCCTCATTACTCTGTATGGCGCACTATGCGGTGGCCATAATACTGTATGGAGTAATATACTGTCCGTTTTTGGAGCTATTGGAGAATTTAAAATGGATATCAGTCATGTGATGTAAGAAGTGAAGTATTTTTCATTGTACTATACCGCTATTTCTCTGCTGTATCAGAGGATCATGAATTGTGTCATGTGTTAAAGGAGCCCAGTGACACTCTTTGGCCCTGGGCCCACGAAAATCTGAAGCCAGCCCCCCCCCCAACTTTAGCCAAATAACCCCCAGTTTTCAATGCCTAACTATTGTTATAAAGTAAATTAAAGTTGACAAGCTTAAGTAATAAGAATTGATGTTTTTGGCATTAAAATGGGCACTGTAGGTGTGTTTCCTGTCCTCCACTCACTACCGACTTTTCTTCCCCATTGACTTGTATTGGGTTTGGCCTTCGACTTTTCACGATAATCGGCCGATTGCGTTCGACCCGACTTTTGCGAAAGTCGGGTTTCATGAAACCCGACTCGACCCGAAATAAGGCAAAGTCGCTCATCTCTACTCCCTACAATTTCTGGGTTCAGCAGCCGATTGAACAGGTCTACTCAGTAACTGATGACTATTTCTGTAAGCATACAGTTGTGCTCAAAAGTTTACATGCTCTGGCAGAATTATTGCATTCTTGGCTTTTTTTAGAGAATATAAATGATAACACCAAAACTTTTTCTCCACTCATGGTTAGTGGTTGGGTGAAGCCATTTATTGTCAAACTACTGTGTTTTCTCTTTTTAAATCATAATGACAACCAAAAACATCAAACAATGACCATGCAGCCCATTTTTCTTCAAGTGCCTCCTTATTGTGCATCTTGAAACAGCCACACCGCTAGTTTTCAGAGTCCAGTATTTCGGCTGATGCTGTTTGTGGGTTTTTCTTTGCATCCCAAACAAATTTCCTGGCATTTGTCACAGGTGAGGATGTGTAACCTTTAGTAGCCATTCAAACCCATTTGTGTCAACTTCTGTGTATGTTATCAGGCCAAAATCACCAGGGTATATAAACTTTTGATCAGGGTTATTTGGATGTTTTGGGTTGTCATTTTAAAAGAGAAAACACAGTAGTTTAACAATAAATGGCTTCACTCAACCACTAACAATGAGTGGAGAAAAAGTTTTGTTGTTACTCTGAAAAAAAGCCAAGAAAGCAAAAATTCTGTTGGAGTAAGTAAACTTTTGAGCACAACTGTACTGAAACAGGCAAGGCTGTTATTCACTAGTTAGTACCGCCTGCTGTACTCCAAAGCTCAAAATGACCAGAGATTAGGCTATGTTCCCATAAATGAGCTTTTGGTGCGTTTTCGATAGTGCAGAGTTTTTGACCCTATTATTTAAAGTAGGTTACTTGGGTTTTTTCATTGCATTTTTGTGTGTGTTTTCTTAACATACGAAATTATCACAGTTTTGTCACAGGTTTTTGTCAGTTTTTGGTGTGTCATTCTTTAATTAAAGCTTCTTTGGTTTTGAAACTTCCTGGTATTTTGATTTCACTGAACTCTATTGTTATACTTAGGTGTGGGTTCCATGCATTTTTGACGTGTCTCCGCAACGGAAGCGCACTAAAAATGCATGTACGGTAACATGCACACATTCAGTATTTGGTGAATTTTTTACCCCAGTAAGCCAAAACCAGGAGTGGAACGGTCAGAGGAAAAACATAATTGAAATATTTGCACTCCATCTGCATTTATCTCACACTCCTGATTTTGGCTTACAAATACTGGGGTAAAAAATTCACCAAATACTGAATGTGTGCATGTGGCCTATGGGGAAATTCTGTAAGTAAAACTCAGTGTACCTGCAAAAGAATTTACATGTTGCGGATTTGAAAAACGCATTGGAGGTCAGTTTACGCAGAGTATAAAAGAAGCACAGTGGGAATGAGATCTCTAGAAATCCCATCCACTTTGCTGGAACTGTAAGACTCTGGATTTTTGACCCTGGTAAAACACTCAGGATCAAAATCGAGACAAAAGCTCGTCATGGGAACGTAGCCTTAGGCCGGGATCACACACAGCGAGATACGGCCGAGTCTCGCAGGTTAATACTAAGCTCTGGCGCTGGCACTCTGGAGCGGAGCGTGCAGCCGCCCAGCGATACATGGAGCTGCACGCTCCGCTCCGGAGTGCCGGTGCCAGAGCTTGGTTTTAACTTGTGAGACTCGGCCGTATCTCGCTGTAGTCTGACTCTGACCTTATGCTGAATCTTTTCCTGCAAACCTACACATCAATCTTCTCAGCGTCTCCTGCGCTATAACTGAAGCCTACAGATTAGACTTTCAAGTTCAATATTACAAGTATCCATTGGTTTTATGGATTATAAATCCCAGGATAAAAAAAGACCTTTCTCATTCATGCTTCAGATAAAGCTTTCAGATACAGCTTTGTGGTGTAGATATAGAGTCAAAAGTTTTCTAAGCATGGTTTTCATGTTTTCCTTATGCATGTGATTTCACTTTTTAATATATAATTTTTTATCGAACGTTTTCTTAAATAACAGAACAAATTAAAATAAAATTGACATTATTGGAATATCATATTTTATTCAGTAATAATTTCACTTTTTAACCCCTTTCCTACATTGGACGTAATATTCCGTCCATGTGACCTGGGCCCTAAGTCCCATGGACGAAATATTACGTCTAATGCGATCAGCGGCACCCACGTGGTGAGCGCCGCTGATCGCGGCCGGGTGTCAGCTGATTATAACAGCTGACACCAGGCACAATGTGTCAGGGGCGGTCACGGACCGCCCCCGACACGTTAACCCCTTGCACACCACGATCAAACACGATCGCGGTGTACCGGGGGTTAAAGGGAAGCATCGACAGGGGGGGCTCCCTCCATGCTTCCCTGAGCCCCCCACAGCAGCGCAATGTGCAGCGCTGCTGCGAGGGTCTCTTTCCCTACAGGCCCCCGGATCCAAGATGGCGACGGGGACCTTCGGGGGCCTGTAGGGAGCTGACTTCCTCAGTGCCTGTAAAGCGCAGGCATGAGGAAGTCTGCGTCTATGCCTGTGACAGATTGCTGATCTGTCACAGTGATCTGTGATGTGACAGATCAGCGATCTGTCACAGGACAGTGATGTCCCACCTGGGACAACCTAAAAAAGTTAAAAAAAAGAAAAAAGTGTAAAAATAATTTTAAAAAAAATCGCTAAATAAATTAGAAAAAAAAAATATTCCCAAATAAATTCATTTTTTGGAAATAATAAAAAAAACTATAAAAGTACACATATTTGGTATCGCCACGTCCATAACGACCTGCCCTATAAAACTGTCTCATTAGTTAACCCCTTTAGCGAACCCCTTATTAAAATAAGGGGTTTTATTAAAAATAAAAAACGAAGCAAAAAATAATTATTTATTATCATACCGCCGAACAAAAAGTGCAATAACGCGCGATCAAAAAGACGCATATAAATATCCATGGTACCGCTGAAAACGTCATCTTGTCCCGCAAAAAACAAGCCACCAAACAGCATCATCAGCAAAACAATAAAAAAGTTATAGCTCGCAGAATAAAGCGATGCAAAAATAATTATTTTTTATATAAAATAGTTTTCATTGCATAAAACCGCCAAAACATAAAAAAAGGCATAAATGAGGTATCGCTGTAACCGTACCGACCCGAAGAATAAAACCGTTTTATCAATTTTACCGCACGCGGAACGGTGTAAACGCACCCCCCAAAAGAAATTCATGAAACGTTGGTTTTTGTTCATTCTGCGTCCCAAAAATCAGAATAAAAAGCGATTGAAAAATTTCACGTGCCCAAAAATGATACCAATAAAAACGTCAACTCGTCCCGCAAAAAATAAGA
This sequence comes from Dendrobates tinctorius, assembly GCF_039654945.1. NCBI lineage: Eukaryota > Metazoa > Chordata > Amphibia > Anura > Dendrobatidae > Dendrobates > Dendrobates tinctorius. Next base: position 25,143,448 of record NW_027361870.1, read on the forward strand.
CCTCACATGACTCAGTGGGTTAAAATACGGAAAAATTATAGCTCTCAATATGTGGTGATGCAAAAACTATTTTTACTATAAAAAGCGTCTTTTAGCGTGTGACAGCTGCCAAAAATAAAAACCGCCATAAATAGTAAATCAAACCCCCTGTTATCACCCCCTTAGTTAGGGAAAAATAATAAAATTAAAAGAAAATGTATTTATTTCCATTTTCCCATTAGGGTTAGGGCTAGGGCTAGGGTTAGGGCTAGGGCTAGGGCTGAGATTAGGGTTAGGGGTGTGTTGGGGTTAGGGCTGGAGTTAGAATTGGGGGTTTCCACTGTTTGGGCACATCAGGTGCTCTCCAAATGCAACATGGCGTCGGATCTCAATTCCGGCCAATTCTGCGTTGAAAAAGTCAAATGGTGCTCCTTCCATTCCAAGCTCTGCCATGCGCCCAAACAGTGTTTTACCCCCACATATAGGGTATCAGCCTACTCAGGACAAATTGCAAAACAACTTTTGGGGTCTAATTTCTCCTGTTACCCTTAGGAAAATAAAAAATTGGGGGCAAAAATATAATTTTTGTGGAAAAAAATGATTTTTTTATTTTTACGCCCGGGCGTTATAAACTTCTGTGAAGCCCTTGGGGGTTCAAAGTGCTCACCACACATCTAGATAAGTTCCTTAGGGGATCTAGTTTCCAAAATGGGGTCACTTGTGGAGGGTTTCCACTGTTTAGGTACATCAGGGGCTCTCCAAAGGCAACATGACACCCGCAGACCATTCCATCAAAGTCTGCATTCCAAAACGTCACTACTTCCCTTCCGAGCCCCGACGTGTGCCCATGCAGTAGTTTTCTCCCACATATGAGGTAGCAGCGTACTCAGGACAAATTGGACAACAACTTTTGGGGTCCAATTTCTCCTGGTACCATTGGGAAAATAAAAAAATTGGTGACTAAAAGATCATGATTGTGGAAAAAATACGATTTTTTTATTTTCACACCCAGGCATTATAAACTTCTGTGAAGCACTGGGGGGTTCAAAGTTCTCACCACACATCTAGATAAGTTCCTTGGGGGGTCTAGTTTCCAAAATGGTGTCATTTGTGGGGGGTTTCCACTGTTTTGGTACATCAGGGGCTTTCCAAACGCGACATGGTGTCCGATCTCAATTCCAGCCAAAAACGTCAAATGGCGCTGCTTCCCTTCCGAGCTCTGCCATGTGCCCAAATAGTGGTTTACCCCCACATGTGGGGTTTCAGCCTACTGAGGACAAATTGGACAACTTTTGGGGTCCAATTTCTCCTGGTACCATTGGGAAAATAAAAAAATTGGTGACTAAAAGATCATGATTGTGGAAAAAATACGATTTTTTATTTTCACACCCAGGCATTATAAACTTCTTTGAAGCACTTGGGGGTTCAAAGTGCTCACCCCACATCTAGATAAGTTCCTTGGGGGGTCTAGTTTCCAAAATGGTGTCACTTGTGGGAGGTTTCCACTGTTTAGGTTCATCAAGGGCTCTCCAAACGCGACATGGCGTCCGTTCTGAATTTCAGCCAATTTTGCATTGAAAAAGTCAAACGGCGCTCCTTCCCTTCTGAGCTCTACCATGCTCCGAAATAGTGGTTCCCCCCACATATCAGGTATCAGCATACTCAGGACAAATTGCACAATAACTTTTGCCGTCCAAAATTGAACCTGAAGTATTTTTTTTGTGAAAAAAATTTAAATGTTCATTTTTTTTAAATATTCAAAAAATTCCTGTGACGCACCTAAAGGGTTAATAAACTTCTTGAATGTGGTTTTGAGCACCTTAAGGGGTGCAGTTTTTAGAATGGTGTCACTTTTGGGTATTTTCTATCATATAGACCCCTCAAAGTGGCTTCAAATGTGATGTGGTCCGTAAAAATAAAATGGTGTTGCAAAAATGAGAAATTGCTGGTCAATTTTTAACCCTTATAACTTCCTAACAAAAAAAATTTTGGTTCCAAAATGGTGCTGATGTAATGTAAACATGCGGGAAATGTTATTTATTAAGTTTTTTGTGTGCTGTATCTCTGTGATTTAAGGGCATAAAAATTCAAATTTGGAAAATTGTGAAATTTTCAAAATTTTTGCCAAATTTCCTTTTTTTTCACAAATAAACGCAAGTTATTTGAATTAAATTTTCCCACTAACATGAAGTACAATATGTCACGAGAAAACAATGTCAGAATCACCGGGATCCATGGAAGCGTTTCAGAGTTATTACCTCATAAAGGGACAGTGGTCAGAATTGTAAAAATTGGCCCGGGAGTTAACGTGCAAACCACCCTTGGTAGTGAAGGGGTTAACCATTTGGCAAGGCATGCTGTATATTTATAGCAGAAGTGGACATGCACTAAATGTAATGGGCTCAGGAGCTCAGCCAGTTTGCAACAGATTAATCTCTTAGATAAACATTAGAATTTTTAGTTCTGTTTGAGGGACAATAAATATAACTAACAAAACTATCTCGCTGCACTAAAAACATATTCTTTATAAGGTATGCATTTAAAATGACATAGACTCTCATGCCAGTTTTTTTTTAAAAAGTTAAATATTCATTATGGCAGACAGACAGACAGATACAGCAAAGTCACTTACTGGAAGGGCACACTCTCAAATTCCATATTGGAAATTTAGCCAAATATGATCACCGTATTAACCCATAAATATCAAATATGCAAAATTATTAAGTAATGAGCAAAAAAACTAACACCATCCCAAATCAGCCCTACCGAATTACTGCTACTGTTAACATTTAAGCAATTTAATGATAAAATGATCTCTAAAAGGCCTAAAGTTAAAATGACAACATTTCCTTTGCATTTTAGGCAAAACAAAATACTTTAATGTTTTAAATTTTAAAAATTACAAAAAGGAAAATGGTCGATGCAAAAGTTTGAACGCTCTACATGATTATTACTTAGTAGCACCACCTTTTGAAAGTATCACAGTTTGTCTGGCTACAAAAAACGTCTACAAGAGACTTTCAATTCTTGTTTGAGGGATTTTCCTCCATTCTTCCTTGGAAAATTATTTCATCTCTGTGAGATTCCTGGCTCATCTTGCATGCACTGCTATTTTGAGGTCTAGACACAGATTTTCAATGATGTTCAGATCAGGCGACTTTTAGGGCCATTGTAAAACCTTCAGTTTGCGCCTTTTGAGGTAGCCTATTGTGGATTTTAACATGTGTTTAGGATGATTATGCATTTGTAGAAGCCATCCTCTTTTCAAGTTCAGCTTTTTACAGATGGTGTTATGTTTGCATCAAGAATTTGTTGAATCCATTATTCCCTCTATCCGTGACATGTTCCCCATGCCATTGGCTGCAGCACAATGGAGGACTTGATAGGTTCCCTTTATTTGAGTGGTGGAAAAACAATCCAAAGTTTGTGTAAAAAAATGGGTGCCTTTTTCCAAGGCTCGTAGCATCTCCTTTTTTCAGAATCTGGGGCTGGGTGAGGGCTTATTTTTTGCACGCTGAGCTGACGTTTTTTATTGATACTAATTTGGGGTAGATATGATTTTTTGATCGCCTGCTATTGCATTTTATTGCAATGTTACGGCAACCAAAACTCTGTAATTCTGGCTTTTCTGTTTTTTCTTATTACGCCATTTACCAATCGGATTAATTTTGTTTACATTTTGATAGATCGGGCATTTCTGAATGCGGCGATATGCAGGCCCGGATTGGCAATATAACCAACCGGGCATTTTCCCGCTGGGCCGCTGTCACGTGGGCCGCGGGCGGCAGCGCCCGATCATCTGGCCGCTTGCCAGCTGCTGTGGCCACTGTTGCTCCTGCCGCCGGCCCTCTGTGGGCACGGCGGTGATAGTTTCAAGTTCCTCCCACACTGCAGGGAGATAAGCCGCCACGCCCCCCCCTCGCCGTAGCATGAGACCCCCTCCCCCCCGCAGCCACTCACAGTGTCGCACTCGCTTGCCTGCTGGCTCTGTTCGCAGGACCTGTGATGAGGTCACAGGAGGGGAGGAGTCAGGGGGTCACATGATCAGGAGCCTTTGTCCAGACCCCCGATCATGTCACCCCTGACTCCGCCCCTCCTGTGACCTCATCACAGGTCCTGTGCGCTCAGCCTTGCCTCTACCGTCTGCAAGACTCTGCTTTGCTGTTGTCATGGTGCTGGTTAAGTATGTGTGGGGTCAGGATTTACAGTGTGGATGTAGCAGAGCTGTGTGTGTATGAGGTGTACAGAGCGGAGCCGTGTGTGTACGAGGTGTACGGAGCGGAGCCGTGTGTGTACGAGGTGTACGGAGCGGAGCCGTGTGTGTACGAGGTGTATGGAGCGGAGCCGTGTGTGTACGAGGTGTACGGAGCGGAGCCGTGTGTGTACGAGGTGTACGGAGCGGAGCCGTGTGTGTACGAGGTGTACGGAGCGGAGCCGTGTGTATACGAGGTGTACGGAGCGGAGCCGTGTGTACGAGGTGTACGGAGCGGAGCCGTGTGTGTACGAGGTGTACGGAGCGGAGCCGTGTGTACGAGGTGTACGGAGCGGAGCCATGTGTACGAGGTGTACGGAGCGGAGCCGTGTGTACGAGGTGTACGGAGCGGAGCCGTGTATACGAGGTGTACGGAGAGGAGCCGTGTGTACGAGGTGTATGGAGAGGAGCCGTGTGTGTACGAGGTGTACGGAGAGGAGCCGTGTGTGTGTACGAGGTGGAGCTGCATGTGTACGAGGTGTACGGAGCGGAGCCGTGTGTACGAGGTGTACGGAGCGGAGCCGTGTGTACGAGGTGTACGGAGAGGAGCCGTGTGTACGAGGTGTACGGAGCGGAGCCGCGTGTGTACGAGGTGTACGGAGCGGAGCCGTGTGTACGAGGTGTACGGAGCGGAGCCGTGTGTACGAGGTGTACGGAGAGGAGCCGTGTGTACGAGGTGTATGGAGAGGAGCCGTGTGTGTACGAGGTGTACGGAGAGGAGCCGTGTGTACGAGGTGTATGGAGAGGAGCCATGTGTGTACGAGGTGTACGGAGAGGAGCCGTGTGTGTGTACGAGGTGGAGCTGCGTGTGTACGAGGTGTACGGAGCGGAGCCGTGTGTACGAGGTGTACGGAGCGGAGCCGTGTGTACGAGGTGTACGGAGTGGAGCCGTGTGTACGAGGTGTACGGAGCGGAGCCGTGTGTGTGTACGAGGTGTACGGAGAGGAGCCGTGTGTACGAGGTGTACGGAGCGGAGCCGTGTGTGTGTACGAGGTGGAGCCGCACATGTACGAGGTGTATGGAGCGGAGCCGTGTGTGTGTACGAGGTGGAGCCGCACGTGTACGAGGTGGACAGAATGGAGCCTGGTGTGTACGGAGTGGAGCCATATGTGTACGGGATGTACGGAGCGGAGCCAAGTGTGTACAAAGCATACAAAGCGGGCTTTTCCCACGGACACAGGAGTACACGGAGGAGCCCCGAGGAGCATTTTAAAACACACACATGACGTTCCACCGGAAGTGATGTGCTGGAAGCTGACCGGAAATGAGATAATTTCTTGAGGAGATTGTGACGGAACCAGGAATGCTTCAGATCCATCACCATGTCCTCCTCCGACAGCGCAGACAGCAGGATCGCTTTGGAATCGGGGATGCTGGCCATGTGAGCGGATCATGATAGGTCCTGCACCGGGAGGCTCAGGTGGGCACTACAATGGGAGCCGGGCTGCTATAGTATCTTTGTAGAATCTTTCTTTATTTCTTTCTCTCTTTTTCTTTCTCTCTGTTCTTTCTTTCTCTCTCTGTTCTTTCTTCCCCTCTTTCTCTTTTTCTTTCCTCTCTTTCTCTCTGTTCTTTCTTTCTTTTCTTTACTTCTTTCTTTCTCTCTCTGTTCTTTCTTTCTTCCCCTCTTTCTTTCTCTCTCTGTTCTTTCTCTGTCTCTCACTGTTCTTTCTTTATCTCTCACTGTTCTTTCTTTCTTTCCCCTTTCTTTCTCGCTCTCTCTGTTTTCTTTTTTCTCTCTCTCTCTGTTTTCTCTCTTCCTTAGTGCCAGTCAGTGTGCCCATAATGCCAGCCACTGTGCCCTCAGTACCAGTCAGTGTGATCAGCAGTGCTAAATGGGTGCGATTAGGTGTGGACATGGGTGTGACTAGTTGTGAAATGGGTGTGGCTGGGCGTGGCCAAAATTTGCGCGTGCTGCAGTCTTTGTCCATCTTTCCCTTCTTCAGAAGTTGGGAGGTATGATGGGGCGGCTATGACCAGGGGGTCTGGTTGCCCAATAGAGAGCAGTTCTGCCAGGAATTCTGTCACCGTGCATACAAAAGGGGACAGAGCTTTGGGAGGAGTACTGTACCTAAAAGCAATAAATAGGACTGAGCTGAAATACTGGGCACAGCTGTGACTACATGTTATATAGTCATGTTAATCTCCTCTCACTTCTTGTAAACTACAAGTGTACAAAGATATTATATAGTCACCGTGTGACTAGTGGGCCTGTGTAACTTCAAATGCCAGGGCTGAATTTTAGTCCCAGTCCGGCCCTGGCGATATGATATATATGCATTTTTTTTATTCTGAAACAGAGCAAGATGGTGAGATTGATGAGGATGAAGAAGATATAGAAACATATTATATGGGAAAAGAGAAAAAATAACAAATGGAGCAATAAGCTGTAAGGGGGTACGGAGGATAGTTCATGCCCCACACTCCTTGCGTATGTCCCTGGGAAGCTGCTATATTTTATATGTCTTATAATACTGCCATGTTGTGTAATATATACAAATTTTGTTTCATGAAACCCGATCCGACCAAAGTAGCTCAACTCTACTTGAGAAGTCACTGGTGAGTTAGTGTGCTACCTGTACACTGACACTATACATTGTATACTATATATACAGAGGTCCTGTGTATAATGTCACCAGTGATCATTGTGTTACCTGTACATTATATACAGAGCTCCTGTGTATAATGCATTGATCACTATATTACCTGTACACAGACACTGCATACTAAATACAGATCTCCTGTGTATAATGCCACTTATGGTGATAGTATTATGTTTTTTATTAATGATCAGTAGTGTTGAGCGACTTTTGGTTTTTTAGGGTCGAGTTTCGTTTCATGAAACCCAACTTTTCCAAAAGTCAGGTCGAGCAAAATCGGCCGACTATAGGGAAAAGTCGGGGTCGTCCCGAAACACGAAACCCAATGTAAGTCTATGGAGAATTAAAGTCGGCAGTGAGAGGAGGACAGGAAACACACCAACAGTGCCCATTTGAATGCCAAAAGCATAAATTCTTGTTACTGAAGCTTGTCAACCTTAATTAACTTCATAATACTAGTTACGCACTGAAAAATGGGGGTTATTTGGCTACAGTTGTGGGGGGGGAGGGCTGGCTCCAGGTTTTCGTGGGCCCAGGGCCAAAGAGCTCCCCTTTAACACATACCACAACTCATGATGCTCCGATACGGCAGAGAAATAGCAGTATAGTACAATGAAAAATACTTCACTTCTTACATCTCATGACTGATATCCATTTTAAATTCTCCAATACCTCCAAAAACGGACAGTATATAACTCCATACAGTATTATGGCCAGCGCTTAGTGCGCTATACAGAGTAATGAGGCCCATATATTTCTCCATACGGAATCATTATTCCCATATAATGTTTCAAACCGTATATGATGAGCTCCACGTAATGCTACAGTATATGTTGGTCCCAATGGATGAAGCTCCACTGTCTTATGGGCCCAAATAATGCTCCATATATAATGGGCCCCATTTCTACTGCTCTAGTGTATAATGGGCCCTGTAAATGCTGCTCCAGTGTCTGATGTCCACCTTTGGAATGCTCCAGTGTATGGTGGGCCCCATATATCATTCACCAGAGTATAGTGCTCCCCAAAAATTGCTGTCCAAACATTGAAAACAATTACATAAGTCTCCTTGCTAGGGAATCCCTGCACTACTCTGAACTCCTTGTCGTCCCCATCTTCCATCTCACTGCACTTGGCTGTTTAGGCCCTCCCACTGGCAGAGACACTTTTGCGTACTATGCGGTGCCTTGTGCCAGTGCCATTGCCCATGAGTATGCACCCCCACCTGCTCAAGGAACCTGCACTTTCATCTGCACCTTCCTCTTTGTCACCGTGTAAGGTGGTATAGTATGCGGGAAGGGGAACCTGAGTTTCCTCTGGGTCAGATTCTGGCTGCATAGAGTGCGAGGGGAATGTAGTGGTCTGGGTCAATGTACCAGCAGCATCATCCAGCAGTGGCTGGGCCTCAGTGCACTTGTGGCGTCCCCAAGAGTACGATCGCCACTGTGGCATTGCCTTCCTCCTAGGGAGTGTGTTGTCAAGCTTGGGAGCAACGAAGGATCTCTCTAGCAGTGAAACCAACACACAACACATTTCCCACTCCAGGCCAGCAGGGAGACCTCTGAACCTGACTGCTGAGGAGCTGCTCTCTGTGGTCGGGAGGAGGTAAGTTAGGGCACTCTGTGCAGGGAAGGGGAAGTGTGTGGATGTGAGAAGGGGAGCTGGAGGATGAGCAGAGTTAAGGCTCACTCCTAGCTGGAGCGCATGGTCCGGATTCCGGTCTCCGAGTTTGTAGGGACACTGACATTCCTGCTGCAGAAACCGGGGGAAGTAGCAGCTATAAATGCTCTGTACCCAACTAAGGCTCGGAGGCCCCAGCATCGACGTGGCAGAAGGAAAAGGCTACAGCTGTCTGCCATACAAGTAAAGTCTGAGGAACATCTGTTAGACAGGAGGCGTTTCAGTGAACCACGGTCCTGTGAGTGCTTCCCCCACAAGCGCTAGAAAGGAGACGTTCAGGAAGGTACATGTTGGCGGAGTGTTGGAAGGGAGTTTTCCATTCTGGTCCTGGAGGTTGGCAGAGGTCCTGACCCGGAGGACACAGCACGGAGGCAGGCATCTGTGTAACCTGCAGACTGTGAGTAAAGCTTTGGAACTGCACGCTCTGGTGTCCTACAGTTATTCCAGCACCGCTACATCTGGGTACCAGCACCTACACCGCCTGTGCCTTTCCCCCATCACTACATCTACACTTCCCTGGGACTCCAGCTCCACTTGTGGGGAGCTTCACCATCTTTGCTGCACAACACCATCAGTCCCAGAGGATCTGCATGCAGCGTCAGCCTAACATCTATGTTGCCGAACACCACAGGTGGCGTCAAACTATCTATATAAACTCTTTACCATTACACCACGCCATTTACATGGGTGCCCAGGGCCACCGTCCGGGTCACCGCTGCTGTGACACATCCCACTGACACCGGCCCGGTACCGAGTACCCCACAGCCCTGGGAGGGCGACCCATATGCCGACTGCTGATCGGGCGGCGTTATTCCCACGAACCTCCAAACAGCGTCCCTGAAGGCAAAGTTTTTGGTTTCCGGGGGCAGTATGATTGCAAAGCTGAACCTTAAAGGAATGTCCAAAAGGGCACCACCAGGAGTGGAGCCTGTGGCTTAATTCGACTGCACCCGGGAAACCACTACCATACAAGCTACAGAAAAGATGGACAGATTGCAAGCTTTGTCGATTCTGTGTGTGGTGTGGTATGTCCATTTGTAGTTGTGCTAGCGATTTCTCAGCTTTATTCCGTTAACGACCGAGACTCCGGCATGGCCCCGCGGTATGCGTCAAGCTTACTAGAGGGATACGCGAGGCTGTGGCACGTGAGATCGAGCAATAACAGGTCTAGCATTCCAGTACATGTCCAGGGCTGCATGCACGCTACACTGAAAGGACCAGCTTTTGTCGCTTACAGGTGCAGATAACCTGCTGAACTCCGTTAGTGATGGGGATCTGGGATTCAGATTATTCCACGCGAACGATGATTTCCCAGTAAGTTCAGGTTGTCAGAGACACCGCACTACACTTGCTCATAGAGCCAGTGCGCATGTCCTGAGTACAGAAGCAGTGCTAAACGAGGTACAGGAGGGATAAACAGACGGGAGGTCAGACAAAGCCAAAGGTCATACACAGGATCACAGTACAGTACCAGGGATGAGACAGAGCGGATAATCAGGGCCAAGCAGAGATCAAAACCAAACAGACATAGGAGGTACCAGGCAGAATCCAAAACGATATCCAGGGAACAGACCGTGTCATACACAGAGAATCAAGTAACCAGAACACAGCACAAACACACTCAGGGGTCACCACACAATGCCAAGGGCAAGAGTATAACTGACAGGGATGGGAGCGTCCTGAGGCTATAAGAAGCCTCCCCCAGAACCAGGGAGAGGCCACAATCATAGCCCCAGGTGTGCAGGTAAGCCTGCACCGGGATCACAACCTTTAACCCCAGAAATGCCAGTCATCAGTACTGGTTCCATACATTAACCCCACGTGTGCGAGTCAAACCCGCACTGGTATCATGACAGTACCCCCCTCTCAACGGGGGGCCTCTGGACCCCCAGGCTTGCCCGGGTACTTAGCATGGAAAGCCCGTACCAGGCGATCAGCATGCATCAACCGGGCCGGTACCCAGGACCTGTCCTCCGGTTCATACCCCTTCCAATGAACCAGGTACTGTACCGACCGCCGCACCAACCTGGAATCTACGATATGACCAACCTCGTACTCCACCTGCCCCTCGACCAAAACAGGAGGAGCAGCAGGCTCGGAGTCTCCCCAGACTGCTTCAAAAGGTTTCAGTAGAGATTTGTGGAAGACGTTAGGGATCTTGAAAGAGGGTGGAAGGCACAGCCTATACGCCACTGGATTGATTTTTTCCACAATCTTGTATGGGCCAATGAATTTGGGTCCCAACTTGGCTGACGGAATCTTTAACTTAATGTTTCGCATGGAGAGCCAAACTTTCTCTCCCACCCGAAACATGGGACCAGGTGTTCGTTTCCTGTCCGCGAAAAACTTATACCTGCCTTGAGACCTAGATATACGCCGCTGGACTTCTGCCCATGTATCTTTTAACCACTGAACAGAGTCCTCAGCCCCGGGACACCCCGAATCCAGACAAGAAAACTCACCGAAATGAGGACTGAACCCATAATTGATCAAAAAAGGAGTCATACCCGTGGATTGACTCACCCGACTATTGAAGGCAAATTCAGCCAACGGCAGTGCATCGCACCAGTCATTCTGTCTAGCAGAGGTTAGACACCTGAGGATCTGTTCCAGGGACTGATTAGTGCGCTCCGTCTGCCCATTGCTCTCAGGATGGTATGCAGACGAAAAGGACAGAGACATACCTAATTTTTTGCAGAAAGCACGCCAAAACTTAGCCACAAACTGCACACCACGATCAGACACCACATTCAGGGGTACCCCATGCAACCGGATCACATGCTGCACAAACAACCTGGACAACGTCTCAGCTGACGGTAGTGCGGACTGGGGTACGAAATGAGCCTGCTTAGAAAACCTGTCCACCACTACCCATACCACTGTATTACCCTTAGATGGAGGGAGATTGGTAATAAAATCCATGGATAAGTGAGTCCATGGCCTTTCGGGCACTGCCAAGGGTATCAGCTCCCCTGCCGGCTGGCTATGAGAGCTTTTAGAACGAGCGCAGACCCCACAACCAGCAATGAATTTTTTTATGTCCGAACCAAGGGTAGGCCACCAAAAGATCCTAGCCACCGCCAGACGTGTGGCCGAAATACCAGGGTGAGCACTCAGCTTGGATTCATGGAACTCCTGCAAGAGTTTCAGGCGAAGTTGCTCTGGAACAAACAACTTCCCCTCCGGCTTGGCCGCCGGGGCCAGCGACTGGGCTCCCTGAATCTCCCGTTCCAATTCAGATGAGACCTCTGCTATCACAACCCCAGGGTGAAGAATGGAGGACGGTGGCTCAGGGGGCGACACCGGCTGAAAACTGCGTGATAAGGCGTCAGCCTTGACATTCTTAGACCCTGGACGAAACGTAATCGTAAACTGAAAACGGGAAAAAAAAAGTGACCAACGGGCCTGTCTGGGCGTTAGACTTTTAGCAGACTCAATGTACGACAAATTTTTGTGATCCGTGATCACCGTAACCGGGTGACTGGCCCCCTCCAAAAAGTGCCTCCATTCTTCAAACGCCAATTTGACCGCAAGAAGCTCTCTATTGCCTACGTTATAATTTCTTTCCGCAGCAGAGAACTTCTTGGAAAAGAAAGCACATGGCCTGAGGTTGGTTAGAGTGGCAAGCCCTTGGGACAACACCGCCCCCACCCCCACCTCAGAGGCGTCCACTTCCACGACGAATGGTTTGGACGGATCTGGATGCACTAACACAGGAGCAGACATAAAACATTTTTTCAGCATAGCAAAGGCCTCTTTTGCGAGCGAGGACCAATTTCTCACATCCGCACCTTTGCATGTTAGATCCGTGAGAGGTTTCACCACTTGCGAAAACCCCCGGATAAATTTGCGGTAATAATTGGCGAACCCCAAGAAGCGCTGAAGACCCTTAAGATCTCGGGGTTGCACCCAATCCGCAATGGCCTGCACCTTCTTGGGGTCCATGCGAAAACCCTCACCGGGTACAATTAACCCAAAAAAGGACAACTCTTGTACACAGAAAACACATTTCTCCAATTTGGCATACAAATGATTTTCTCTAAGCCTTTGGAGCACAGTTCGTACATGTTCCAAATGAGAATACTTGTCGGGGGAATATATCAAAATATCATCTAAGTAGATAACGACAAAACGACCAATGAGATCCGAGAATACCACGTTGGTGAAATTCTGAAATATGGCAGGGGCATTGGTAAGACCAAACGGCATGACTAAATTTTCAAATAGTCCCTCGGTCGTGAGGAACGCGGTTTTCCATTCATCCCCCTCCCGGACCCTTATCAAATTATATGCTCCCCGAAGGTCCAGTTTAGAAAACCACTTTGCCCCTGATAGTTGGTTACATAAATCGGGAATCAACGGAAGGGGGTACGTATTCCGTACAGTAATTTGATTAAGCTCCCGGAAGTCGAGACAGGGACGTAACCCGCCATCTTTTTTCTTTACAAAAAAGAAACCTGCCGCCACAGGTGAGACTGAAGGACGTATGTGTCCTTTGCGCAGACTTTCAGTAATGTACTCCTTCATAGCCAAGCGCTCAGGACCGGACAAATTAAACGGACGGGCTTTTGGGTAATTTAGCCCCCAGGACCAGCTCAATAGCGCAGTCAAAGGGTCTATGTGGCGGTAACGTCTCGGCCTCGCTTTCGGAGAATACATCTTTGAAGTCCTTCAGGCATTCCGGAATACCTTCCAGCTCGACAGATGATACAGACACAGATTTAACAGGTTCAACCAGCAGTGCGGATTTATCACACAACTTAAAATCATTAAACCCCCATTGAACAATCTCCCCCGTTTTCCAGTTAATAACTGGGTTATGGCGTTGTAACCAGGGCATGCCCAACACCAACCCTGCAGGTAGATTGTCCAGCACAAAACAACTTATGTTTTCCACATGAGTAGCGCCCACTCTGAGCGAAAACACATCAGACATAAAGCGAATTCCCTTCTTAATGAGGGGAGATGAGTCAATGGCCATCACCTTGATCGGAACCTTGAGCCTAACTGTCCCTATCTTGCAGTGTGTGACCAATTGGGAGTCAATAAGATTAATAGATGATCCGCAGTCCACGAAGGCTGTAGAGGAAAAAGAACTACCATCCATAAACAGTTCCACAGGCAGTACTACTTTAGAAAACGAGGAAAATGGTACCTGAGGGTCTGAGCAGCCTTCCCGTTGACTACCCAGACCTAGTCGTTTCCCGCCGACCGGGTTTGAAGACGGGCAATTCGGGCACTCCCTTTTCCAATGTCCCGCTTTACCGCAGTAAAAGCATAACTGCTTGTCCTTCTGGCGTTTCCTCTCCGTATCCTTCAGGGAGAGGGCGCCTACATCCATGGGCTCAGGGGCAGTCTCTTTTCCACTGGGGAATAATGGAGTATCCACCTGCAACACCCCTCTGGCCCGCAGCCTGTGGTCCATCCGGACGGCCTGGGTCACGGCGTGCTCGAGAGAGTTAGGTGGGGGATGTAACGCCAAGGCATCCTGCAGCCGCTCGGACAAGCCTCTGCGAAAGAGTCCTCGGAGTGCGGCGTCGCTCCAGGAGACCTCTGCCGCCCAGCGGCGGAACTCAGTACAAAACCACTCAGCTGAGTGTTTCCCCTGACAGACTCTCATCAACATGTCCTCTGCCAATCGCACTCGGTCAGGTTCATCATAAATGTGACCGAGGGCCTCAAAGAATGCGTTCACTGACATACGTTCAGGAGCAGAGGAAGACAGAGAGAAAGCCCATGCTTGCGGAGCCCCCCGAAGTAGGGAAATAATGACCCCCACCCTCTGGAACTCATCCTCGGAGGAGCGGGGCCTTAGAGAAAAAAAAAGCTTGCATCCTTCTCTGAAAGACCTGAACTCCTTTTTATCCCCTGAGAAAAGGTCTGGCAATTTGACCAGAGATTCAGGGGACGCTAATGACACATCCCTACCCCCAGAACTAGAAGCCCCTGCATCGACAGCCCCTTGCACAGTAACCACCAACTGTTGCTGGGTCTGGGCCATCGTGCGTTGTTCCACATTGAGCTTATGGAACATTTGGGTCAGGTGCTTGACCTGATCAGCCAAGGCTTGTATGGGATCCATGAGGATAACACACACTTTTTTTTTTCCTTCAGAGAAAAAAAAAGCTGAAATGGTCAGTTATAATGTCAGAGACACCGCACTACACTTGCTCATAGAGCCAGTGCGCGTGTCCTGAGTACAGAAGTAGTGCTAAACGAGGTACAGGAGGGATAAACAGACGGGAGGTCAGACAAAGCCAAAGGTCATACAGAGGATCACAGTACAGTACCAGGGATGAGACAGAGCGGATAATCAGGGCCAAGCAGAGATCAAAACCAAACAGACATAGGAGGTACCAGGCAGAATCCAAAGCGATATCCAGGGAACAGACCGAGTCATACATAGAGAATCAAGTAACCAGAACACAGCACAAACACACTCAGGGGTCACCACACAATGCCAAGGGCAAGAGTATAACTGACAGGGATGGGAGCGTCCTGAGGCTATAAGAAGCCTTCCCCAGAACCAGGGAGAGGCCACAATCATAGCCCCAGGTGTGCAGGTAAGCCTGCACTGGGATCACAACCTTTAACCCCAGAAATGCCAGTCATCAGTACTGGTTCCATACATTAACCCCACGTGTGCGAGTCAAACCCGCACTGGTATCATGACACAGGTCAACCGCAATTCCGGAGTTAGGCCTAACTGTCATTAATGAAAAAATTACATGTCCAAACCACAGGTGCTGTAGCTTGCTTAACAGCTCGGCAGCCGTTCTCAGGCCCAGTATGGATTCAACAACATTGTAGAAAGTTGATAAAGGGTACAGTTTCACCGGATAACACGTATATATGTAGCCTAGTTTACACAGTAAAAATATATGTCTATAGATCAGGAGGCAGACTCAGATGTTCTCAGGCCCAGTATGGATTTGACCAGATTGTACAAAGTTGAGAAAGGGTACTTTATCACTGGATAGCAGGTATATATAGCATAGTTTAAACATGTAAAATCTCCGTGTTCTCAGTATGGATTACACAGCAATCTAAAAAGTGGAAAAAAGGAAATGCATTTGAGGCGTACACAACTATATACTTTTGGTGTTATTTTTAAATCTTCATATATATTTCTGTCTCAGTAATACAGTCCAGCCTCTCCGCAATAGGAAATGAGATGCATACAATTAGTGACATAAAGGCTATTGATTGCAGAAATCTAGGAATTATTATTCACGGGAAAAACTTCCGTCACAATTCTCATAGGCGATGCTGACCCTCAATTAATTTGTGTGTTGAGACAGTGAAAACATTTTTTTGTGAATAAAGTCTTGCTGTATCGCACTTCCGTTGATTCCATCACTGTTACTCATCTCAATCCAATTTTTATCACAGGGAGTGATGTAAACATGGTGCTCACTGGCTATCATGATCTGTCACGTAACTTTCGAGTGCAAAAGACAGAAGCCACAGGCCGTAGGCGATTCTATTTGATTGGCATGAGAGGGCACATTTTGAAATGTGCGCCGGAATGTCACACGTTTGTGAGTAGAAAAACTGTGAAAGCTGATGATAAACCACCACTGCATGTAATTGTGAGTCAACGACCATAAGAAATGGAAGCCACTGATCATCTGGAGCTAGAGCCCGGCCAGCAGGACATGGCATAGCTACATCTTAACCATCATCTTTCAGTTCAATCAATTTGTAGTGGCAGTCCCAGTGAAGGATTTGACAGCCCAGAATACACAGCGGAGGAGCAGGGAGAGGTAAACATTGCAAATGCTGGGGCACTGCCCAAGCAAGGGGGGCACACTCGTGGGCGTCGGTACTGGCACTGGGCCCCTCATAGTACGGCGGTGTGCCTGACGGCGGGTGTGCACCACCACTGTCAGAGACACTTGATTGCACTATGAGGGACCCTATGCCAGTGCCCGCGCCCAAGAGGCGGCCTACCCACCTGTCCAGGGCAACGGCACTCGCACGGTTTTGTGCGCTAGGTGGTGACCCCGGCCATGGGGGGGCCACCCACTTAGGGAGATTTACAAAGTGGCATATGTAGATGTGGGTCATTCAGCTGCTGCAAAAGGCGAAATAGGTCAAGTTCGCGGAATAGGAGGAGGACCAAAGCAAGCCATTTTTCTGGCAACCTATGTGTCATCAAGGGAAGGTGGGACAAAATCCTTGGAAACCCATGCATGGTTCATTTTAATGAAGGTTAGATCATCCACATTTTGGGTTGACAGACGGGTCCTTTTTTCTGTCAGGATTGATCCAGCTGCACTGAAGACTCTTTCCGATAGCACACTTGCAGCTGGGCAAGCGAGCTCCTGTAAGGCATATTGTGCCAATTCAGGCCAGGTGTCCAGTTTAGCGGCCCAATAGTCAAAGGGGAATGACCTGTGCAGGAGAACATCGATATGGGAGGAAAAGTAGTTGTTAACCATAGTTGACAACTGCTGTCTCCTGTCACTTTCCATCGATGCAGTATTACCAGTTGTGTGAGCGGTCCATGAAAAATCAGTCCACAACATTGTCATGAAACCCCTGTCTCCAACGCCACTTCTGCTGTGTGCACCACGAACACCTCTGCCAAGCTGCCCCCGGCCCGTACGGCTCGTGTGAGAACCATCACCGCTGCTGTGTGCTGGGAATGGCTCAACCAACCGGTTAACCAGAGTTGCTTGTTTAGTAGCCAATATTAGGTCAAGGTTCTCCTGTGGCATGATGTTTTGTAATTTGCCTTTATAGCGTGGATCCAGGATGCTGGCCAACTAGTAGTCGTCATCGTTCATCATTTTGGCAATGCGTGGGTCCCTTTTTAGGATCTGCAAGGCATAATCTGACATGTGGGCCAATGTTCCCGGTGTCAATGATGCACTGCGAGTGCTGGGTGGAGGAGCACTTTCTGGCAAATCCACATCCCTCCAGTCATGCACAAACCCTGTACCAGACCTTGCCACGCCAACGTTTTCACTTGCCCCACGAGATGCATCCTCCTCCCCTAAGTAATCATCCCCATCATCATCCTCCTCCTCCTCTTCTTCCTCCACCTCGTCCAGGAGAGGTCCCTGAGCAGACAATGACTGAATGTCATCAAGGATTCCCTCCACCTCTTCCTCCTCGTCAACTTTGGCTGCAGATGCTTGCTCCTTAAGGTGGGTCAAAGTTTGCATGAGCAGACGCATAAGTGGGATGCTCATGCTTAGGATGGCGTCGTCTGAGCTTACCAGCCGTGTGCATTCCTCAAAACACTGAAGGACTTTACAGAGGTCTTTCAGCTTCGACCACTGCACACCTGTCAACTCCATGTCTGCTCTCAAAGTGCCTGGCCGTGTATCCTCCCACAAATGCATTATGGCCTGCCTCTGCTCGCACAGCCGCTCAACCATGTGCAGGGTGGAGTTCCACCTTGTTGCAATGTCGATAATGAGGCGGTGGTTGGGAAGGTGGAGCAATCGCTGCAGCTTCTGCATACGAATGGAGTGTACAGGCGACCGGCGTATGTGCGCGCACAGTCTTCGCACCTTCTGGAGCAGGGCTGTTAACTCCGGATAATTATTGAGGAAGCACTGCACCACCAGGTTCAAGGTGTGAGCCAAGCAAGGTATGCGGCTGAGTTTTGAAAGGGCTATGGCTGCCACAAAATTACGGCCGTTATCACTAACTATCTTGCCTGCTTCAAGATGTACACTGCCCAGCCATGACTCAGTTTGTCGCTGAAAGTACTCGGCCAGCACCTCGGCGGTGTGTCTGTCGCCCAAACACATCATCTGCAACACAGCCTGCTGATGCTTTCCACTAGCTGCTCGATAGGGGGACACCTCGTGTGCAACAGTGGCAGCTGCAGATGGAGTGCTCGTACGACTGCGCTCTGTGGACGAGCTTTCGCTTCTGGAGGAGGAGGAGGAGGAGGGTCGAACGCCTACAGCCAACTGTTTCCTATACCATGGGCTAGGCAGCACTGTCCCACCACCACTGTCCCCTGGGGACCCTGCATCCACCACATTAACCCAGTGCGCAGTGATGGACACGTAACGGCCCTGGCCATGCCGACTGGACCATGCATCAGTTGTGAGGTGCACCTTTCCACTCACTGACTGCTTGAGTGCATGGACAATGCAGTCTTTCACATGATGGTGGAGGGCTGAGATGGCTTTGCGAGAGAAGAAGTGGCGACTGGGTAGGTCATAGCGTGGTACTGCATAGGCCATGAGTTCGCGGAGAGCTGCGCTTTCCACCAACCGATAGGGCATCATCTCTAACGAGATTAGTTTGGCAATGTGGGCGTTCAAACCCAGTGTACGCGGATGAGAGACTGAGTACTTTCTTGACCTATTCATAGTGTCTGGGAGGGTGAGCTGGACTTGAGAGCTGCATATGGTGGAAGTAGCGGTGGACAGGGCGGACTGATGATGGTGATGGAGTTTTTGTTCTTTCTGATGGCCTAGGTTCAGTCTTTCGTTGATATAACAGTGGGATTCCCTGACTGCTGTGGCCTTGCAACGACACCTCAACATTTGCTGCTGTGCTAACCGGTGGGCTTACAGTGGGGGAAACAATGTAGCGTTGCTGACTACCTTCTTTGTGATCAGTTGCACATGTGGTACTTGAGGTTTGGTGTTGTGTCCACGCTTGCAAGTGCATGCTGGTTAAATGTCTAAGCATGCAACTGGTATTCAAATTTTTCAGATTTTTCCCTCGGCTAAAGGTCTTTGCGCACTTCTTACAGATAACCTTGGCCTGATCATGAGGATTTTGTTCAAAAAAGTGCCATACTGCACTCTTCCTACTTTGGCAGACATTTTGCGGCCTAGCACGCTGTGATCTTTTGACCCTCTGGACAAGCTGTCCAGCAACTCTTTTGCTTTTTGGAACCTGTCTTTGGAGTGCTCCGAGCCTGCCAGATAACAGCTGTTGCGATGTCGATGTCTGCTGTGGATGCTCCTCCTCCTCATCTGAGCTATTGGAAGCAGCACCCTCTTCCCCCAATGGATGCCAATCTGGGTCAACAACTGGGTCATCCATCACCTCCTCTTCAATGTCATGTGCACCTTCCTCTGTGTCACCGTGTATGGTGGTATAGTGTGCGGGAAGGGGCACCTGAGTCTCATCAGGGTCAGAATCTGGCTCTGTACACTGCGAGGACAATGTAGTGCTCTGAGTGAATGTACCAGCAGAATCATCTATCAGTGGCTGTGCATCAGTGCACTCCATGTCAGATTCATCTTGGCCTGGGTAATTAACCATTTCACTTGATAATCCAGGCATGGTATGTGAAAACAGCTCCATGGAGTAATCAGTAGTATGGCCTGCGTCATCCTTCAATCTTGGTTGGGGTGAAGGACACAAGGAAAGGTGTGGTTCATGAACATGAGCCTCCAATGACGACTCAGTGCTTTTATTTTTTACAACTGAAGAAGAGGAGGCGATAGAGCTGGAGGCTGAGTCAGCAATGAAAGACAAAACTTTTTCCTGAAGCTCTGGCTTTAAAAGCGGTTTGCTAACTCCTAGAAAACTAAGCCTTCGAGGCCTTGTGGAGCCAGACGATGACGCAGGCTCAACACCTCCTGCATTCGGTCCTATTTTGCTTTTGCCACTACCATCAGATCCACCACCAACACCATCATTACCAGCTGCCAACCCCCGCCCAATTCCACGGCCTCTTCCACCAGCCTTCCTCATTTTTGGTAGAAATGTAGACAAAATCCAACAAACTATATAGTAATGTAAAACAAGGTACAATGTGTCTATAGGACAGGAGAGATTTTGAATTTCTGCACACACTTGTGGACACTGGACACTTTTGGATTGTGTGAGGTCCACTGAATATCACAGCGCTATGTCACAGGCTTGATGTCGCAGGTGTGAAAAATGTCACTAGAGGATAACGGAGATTTTGAATTTCTGCACACACTTGTGGACACTGGACACTTTTGGATTGTGTGAGGCCCACTGAATATCACAGCGCTATGTCACAGGCTCGATGTCGCAGGTGTGAAAAATGTCACTAGAGGATAACGGAGATTTTGAATTTCTGCACACACTTGTGGACACTGGACACTTTTGGATTGTGTGAGGCCCAGTGAATATCACAGCGCTATGTCACAGGCAGAAATTGGCTAGTGTATGACAAACTACAAGGTGTATATAGAATTTGGGAGAATAGGAATCTCCCTAGAGTGTAGGTCTGTAAGAACAGAACAAGTCCTCGACTTATCCTTACAGAGCGACACACAGATAGCTTCACTGTGGCCGTGATAACAGCCGTTACACGGTACTGAGAGAGGAGCGTGCACGTACACGGCTGTCCGGTGTACGTAAAATTGTCAAGCTCTGTGTTTTTTAAGTATATTGACTGACACACGCTGTCTTTCTATAGTTTTGAATGTGATCAAACAGCAAATATATTTAACTGTTTGAAAACTAGGCAAAACTAGAAGGTGCAGGTCTGTAAGAACGGGACATGTCCTCGACTTATCCTTACAGAGCAACACACAGCTTCACTGTGGCCGTGATAACAGCCGTTACACGGTACTGAGAGAGGAGCGTGCACGTACATGGCTGTCCGGTGTACGTAAAATTGTCAAGCTCCGTGTTTTTTAAGTATACGGACTGACACACGCTGTCTCTCTATAGTTTTGAATGTGATCAAACAGCAAATATATTTAACTGTTTGAAAGCTAGACAAAACTAGAAGGTGCAGGTCTGTAAGAACAGAACATGTCCTCGACTTATCCTTACAGAGTGACACACAGATAGCTTCACTGTGGCCGTGATAACAGCCGTTACACGGTACTGAGAGAGGAGCGTGCACGTACACGGCTGTCCGGTGTACGTAAAATTGTCAAGCTCCGTGTTTTTTAAGTATACGGACTGACACACGCTGTCTCTCTATAGTTTTGAATGTGATCAAACAGCCAATATATTTAACTGTTTGAAAGCTAGACAAAACTAGAAGGTGCAGGTCTGTAAGAACGGAACATGTCCTCGACTTATCCTTACAGAGTGACACACGGATAGCTTCACTGTGGCTGTGATAACAGCCATTACACGGTACTGTGTGAGGAGTGTGCACCGCTGTATGGTGTGAAAAAATGCATGCTCATTACCTCACCAGGACAAAAAAAAAAATTGGGATTGCTTTTAAAAAAGCAGCTTGCAGAGCAGTGGGTAAACAGCAATGCAGCCGACAGGAAGCCTTAGAAGGCAGCCTAACAACCAACACCGCTGATCCAGCAAAATATAGCCTCCACTTGCACTGCACACACAGTGACTGGTGTGTTGTACAGGCAAAATCGCTAGCAGCAGAAGCAGTTTTTGGTGTCTTCTTCCGTGCTTAACGCTCTCCCTACAAAATCATCAGCATCAGCAGCTCTCCCTATTCTGAGATCAGCATGAGTAACATGGCGGTCGGCGTGCACGCCCTTTTATACCCCCTGTGACGCCCACCAAAGCAAGCCAATCACTTGCATGCCCTTCTGAAAGATGGTGGTGACCCCTGCCTATGTCATCACGTTGCCCACAGTGTCCGTGGATCCTGATTGGCTGAAAAAGAGCGCAAAACAAACTTTTGAAACGCAACTTTGGCGCTTAAGTCGCCGACCTCGTGGCCGACCTCATCCTAGGGTCGGGTTTCGTTTCATGAAACCCGACTTTGCCAAAAGTCAGCGACATTTGAAATTTTTTGACCCGTTTCGCTCAACTCTAATGATCAGTATTGTAGTATTCAGTCACCATGTGGTGGTAATATGTGGTCTGGGCATGGTGCGATGGTATTTGTCCCTTGTGTGTACTATTATTTGGTCACTTGCATACTCAGATTGGGCCAGGGTTACTAGTGGGGTACCACAGGGTTCTGTATTGGGCCCCCTACTATTTAATATATTTATTAATGATCTAGTAGATGGCTTACACAGTAAAATATCAGTATTTGCAGATGATACAAAACTATGTAAGGTAGTTAACACAAAGGAGGACAGTTTGGAACTACAGACAGATTTGAGTAAATTGTAGAATTGGACTGAAAAATGGCAAATGAGGTTTAACACAGATAAGTGTAAGGTTATGCACATGGGAAGGAGAAACAGATGCTATAATTACTTACTAAATGTGAAACTGCTGGGGAAATCAGACATGGAAAAAGACTTAGGCATCTTAGTCAATAAGAAGCTAAATTGGAGTGCCCAGTGTCAGGCAGCTGCCACCAAAGCAAATAGGGTCATGGGATGCATTAGAAGAGGTCTGGGGACACAAGATGAAAACATAATTCTCCCTCTGTACAAATCACTCGTCAGACCACACTTGGAGTATTGTGTGCAATTTTGGACGCCGGTTCTCAAGAAAGACATTACTGAACTTGAAAGGGTTCAAAGGCGGGCTACTAAAATGATAAATGGAGTTGGTTCACTACAATACCCAGAAAGGTTATCAAAATTAGGTCTATTTACTCTAGAAAAGAGAAGACTTAGGGGAGACTTAATATATATGTACAAGTATATCAGAGGGCAATACAGAGATCTCTCCAATGAACTGTTTGTATCAAGGACTGTAACAAGAACAAGGGGGCATTCTCTTCGTTTGGAGGAAAGACAATTTCTGCACCAGCATAGAAGAGGGTTCTTCACGGTAAGAGCAGTGAGGCTCTGGAATTCTCTTCCTGAGGAAGTGGTGATGGCCAACTTACTGAATTAATTTAAGAAAGGAATGGATGCTTTTCTTGTGAGTAACAGTATAGAAGGTTACGAATAACAGAATATTATAGGTAGGTGGTTGACCCAGCTTAGGGGAAGGAATTTTTTTCCCTATGGAGAAAATTGGCTTCAACTCTGTGGGTTTTTTGACTTTCCCAGGATCAACAATGCAGAACAGCTGCACTAAAAATAGGCTGAACTAGATGGACATAAGGTCTTCCTTCAGCCTTCAAAACTATGTTACTATGTTATGTATGTTACACTTTGTGGTGGTATTATGTGGTCAGGTCATGGTGCGGTGGTATTTGTTCCTTGTATGTGATATTATTTGGTCACTATGGCAGTAATATGTGGTCTGGTCATGGTGCGGTGGTATTTGTTCCTTGTATGTGGTATTATAGGTCACTATGTGGTGGTAATATGTGGTCTGGAAATGGAGTAGCGGTATTTGTTCCTTGTATGTGATATTATTGGTCATTTTAAAAATTGAAAAATAAATAAAAATATACCTAAGGTGTATTGCATATTTTAACAAATACTTAATAGGTTACAGTAGAGTAGAGCCCGGCCAAAAGTGTGTACCCTGTTATGGTGGCGGCTTAAAAAAATCTTTCGTCCAAAGCAAAAGCTGCCAGCTGCCGGCTGTATGTTTGATCTGGTGATGGGAACTGTTAACGTGTGATAGGTGAGAAGTGGAGTTTTTCCAAGAGAGAGCAGTGGGACTGTGGACAGTTTGAGGGGTGGAGCCTGGGCGGACTCTCAAGGGGGCCCATGAAAATTTTGCCAGTATGGGGCCCCGAAATTCCTAGTGGCAGCCCTGACCTGGACAGACAGGTCTGTGTATAGAGGGAGAGACCTGACATTCAAACAGAATGGGGAAGGAAGAAGCCAGTGACAGAGATAACTATGGCCCCATTTCATCTAGACTGACACTTTTCACACAGGTCTTGATGAGATGGTGTGCCTTAGTCAGATGCTCCTGATTCATTGATAAGCGCACACTTCTTCTTGGATCATGAGTATCTGTCAAGTGGCGTGTGTCTCCCTGGAGTAAGGTTTATGTCAAAAGAAAATATGCTGCTCACCATGAATTTAATGAGCTTGGGTTACCACATCTTCTCCCACTATACTTGTAGCTGTGTGAAAATGGTGTGAGAGCTGGGTTAAAATGGTGTGAGAAAGGTAAACATAGCAACATTTATCACATCCTCAAGTTGCACCAAAATTTTCAACTTTTCAAAGATTCTTATGGCATAAAAGCTTTGATGAATAGGGTCCTAAGTGCGTAGTCTTCCTAGTCACCTCAATCCTGTTTGCAATTTGTACGTCTACAATAACTTGTTTCAGGCAGAATGAGTCAGCTGACAGGTTCCCTTTAATATTTAGACCTCATTCACATTGGTAAGCCACTCATACAGACCCTGGTGCCTCAGAGTACCCCTGGCTCTGCACAACGGAGACATATGTACTCACATAATTTCACATATTGATTAATAAATGATGAAGCTTCTCCTTTCCTTTATAAAGTTAATGAAAGACAATACATGAACTGATGCCACCCGTGTGCTCTACGGTATGTGATTTTCAAGGACCCATAGACATGCATTGGTGATTTTCATCCATGATGCCAGTAAAAAATGGACTTGTCTCTGCAAGTTTTGCACAAATACATGGGCCACAAAAATATACGGAGTTGTGAACATTCAAAATTTTCATCTAAATGAGGCCTTATATAGAAGTCAGACACACACGGATAAATAAAATAGCATCATAGCCTTCTTTTATCGTCCATTAGCCATTACAGCTCCGTACAACCTTCTACAATCATATACATAAACAATAAGAACAATGTTGCACTTTCTTTTCCTAACGAGGATGTTGTATTTAGGATTTTGAAAACTTGCAACCTTTAGCGAATGCAATATATATTTTAAGTAGATTTTTATGGCTTTTTTTACACCTACGCAATTTTCATGTTTTTTTTTCCTGCAAATAAAACTTTTCTGGAAGAATTTGTTTTAAAAAAGACACACCTTGAGTATACTGTTGTAAAAAAAAATGCTAAGGATAAAAAAAGTACCAGAAAGGTGAGAAAATGCTACATCTGACAGCAACAATTTTTGAAACAAAAATGGCTGCTCAGCATTTTTTCATGACCCATAACATTTTTAAGATTCTGTTATAATATTGCAGCTATTGCATACCTATGTGATATAATAAAATCACAATGCAATTTCTATCCAAGATCACAATATGTACCAAGCGATAAGTCGCTGAGGAGCTCCTGCTGTTCAGGGTCAGATATCAAGGTCAGTTTTGCAGCAATGGTTCAATTTTATTGTCACACCTCTGTATTTTCTCTCAACCAAGAGAATCGGGCTGATCAACATATGAGAGTTTGATCAGAGATTGATCATATGTTGAGCACAGTGTGATCCGAATTTTTCAGATATGGAGAAAATGGAAAAATATTTCTCCGTCTTCTCTATTCTGACAGTCACTGAAAATAAGCGTGTACTCCGATGTCATCTGAGTGCAGTCCGATGCTTTCTACGGATTCATGGGATTGCATGGGTGTGTGAGATTCGAATATCGGATGCAAATCGTGCATGCTGTCATTTTTTTCCTCAGAGTCTGCCCACAGAAAAAATTGAATGTTTGCATAGCACCATAGACTAACAATGGTCTGAGTGCGATGCAATGTTTTGTTGGATTACATTCGGACCAAAAATACAGTCATCTACATGGGCCCATAAATTAATAATTTTTCCTTCACTTTTCCACAGAGATCACTTGGTGAGTCAATTAATTGATTATTCTGCTCAATTAGTCCAATGTTTTTACATCTGCTAAATTTGTAATCTGATAAAGAGAGTAAACAAAATGTATGCGATATCAAAGCGCAGAATGAAAATATAGTATGCAATGGGGAAAATAAGTATTTGATACGTTGCTGATTTTGCAAGTTTTCCCACCCACAAAAAATGGAGAGGTCTGTAATTTTTATCATAGGTATACTTCAACTGTGACAGACAGAATCTTTAAAAAAAAATCCAGAAAATCACATTGTATGATTATTAATTATTTAATTTGCATTTTATTGGATGAAATAAGTATTGGATACAATAGAAAAACAGAACTTAATATTTGGTACCGAAACCTTTGTTTGCAATTACAGAGGTCAGATTTTTCCTGTAATTCTTGACCAAGTTTGCTGACACTGCAGCAAGGATTTTGACGCACTCCTTCATACAGTTTCAGCTCCCTCCAAAGATTTTCTATTAGGTTCAGGTCTGGAGACTGGCTAGTCCACTGCAGGACCTTGAAATGCTATTTACAGAGTCACTCCTTAGTTGCCCTGACTGGGTTTTTCGGGTCATTGTCATGATTGAATACCCAGACATGACCTATCTTCAATGCTCTTAATGAGGCAAGGAGGTTGTTGGCCAAAATCTTGAGATACATGACCTCATCCATCCTCCCTTCATCATGGTGCAGTCATCCTGTTCACTTTACAGAAAAACATCCCCAATGTATGATGTTTCCCCCACCATGCTACATGGTTAGGACGGTGTTCTCGGGGTTGTACTCCTTCTTCTTCCTCTAAACATGGCGAGTGGAGTCAGTGGCGTATCTAGGGGGGGCAGCCGGGGCAGTCGCCCCGGGCGCAGCCAGCAGGGGGGCGCAGTCGGGCCGCCTAATGCAGCGGTCCGCAGTGTCCTCCCTGGCGGCTGCGTTCTGCTGCCCCCCGCCTGAGAGTCGGCGGTTCTCTGTGTCAGCTGTCAAGCTGACAGCCGGCGCAGAGAAGGAGGCCGTGCCGGCTCCCAGGGAGCAATTGTACTGGCGTCTATACAGATGACTGTACAATTGAAGCTCTGACTGCCGGGCCAGAGCGACGTCTGCAGCGTGATCAGGTCATGTGATCACGCTGCTGACGTCACTCCCCGGCGCCCAAAGCAAACGCTGGTGGTAAGTGTGCTCCACTGTGGAGCTGAAGAACCACCGAAGATGGGAGATGAGGGGGAGTTAATGAGTGGAGATGGGGGGGATTTGTAGAGGGGATGGTGGTTAATGTGTGGGGGTATTTAGAGTGGGGATGGGGGTTAATGAGTGGGGATGCCATGGGGTTAATGTGTGGGGGTATTTAGAGTGGGGATGGGGGTTAATGAGTGGGGATGCCATGGGGTTAATGTGTGGGGGGATTTGGAGTGGAGATGGGGGTTATTTAATGTGATGGGGGTTAATGAGTGGGGATTGGGTTAATGTGTGCGGGGGTTAATGAGTGGGGATTGGGTTAATGTGTGCGGGGGTTAATGAGTGGGGATTGGGTTAATGTGTGGGGGCGTTAATGAGTGGGGATGGGGGTTAATGTGTGTGGGGGTTAATGAATGGGGATGGGGGTTAATGTGTGGGGGTATTTGGAGTGCAGATGGTTATTTAATGTGTGGGGGGATTTGGAGTGGTGATGGGGTTAATGAGTGGGGATTGGGTTAATGTGTGCGGGGGTTAATGAATGGGGATGGGGGTTAATGTATGGGGCATTAATGAGTGGGGTTGGGGTTAATGTGTGGGGGTATTTGGAGTGCTGATGGGGGTTAATGAGTGGGGATTGGGTTAATGTGTGGGGGGATTTGGAATGGGGATAGGGGTATTTAATGTATGTGGGGGATTGGGGATGGGGGGATTTAATGTGTGGGGAGATTTGAGGACACAAAATAAAGAGTATGTATGAGGAAACAGTATGGGGGATTGGTGCAGACAGTATGGGGAGCGAATGGGTTAATGTAAGTGGACACAGTATGGGGAGTCAGGGATATGTGTGAGCAGACAGTATAGAGAGTGAGGGGGTAAATATATGAGGAGACAGTATGGTGAACAGGTGGGATGTTAGAGGAGACAGTATGAGGAGGGGGGAATAGTGTGAGGGGACAGTATATTGCAGACATTTTTTATTTAGGAGCATTATAATGACACTTCTATCTTTAAGGGCGTCGTGTGGAGATTTGCTGCAGAAGACCGGAGAAGATGGACGTCTACAGAGACGGCTGTGGATGAGAAAACTCATCATGGGGTCTAGAAGAAAAGGAGACTGACTGCAGAGACGACGTCATCTATAAGGTACTTGGATGTAAATGTTATTTGTGATACTGACTAATTCTCATGTTTTTATTTGTTAGGAACATTAAAGGGGTTGTCCAGGTTTGTACGGAGTCTGCAGACATTCTATGTGACTGCAGACGTCTGAATTCTCACAGTGCTCACTGAACGCTGTTAGGATTCTCTCATGCCGGTAATTTACATCCATGCGGTCACATGCTGACTAGACATGTGTGGCCTCACTCAATGAAAGTGAACGGAGCGAGGCCGGGCACGTCTCGTCGGAATGTGGCCAGAAGTATATAAATCACATACTTGTGCTGACATGACTGTACATCGGCAAGGGAGAATCCTAAATGTGTGCAGTGCATTCGTTGTGAGAATTCAGAAGCTGCAATGTCAGGACTCAGCTCTGCAGGTTCCAGTAGTCATCCCCTTTGACACTTCACTCATGTGCGATTTTCATACTTGACAACGAGCTTCTCTTCCTGCTTCTCTCAGTTTTTTACTGAACATTGAGAGCATTAGGAGGAGCAGCTCGCAGGTACATGGCTAAGTGTGCAAGTCGCATATGTACTTGGGGGGGGGGCGCCGAACCGAATTCTTGCCCCGGGTGCCAGAGAGCCTAGATACGCCCCTGAGTGGAGTTGATACCAAAAAGTTCCATTTTGGTTTCATCTGACCACAAGACCTTCTCCCATGCCTCCTCTGAATCATCCAGATGTTCATTGGTGAACTTTATACGGGCCTGGACATGTGCTGGTATGAGCAGGAGGACCTTTAGTGCCCTGCATGATTTTACTCCATGACGGCATAGTATGTTACCAACGGTAATGTTTGAGACTGTAGTACCAGCTCTCTTCAGGTCATTGACCAGGTCCTCCCATGTATGTTTCGGCTGATTCCTGACCTTTCTCAGAATCATTTTTAGTCCATGAGGCAAGATATTACATGGAGCACCAGACCAAGGAAGATTGACAGTCATCTTGTGTTTCTTCCATTTTCCAATAATTGTGCCAACAGTTGTTGCCTTCTCTTCAACCAGCTTGCCTACTGTCCTCAGGAAAGATGTATATCTTTGTACCGTGTTAGCCAGTAGATAGAAGAATATTTAGAATTGAGAGTCCTCAGTGGTTGACAGCTTTTAATGGCTAACTGAAAAGATGGTAACAAATTGCAAGCTTTCGAGACTACTCAGGTCTCTTCATCAGGCTTGACTAATACAACATCTTCAGATGTTAGTATGTTAGTTAGTCCAGCCTGATGAAGAGACCTGAGTAGTCTCGAAAGCTTGCAATTTGTTACCATTTTTTCAGTTAGCCATTAAAAGGTATCAACCACTGAGGACTCTCAATTCTAAATATTCTTCTGCCTATTGTGCTGTAACCCATCCCAGCCTTGTGCAGGTTTGTAATTTTGTCCCTGGTGTACTTAAACAGCTCTTTGGTCTTGGCCATGGTGGAGAGTTTGAAGTGTAATTCATTGAGTGTGTGGACAGGTGTCTTTTATACAGGTAACAAGTTTAAACAGGTGCAATGAATACAGGTAATGAGTGCAGAGTAGGAGGGCTTCTTAACGAAAAACTAACAGGTCTGTGAGAGCCAGAATTCTTGCTGGCTGGTAGGTGATCAAATACTTATTTCATGAAATAAAATGCAATTTAGTTATTTAAAAATCATACAATGTGATTTTTTGGTTTTTATTTTAGATTCTGTCTCTCACAGTTGAAGTATACCTGTGATAAAAAATTACAGACCTCTCCATCCTTTGTAGGTGGGAAAACTTGCAAAAACAGCAGTGTATCAAATACTTATTTTCCACACTGTATAACAAACCACATACAGTATCTTCTCACCATGTTTAGACACAGATGAGTAGTTCACTTTCTTTGTAGACTGTGGCTTTGGGATGCTGTAAAGGATAAGGTTGGCTCCTAGAAATATTATTCGCCATGGTGATAGCGATTAGATTAAATGTGGTTGTTTATTATTCACACAACATAAGATCCGATTTGGAAAGGAAATAAAATTCACTTTCCATAACCAGTCCTTTTATAAACCTAATTAGTAAATGACAAGCATGTGCTGCTCCTCATCATCCAAGTTCTGCAATGTGATTGTTTATAGCATTCAGCATGTGATAAAAGGCATGAACTCAGTTACAATATGTACAGACATAGCATGGGTGTATTTGACAGAGGCTCAGTGGTTAGCAGCACTGTTTTACAGCGCTCAGGTCCTGGGTTCAAATCGTACCGAGTACAACATCTGCAAGGAGTCTGCCGGGGTTTCCTCTCACACTCCAAAATCATACTGATAAGGATTTTAGATTGTGAGCCTGAATAAGGACAGTGATGATAATATCTGTAAAGTGCTGCAGAATATGATGGCGCCAGATACGACGGACTGGGACTGAAATTCAGCCCTGGATTTTAAAATCGCACAGGCCCATGTTGTCCCTGTCCCCAAGCACCAGATGAAATATATTACTAATATTACCCTGGATGGAGGAAAGCAAGATTTACTACAAGACCAATATGTCTAATGATTCCCATGGCCTGCTAGGGGAAGTGACGGAGTCAGTGACTTTGTGCTCCGTCACAACACTTAACAGTATGTGTGTCTTGTGAATACCAATTCTGTTAACAACATAGCAGACAAGGCAGTCCACGACCAGACAGGCCCTTCTGGCATTTGCCAGAATTGCCAGATGGTCAGTCCGGCCCTGGATGGCGCCATACAAGTAAGCATAATAAATAGTGATGAGCGAATGTGCTCAGATAAGGTGTTATTGTACCATGCTCGGGTGCTAACCGAGTGTCTTAGGTGTGCTCGAATAATATGTGCGAGTCCCCACGCTGCTTGTTTCGCGTCTGTTCGACAGACACAACACGTGCAGGGATTTTCTGTTTATTAGGCAATCCCTGTATCTGTATGTGCTGTCGAGCAGCAGTGAGACGTGCAGCTGCTGTGACTCGAACATATTTTTCGAACACACCGAAGCCGCTCGGTTAGCACGTTCGCTCGTCAATTTATTGATGGACATAACACTGTGCAAAATGAATGCCGCACCAAAGACTGATTTAATGCAGGTATATTTTATCTTTATTTATTCTATACATTCACGTTAAGTTATAAGATTCTTTATGATCTACATATGTCACTATACCCTTGTCTATATCTGCTGGCATTTGTAGTTCTTTACTAGCCTTTCCAGTCACATGTAGGACACTAGTGAAAATTTTAAGCTTGAACTCATACAGATCCATGAATATTGGACAAGATACTTATCTCAGGAGTCATTATGCATTTTACTGGGAGGCGACTGCATCCAATGAATGAACTCATCAGTCAGATGAGCTGATGCCAATAATAGCATGGACACAAGCATCTAATGATAATTCTAAGTGAAGAAGTGGTGATGTTTGCCTGCAGCTAATGCAAGAAGCTACTGATCACTTTGCACAGAAGGAGCTCAGCCAGAGAAGAGCAAACACACTGCTAGGAGCTTCAGCCTGCATCATCCATCACACATCACTCTCCCTCCCTCCTCTTTCTTCTACACAGCGGCTCAGAAATCCATTTGGAAGCTGAGGATCTCCGCTGTAGCTGCTTCTCCACTACATTCCTATGGGACACTTACAATGACTACATCCCCTGATCTCCTGGTGCCTGTGGGGGCCAAGGTCCTGTTGAACACATGGAACCAGTCCAGAGACCTTACAGAGCTATTGCCCCCTTTCAGTGTTCTCAGCATCAACAGCAAAAATACTAGCAGCACCAATGCCCCAATGGAGACTGAGAGGGATGTGAGCATGATAGTGATCCAGTTCATCTATGCCATTGTGTGCCTCATAGGGCTGATTGGGAACTCCATGGTGATTTTTGTCATCCTGAGATATGCCAAGATGAAAACAGCGACCAACATCTACATCTTGAACTTGGCAATAGCTGATGAGTTGTTCATGTTGAGTGTGCCCTTCTTGGCAGCCTCTGCAGCCCTGCAGCACTGGCCCTTTGGCTCAGGGATGTGCCGCACGGTCCTCAGTGTGGATGGGATTAACATGTTCACTAGTGTCTTCTGCTTGACTGTGCTCAGTGTGGACAGATATGTGGCTGTGGTCCATCCTCTCCGGGCAGCAAGGTACAGAAGACCAACTGTGGCCAAGATGATCAATATCTGTGTTTGGATTGTGTCCATCTTGGTCATTTCCCCCATCCTAATTTTTGCAGACACAGAGTCCTCCAAGAATGGGGTGGTGGTCTGCAATCTCATGTGGCCAGAGCCCACATGGTCCACTGTGTTTGTCATCTACACCTTTCTGCTGGGCTTCTTCTTACCTGTGGTAGCCATCTGCTTATGTTATATCCTAATCATTGTAAAAATGCGAGCAGTGGCTTTGAAGGCAGGATGGCAACAGAGGAAGAAGTCAGAGAAGAAGATTACCAGAATGGTCCTCATGGTTGTCACAGTGTTTGTTATTTGCTGGATGCCCTTTTACATTGTCCAACTTCTGAACCTGTTCTTACCCCACATGGATGCCACCATCAACCACGTCTCCATTATATTAAGTTATGCCAACAGTTGTGCCAACCCCATCCTCTATGGCTTCTTCTCAGATAACTTTAAGAGGTCCTTCCAGAGGATCGTTTGTTTCCGTTGGCTGGAGAATGGCACAGATGAACCAGTGGATTATTATGCCACAGCCCTGAAGAGTAAGGTGTGTAATAACCATCCATTGGACTTCCAACAGGAGCCCCTCCAGTCCGATCCTTGTTACAAACATGGAACAATCACTAGAACCACCACCTTATAGTAGACCCAGAAGATGCCTTGTCCAATAACTGCTGCTAGCGCACATGCTACTACTGTTCTACTTGTTCTACCTGAGTTTTAGATGTGTTTTCAGTTGTTGTGTGTCCACTTTGTATTTATGATGGAATGGAGTGACCTTAATAAATGATCAGTCTGTCCTGAAATATCTGTTTCTTCCCCCACATTTCTTATTACACACCATTTTGTCATTGCTGCTTAACCTCAGTTCTTTTGACCAAGTAGCTACAGCCTATAACTAAGCATGATATTGCTGTGTTGTAATGTAAAAGTGATATATAACATTATGAAGGGAGAAATGCTCTATAATATCGATCCAGCTTTTAAAGGGAAGAATAGAGGTAAGGACTAGGTTGTGTGAAGGGAACATTTGCTGTAAATTATACATCATCCTAAATTAATTATAGGGCAAAAGTTCTACCAATCAATAGCTGAATTAATTAAGTTATTTGTTTACTTATATTATTGAAAATGGTTGCATTCTGTAATATTTCATTTCATGATTATATGTCTGCCAGTGATCACTGTATAAGGGACTTAATGTGCAGCAATAGGTTGTGAGGGAAGGCATTACCATGTGTAATACAGATTTTCCTACTATTGCAGCTCCACTTCAACCCTTCCAGGAGCTCAGAACTGTGACTGACAGTAGGATTTATCCCAGGACTCTTAGATCTATAAAATAAGAGTGAAACTAATATGCATCTGAATCATTGTAGAACGTCAACTTCCAGCATGTCTTTTAGCTCTACAACTTCAGGATCTAAGACTATCCTTATTATACAGAAAATGCTAAATGAGTTTTGTTTTATTTTTAAAGAGATGGATTATATTGAACACATATATGACACTATTGATACCCCTGTAAAAAGAAAAAGCACTCCAAAACAGCAAATCCAGTGAAACGGTGGCTATTTACTATCCAATAGGTGCCTTATATGCTAATAAATAAATAGCCATGATTTCATTAGATTTTCTTTTTTTTTGGAGTGCTGCCTTTTTTTTTTAGAAGGTTCTTAAGTAAGGAGCCTGGGTGTGTTCATCACTCATATATTGGGATATGTGGTGCTTACATTTTTTTTATTTCTCGTTTTCAGTTTTCTGAGTTTTGCTGTTTTTTTATTTTTTTATAAAAATTATTTGCAGTTTTCCAATTTATTTACAGTGACATATTTTTTAAATAGTGTCTTTTTACATGTAATTTGCCAGACATTTTTAAGGCATTTTTAAGAACCTATTGAAGTATAAAGGTGTTTGAGAACTGAGTTTTTGGAATAGAAATTGAGCAGAAACACTCCAAATCCTTCAGAAAAATGTAAAACTCCTCAAATTTTTTACGTTTCTTCTCCGTTTCTACTCCAGAAACTCAAGAGAAAAAAAAAACAGTTTAAAAAACACCTGCAAAAAACTTAAAAAATGTCTCTTTTCATTTGTGAAACCACTTTGCTATTCGTATGTTCAGTCTTTTGAATATTTTCAAAAACTCCAAATTACTGTGTGTAGAGTGATATTGATATGTTCTTATAGACTAACAGAAAACATCTGGCCACAAAAGGTCATGGAGGAGAGGATCGGAGCACAGAGCACTGACACTTGGTTCATGTTCGCAGCAGAGCAAGAGCCGAGTGTCGTTAGCATATCGCATTCGATGCTCTCACATCGTATGCCATGCATTATCCTGTTTCCAGCCTTATGCTGTGAAACAGCTCTTTAATACACTGCCAAACAGTTATGAGAGTTCATTCAGTTACTATGGTCTGCAAACTGTGCTGTTCAGCATGTTAGCATGCTTGATCGACGACTACATCATGGCTGTGTCTCTGCATTGTAGTGCAGGGCGGTAGCCGTGGGCAAGGTACTCATCTCTTGCACCCAGGCATGTTACATGAAGGTGGGGTTCCTGGCTGGGTGTGTGAACTTGTGCTATGGAGGCGCTACAACCTTGCAGGCTGCATTTTACCGATGGTTTCGGCTGGCCAGGACTAATTGTTAACCCCTTTCTGACATGTGACATAATAATCTGTCCCTGCACCTTATTGACCAGGGACCGATTATTATGTCAACGCTATTGACCGTGCACACATTGCCCGTGCTGGGTATCAGCTGATTCTGCACTTAATATAAGGAGTGGTCCTGTACCGCTCTCCGGCACTTTAGCTCCCTAAATACTGCGATCGAACGCAATTGTAGCATTCTGGGAGTCAGCAGAGGGATGACAGCCCCTCTGCCCTTGGATCGGAGACCCCGAGGCTTGACGCAGGGTCCTGGTCGTTTTCATGGTGACCCGATGTCAGCATGGCGACATCCAGGTCACCAGAGCTAGAAAAGTTGCTTGATCATGCGCAGAGCATGGTCAGCAACTTTCCCTGTCAGAGCAAAGCTGACAGTTTGTACAGCACAGGGATATTACTGCATCCCCATGCTATACAAGCGATCAGCCTGCAAAAAATGATAGTCCCATAGTGGGAGAAAGTAAAAGTTAAAAAGAAGTATAACTAACTTTTTTAAATAATTGTAAAAGTTTTTTTTTTCAAAATCAAAAATAATAATAAAAAAATCAAAAGATATTATATCTATAAAAAAATATTTGTCTGGAAAAAATATAAACAATAAAAGTACACATATTTAGTATTGCCGCATCCGCAACAAACTGACCTATAAAACTGTCCCATTATTTAATCCCCTTTAGTGAACACCATAACTAAAAAATAAAAAACAAGGCTAAAAACAATGCTTTATCATCATACCGCCGAACAAAAAGTGGAATAAAATGCAATCAAAAAGACAGATGTAAATAAACGTGGTACCACTGAAAATGTCATCTTGTCCCGCGAAAAACAAGCTGCAATACAGATTCATGAGCAGAAAGATAAAAAAGTAATTGCTCTTTAAATAAAGCGTTGCAAAACTAATTAATTTTTCTATAAAATAGCTTTTGTGTTTGAGCGCCCCGGCCAGGGCTATCGGGGTACTCTGCACCGGGCCCGTTGATCTCAATGGGGGTTGTCACGGAAGCTGTGACCCAGACAGTGGCCCTGGGGCTCCATGGCAAAAGGGGTGAAAGAACAATGAAGTAGAATTGATGAATAGTTCGTGACGCCACCTGTGGTGCTCTGCAAGGGGGATGTTAAGCCGACGCTGCATGCAGATCCTCTGGGACTGGTGGTGTGTTGCAGCCAAGATGGTGAAGCTCCCCACAGGTGGAGCTGTAGTCCCAGGGCAGTGTGGATGCTGGTACCCAGATGTAGCAGCACCAGGTGTGTTGGCGCAGGAATGAATGGAGGACACCGGGGCTTGTAGTTCCAAAGCTTTACTCATAGTCTGTAGTACACACAGGTGCCTGCCTCCGTGCCATGTCCTCCGGGTCAGGGACTCAATCAACCTCCAGGTCAGATGGAATGCTCCCTTCCAACACTCTGCCAACATGTACCTTTCTGAACATCTCCTCTTATAGCGCCTTTAAGTTTGAAGCACTCTTAGTACTGAGTTACACTGGAGTTCCTCCTGACAGATGTTCCCAAGAACTCTACTTGTATGGCAGACAGCTGTAGCCTGCTTCGGGGACTCCTTACTCCTGAATCCCGGCTCACTATCAATGTTGCTGTTGTGCCACCAAGTCTTAGATGGGAGTAGTGCATTTACAGCTCACTACTCCACCGGTGTCTGCTGCAGAACCATTAGTGTCCATACAACCTCGGGGACCGGGCCCCAGCCTTGCGCTTAGAACTTCTAGGCAGGGTTCTTCCTCTAACCCACGTCCTCTGTTCCCTTTTACTCCTACGTTCCATACTAGTCTTTCCTTCTTATGGAAGATCAGGTTTCTGTTCAACGTCTTTCTCTTTCTTTCCTTTCCTGTGCCAACTGCCTCAGATCACTGAGGCAGCTGCAGCACTCCTTCCTCCTTCCCTCTCCCAGGGATCTTCTTTCCTCACTCCTCTCTGAGTGACTCTCCGACTGAACTGAACTGTAATCCTAAACCTTCCCACTCTTTTATGTATTCTAATCTCCACCCGCCTCCCAGCATATTTCGTGTTCCAAGCAGGGAGCCACCAAAGGTGCTCTGCTACACTCCAAGCAGGGAGCCGCAATGTGGCTTTGCTGAACTACCGTGTTGTGTGGGATGCGCGTGTTGGAGCGTGGTCAGGAGCCTCCAACTTACCTGGACGGTGGGGCACCACACCTCAGGAGGAGGTGCAGTACCTCTGTGGCAAC
Source organism: Dendrobates tinctorius (assembly GCF_039654945.1). Taxonomy (NCBI): domain Eukaryota; kingdom Metazoa; phylum Chordata; class Amphibia; order Anura; family Dendrobatidae; genus Dendrobates; species Dendrobates tinctorius. The sequence goes on from NW_027361870.1 coordinate 25,180,788, forward strand.
TGAACCCTCAGGGGCGCCACAGTGTAAAAGCGCCAAAACACAAAAACATTACATAAATGTGGTACCACTGTAATTGTACTGACTGGAAGAATAAAACTGCTTTATCAATTTTACCACAATTGGAATGGCATAAACCTCTCCTCCCCCAAAAAAATCCTGAGTTGTTGTTTTTCGTTCATTCTGCCTTCCAAAAATCAGAATAAAAAGCGATCAAAAAATATTATGTGCCCGAAAATGGTGCCAAAAAAAGTCAACTCGTCCTGCAAAAAACAAGACCTCACATGACTCTGTGGGCCAAAATATGGAAAAATTATAGCTCTCAAAATGTGGCGATGCAAAAACTATTTTTGCAATAAAAAGCGTATTTTAGTGTGTGACAGCAGCCAAACATAAAAAAACTATATAAATCGCTGTAATTGCACCAACACGCAGAATAAAGTCTAATCACTTGTACCTCATGAGGAATGGCTTAAAAAATAAATAAAACCAATTTTTCACCTGCTGTTGATTTTTTAATTCTGCCTCCCAAAGATCACAGCAATCTTTGGCACACATTTATCCTGCACTCTGCACTGAGCGCTTTCACCGGGGTTTCCGTGTAAATCTCTGAATTACGTGATTCAGATGGAACCTCTGGCGGAAGATTCCCTATAGTGAGGCAAATGGAGGCACTGTGGACACTGTCTGACCTGTGATTCGGCGGTGTCCATCTTTTTCGGATTGCATAAAAGTGTCATCAGCCACAGTTTTGTGCACTTCTATAAAGAATGATACTGCTGAACAAAGGCCAGACGGAGTCCAGAGTAACTCTGCTGCCTCATTATAGTGAATAGATCCCTCAGTGGTTTCATATGAATGACATCACTAAGGCTAGTTTCACACTAGCGTATGGAGGAGCTACGCAGGGATGTGGACTTCCTGGTGAAGCTTCACCCCTGAAGTGCGCCTCCATTCAGCTCCGCCTACGTCGGCATGCGGCCTGCATACCCGATCTTTAGCATTAGGTACGCAGGCCATGCCGAACTATGGGGATGCCTCCGCATACATCGTTTTGACGGTGCGGCGACCGCACCAAAATGCAACACGTTGCGTTTGGCACAGGTCACCACACTGTCAAAACGACGCATGCGGAGGCATCTGCATACATCAGCATGGCCTGCGTACCCAATGCTAAAGATAAGGTACGCAGGCCGCATGCCGACGTAGGCAGAGCTGAATGGAGGAGGCGCGGCAGGGGGCAGAGCTTCACGGAGGAAGTCGGCATCCCTCCGCAGCTCCTCCATATGCTAGTGTGAAACTAGACTTATAGATTCAGATAGAAACCCTAAAATAAGTGGTCAGCGTAGAGCACCAGATAAAAGTGATCCCAAAGGTTTTCTAAAATGTTCCCAATAAAAGCTTCAACTCAATCCACAAAAAAGCAAGCTATCACTCAGGTCTGTCACCTGTTAATGGAAATATAGGGGGCTTCCACGCTACTGGTGGCACAAAGGCTCTGGAAAAGCGAAATGGCTCCTCACCCACCAAAAGAAATTCAGCAAATTATCCGCTCTCAAATTCAAATGCCCTCTCCTTTCTGATCCACACAGTGTACCTAAATCACAAATAGCGTCCATTTTTGGCATTTCTGAAGTGATGAGAGCCCACCTAACTTGCGTGTGCATGCCTCCAGAAGCACAGGCTGGGCATAACAAACTGGTGACTGCAACATACTGGTGACTGCAACGTTCTGGTCACTACAGTGTACTGGCAACGGAAGTTTGCAGCTTTCACTTGGCAACATTCATTGCTGCTTGTTTTGGGAAAATACTCATGAAGTCAAAATCGTTACTACACCTGTAGATAAATTCTCCAAGGAGTATAATTTCCAAAATGGGGTCACTTGAGGGGGGATTCTGCTCTTCTAGCAATTAGGCGATCTGTATATGGAGTCTGCAAACTGTTCTAGGAACATCTGCGCATCAGGAGGCAAATAACGCTCCGTTACTCCCGAGTCTCTCCATATGGCTAAGTAGTACTGTACAGCCACATATGAGGAAATTGCCATTTTAGTAGAAATTGTGGGACAAATTTTGGTGCCATTTTTTACCCACTTCTTGTATGAAAATGTAAAATCTGGGGCTAAAACAAAATTTTGGTGGTAAAAATGTAGTTATTTTTTCTTCACTGTCCAATGGTATAAAATTCTGAGACACATCTGTGGTGTCAATATGCTCATTGTACTCCTAGATAAATTCATTGAGAGGTGTAGTTTATAAACTGGGGTCACTTTTGGTGGGTTCTGCTGTTTTTCACCTCATGGCCTCTCCCGGTGGGTTCATGGCATCTGCAAACCATAACAGTAAAATCTGGCGCTCCTTGCTTTCTGAGCTTTGCACTGTGCCTGAAAAATATTTCCCAATTACATGTAGGGTATTGATGCACTCAGGAAAAAATGTACCTCAGTTTGTTGTAAAAAAATTAGTATTAGCCCTTAGAAAAATTAATAGCTTGGGGCTAAAACAAATATTTTAGTGGTAAAAATGTAATTTATTCTTTCTTCACCGCTCAAATGTATAAAATTCTATGAGGCACATATGATTTTAATATGATCACTGCACCCCTACATAAATTCATTGAGGAGTGTAGTTTGTAAAATGAGTTCACATATAGGGGGTTTCTGATGTTCTGGCACCTCAGAGGCTCTTCCAATGTGACATGGCACCCTCAAACCATTACAGCTTTTAAAAATCTGAATTCCAATATGGCACCTCTTCCCTTCTGAGCTTTGCACTGTGCCTCAAAAGTGGTATTCCCCCACATATGGGATATTGGCATAAGCGTACTCAAGATAAATTGCACTACAAATTGTGTGGTAAAACTTCTCCTGTTGCCCCTATGAAAATTTAAAATTTGGGGCTAAAATAACATTTTTTGGAGGAAAATGAGGTTTTATTATTTTTACGGCTCAACGTTATAAATTCTCAAGCTCCTGGGGTTTCAAGGTGCTCACCACGCATCTAAGTACATTCTTTGAGGGGTCTTGTTTCCAAAATGGGGTCACTTGTAAAGGGTTTCCAATGTTTAGGCACATTAGAGGCTCTCCAAATGGGACATGATTTCCTATAATGATTCATATCTCTCCGATTTAAGGGCATAAAAATTCAAACTTTGAAGATTGCTAAATTTTCAATATTTTTAGCCAAATATCCATTTTTTTTCACGCAAATAAATGTGAGTCATATCAAAGAAATTTTACCACTACTATGAAGTACAATATGTCATGAAAAAACAATCTCAGAATCACCGGGATCCGTTGAAGCGTTCCATTTTCCAAATAACTTTATTGAAATTTTAAAAATAACAATAATATTTTGCATTGACATTTAAATGTAGCGGTTACATTTATACGTATGACAAAGGGGAGGGAAGGATAAGGGGTTCGGAATAGGTTTAAGTTGCTTTATTAAGACATACAAAGGGCAAAACAAAAGGGAGGGTGTTGAAGCATTCCAGAGTTATTATCTCATAAAGTGACAGTGGTCAGAATTTTAAAAATTGGCTTGGTCATTAACGTGCAAACCACCTTCCGGGGTATAGGGGATAAACAGTCCAATGAAGGAGATCACCAGTCAAAAATAAACTTTATTCTCTCTTGAAACTCAACTTCGATTAACCACTCTGTCCTTTCCTCGCTTCTCTTTTCCTCATTGCTTTGGTTCATGCTCCCACCTTGTTTGTCTCCCCTCACTTTAGAACACCCACGTCACATGTCACTGCTACTGTCTAGACCTTGGGTCTACTTCCAATGCACAATGGACCCTATCTGATGTTTTGACAGGAAACAGACTTTGTCCATTCACCTTAGCCTCTCCCACTCTGGGCTAATCCCAACCATTAAATCCCAACCAATATCTCTAACTCTCTTTACTGTCAGGCCAAACACAACATAACACCTTTAACGCATATCACAATTCATATTACACAACACAAAAATACACTTAAGAGCTACAAAAGACAAATGAGCAAAAACTCTGCTGTAACTAAATAAGTAAAAGCAAAAGTGTACTTAAATAATACAGAGTTTTTAGTAATACTGTTTTTGATCAAAAATAGCATAAAAACTATCCCACCGTGACAAGGTAACTCTGATCGGGATAGGCCTACACTGTCTAATATTAAAAACCTTATCGTGTGTCAAAGTTGACCTCAATGTGTGAATAAGAGTAGACACAAGGACCGGGTCCCAACCAGTAGACACCAGTCTGGAGAAGCCTTATATACAACTTCCAGCTCAGAAGAGGGAGGCCACACCCCGACTTGCACAGAATGCAAAAATGCAAAGAAAAAATACAGAACTTGAGCTTGGCTTGAGTTGGCTCACATGCAGCACATAAACGCATGTTCGCATTGGCCATAAAAAGAAGCTAAACCCTGCCGCAACCAAATAAGTAAAAGGAAAAGCAAAAGTGTGCTTAAATAATACAGTTACAATAAGGCCGGAGTCACACTGGCGAGGAATACGGCCGAGTGAGAGTCACAAAAAGCACGCATTAGACACGGTCAAATGATTTTCTATGGGGTCACTCGCACCAGGCGTATATTTCTCATCCGTATCCTACGCTCCGTGCCAATCGCAGCATGCTGCGATTGTCAGCGTACTATGCCCGTAGTACGCCAATGCAAGTCAATGGGTGCGCAAAAAATACGGATTACACACGGAACACACGTGTGACCTGCGAGCAATACGCAGGTCTTTTGGCTGGTGACAGGAAATGGGCCAATCCATCATCCGGAAGCCTAGACATGCAAATGAGCTCAAAAACCGCTCCAGACATCCAGGAAGTACGCCTCCACGGAGTACAGCAGCAGCATGGCGTCCACATACATTAATGTTGAGATGCTAATTGTGCTGGTGCAAGAGCGTCCCGAAATATGGGACCCACGCGATGCAAATTATGCGAACCGGACAAGAAAGGAGGCGTCATGGAGGCGCATCTGTCGCCAGATGTACCATGACTTTTGTGACAGACCACGTGATGAGCAGCATAAAATTCGTGAGTGCAACCATAAAAACATCATTAACCTTAGCGCGCGCTAAAAAATGAATCTACAATCAGCACCCCCCTTCCTATGCATGTACTTTTATTAGCCTCATGAGGCCGTTACATTTGGATGTGACACGTGGCTTCACACAGCCATAATTAGGGGTTAGGCCACAAGCTCCTCATCCTCCTAGCCAATAAAATTAGTTTAAGTGTAGCTAATGAGACCCTGTGTATCAGCCCAATTACATATGCCACCATGGGTAGAAAGCACACCCCAGAAGGCCCCATGCCTAGACTACTGTTAGAAAATGTGACCTCTCAAATATGTGATTTTGACAATCTTTCCTGTCACATTGCAGTGGAAGATGTGATGAAACGCTGGCGAAGCATCCGGGACCAGTTCCGCCGGGAACGCCAGCAGCGGTCCAGGAGTGGGGATGCTGGACATGTGAAAAGAAAATATATATACTATGACCGGCTGAACTTCCTCGCCCCAATTCTGGATCTGAGACCGTAAGTACATACCTCACACCACATTACACAAATACATTACACAAATACTTTACAGGGACAAAAATATTGATGTATTTTTGCCTCTGTTCTATTTTATAACAGAACTCAATCCAACCTTACGGATCGAGGAACGGCCTCAGAGGCAGAGCCCGTTATTGATCCTGTAGGGGATGAGGTGGCTGGCCCATCTTCTCCCCCTACAAGAAGGATGGCTGAAGATGAGGCATCACAAGACCACACAATGGCTGGCCTACACACCACAACACCAGGACGGTCTGCTGCTGCCACCTCACCCATCCTGGAAGAGCCGGGCAACTTGAGCAGCAGCCCAACTGCCCAGATCAGGTCCTCCCCACAGCCTGCTCTAGCATCACTTCGAACAAGAAGGCGCCAGGTCACTATTCAAGAGAGCAGGACCAATGTGGACACAGGGGTGCTCAATTATTTGTCCAGAGTAACTACAGATGATGGGGAGGAGGCCTATGCATGTAGCCTCACCCTTTATCTCCGTGCCCTTACCTGTGAGGTCAGGCTCCGTATTAGGGGATGTATTCAGATCCTGCTTGATGCAAGCACCCCCCCAATACCCCATATGAGGTTTTTGAATTTCTGGAGAGGTGGCAGCTCTCACCATGAAATTTAATGCGCATGAGACCATCCACACAGATGCTTGCTCAAGCAGGGTCTGAACAGCCCCTAATACGTGGGCCAACACCTCAACCCATTCCTCCCCCTACCCAACCGTCTATTCCGCAGCCCCAAATGTCTTCCTCAAGCCAACCCCACCAATATGGCCACTTGTACCCACCCAGTGTTGGAGGCTGGTCCCAACCTGGTTGGGGACGATCTGGCTATCTTGGTGGGTATGAGCCACGGGCCTACCAGAGCCAACAAGAAGCCCCTCACCATCATCATTACTCTGGCCAGTATCCCCAACAGTCCCAGGAGGCTGGACAATTCCAGCATCATGGGCAACAGTATGGCCCCACACAGGGCGATGTTGGCCACAATGTCCAGCAGCACCCACAGGCTGTTCTTCCACGTTCCCCTTCCCCAACATATGAGGATTTATGATTCTGATGGGTGGAGATGTCCAGTGAGATGTAACTGGTGCTCTTAATATAAATGAAAAAACAGGTGTTCTCCTTCGCCAACATTTAGAACATAATTTAACATTCACATTTTTAAACTATGTTTTCCAAACATATGAAACAATCCATCATGACAGGCAATGCTACCTCACGCCTTTCAGACAGATATTACATGTGTGTAGAAAAGAGAATATTTAAATGCGCTATGCTGTAAAATACAAGGATGAAAATACACTACTCACTTGCTAACGCCTAGGAAAGGCGTGCTCGCCTTAGTTAAGTAGTCACCTTTTTTGTTAGCAATCTCTAGTACAAAATTTCTAGGCAACCAGCATTCAGAATATCACGCTCTCTCTATGTCTTAACAAGTGAGTTTTGTATTTTCATCCTTTCCAGTATAGCATGCTTAAATATTGTCTGTTCTACAGACAGGTAATATCTGTGTGAAAGCTGTGAGGTAGCCTTGCCTGTCATGGTGGAATCTTTCTATGATTGGATAACATTATGAGGAAATGTGAGTGTTATCTTGTTGCCTTTATTTTGGTGATGGAGCTCACCTTTTGTTGGCAAATCTAGGTTAATCTAGTCATGCAGCAATGTTGTTTTTGCCTAATGTTTGTTGCTGTTTTGTTATGTAATGTTCATTTTACAACAAGTTAAAGAAGGCACAAAGGGTCATTTTGGCCATTGCCAAATTTGTCTTATGGCAAAATTATGTTTGCCTTTAAGCGAAGAAAAAAAAAAAAAAGGCAAAACTAAAAATGTGTCTACTCTAGTTAACGTCTCTGTGTGATTTTTCACAATCCCTCACAACATACTAACAGACACCATCCAATGCAATGAAACACTCATAGAATCATAAAGGCTTGAGTAATATATATTTAGACACACTTAGGCCTGTTTCACACTTGCTTTTTTTTGCAGCGCGTTTTTCCCGCAAAAAAACGCATTGAAAAACGCATACAAAAGCATACAACTGCTGCGTTTTTTTCAAGCATTTTTATGAGCATGCATGAAAAAAACGCAGCGTTTTTATGCGTTTGTATGCGTTTTTAGCGCGTTTTTACCGCGTTTGCGTTTTTTTCCAACATTAGGTGGCCCCTCACACTAACCCAAACCATGACTTTACTAACCCTAACCCTGACCCTAACCCTAACCCTAACCCTGACCCTAACCCTAACCCTAACCCTTAACCAAACCATACTTAACCCTAACCCTGACCCTAACCCTTAACCAAACCATACTTAACCCTAACCCAAACCCTAACTAACCTTAACCCTAACCCTAACCCTGACCCTAACCCTAACCCTAACCCTGACCCTAACCCTAACCCTAACCCTTAACCAAACCATACTTAACCCTAACCCTGACCCTAACCCTTAACCAAACCATACTTAACCCTAACCCTGACCCTAACCCTAACCCTAACCCTGACCCTAACCCTAACCCTAAACCCCCTTAACTAACCCTAACTTTACCCAAACCCCTAAATTCCATTGTCTAAACTAATGGTAAAAAAAAAAACGCATGTGCAAAAAAACGCATACATAAGCATGCCAATGCGCACATATGCTCACCATAGACTTATAATGGGTGTCTTGCTGTAAAAAAACGCATTGCGTGCGCATGCGTTTTTTTGAGGCAAATCGGACGCACAAACAATGCAACAAGTTGCATTTTGTGTGCCCGAGCGCATACCGCAAAAAAACGCATGCGCGGTAAAACGCGTACAAACGCATGTGTATGCGCACATAAGCGCATCCCATGCAAAGTATAGGGGAAAAAAACGCATGCGCTATTTAGCGCTAAATTACCGCGAAAAAAAACGCAAATGTGAAACCAGCCTTAAAGCAACAAATTATAACATAGACACAGCATGCTCTTGCCAAGAAGTTGCCCCCTCAGGTGAGATAAAGTAATTAGTGAAAATATCACGCACTTTTAGGCCAGAGAGCGGTCTACGTTGAGAGTTCATTGGTGGTCTCACCCTGCGCACATTGTCCGGCCTACGCACAACACCATCAGAGGAGGAGCAATCATGTATCCTGGTGAAGTTATGCAGAACAACACAGGCTTTCACAACTTCATTCACATTTTGCTCACTCAACTGAATGGCAGACTGGAGTACCCGCCATTTGGCACAAAGAATCCCAAAGGAACACTCCACCAGTCGCCTAGCACGTGATAGGCGCAAGTTAAAAATTCTGCGCCTGTGGTCAAGGTTGAGCCGGGGATATGGCCTCATTACAATGCGCGATAACTGAAAGGCCTCATCTGCCACAAGGACATAAGGGACTGATTGTTCAGGGGAGCCTGGTAGCTGGCGTGGTGGTGGTAGATCCAACTGGTTGGCGCGTAGCCGCCGAGCCATTATGGAAGTATTGAAGACTCTAGAGTCTCCCGTCCTTCCATAGGCCCCAATGTCAACAATTATAAACTTTTATTGAGGGTCTACCAGAGCCAACAATACAACAGAAAAGTATTGTTTATAATTGAAGAATTGGGAGCCTGAGTTCGGCGGCTTACGCACCCTGATATGTTTGCCATCCAGGGCCCCAATACAATTTGGAAACTGGCAGTCCTCCTCAAAGTCTCTTGATATCCTTAACCAGTCTTCCATCCTGGGCTCGGGCATGACCACTTGATGGAGTCTTGTCCAGATTTGTGCACATGTAGACCTCACTATGCCTGAAATGGTTGACTTTCCAATGAGAAACTCATGGTGGAGGGCGGCATAAGACAGGCCAGTGGACAGGAAGCTGTAGAACAACAGAAATAGTAAAGTTTAGAATGGCTAAAGTAAAAAAAATCAGTTACATGCCGACCAAACTTGTTAGGAAATGAGAGAGAAGAACACACACATATTTGGTGGCACAATGACTAAGTGATATGCAGGACATATTAGATCTAACATTCTGCTGTGTCCGGTGAAACATATTTGGAGTAAGATGAGGGCATTAAACTTTGTCCAAGAAGGCCAAAAAACATAATTTAGCACACACATTATGAACATAGAGAATGTGGTTGTGTAGTACATACCGTATTGTGAGTAGAAGTCGCTCCTCTGCAGATATGGCTTTGCGCATCCTTGTGTCCTGAAAGGTTATCCCAGGGCGCACTGTCTCCAAGAGTCGATCAAATGTGGAAATGCTCATGCGACAGTACTGGTAAAATTTATCCGGATGCTCCCGCAGAGAAGAATAGAGGCGGTGAAAGTGACCTCTTGTGAGTCGTTGCCTCAAAAGTGGATGGACCCACATGCGTCTCCTCCTCCGCGGATCCACTATCACAGGATATGGTTGCTCAAAGCGCCGTGACAAAAGCCAGGTAAAGAGAACCTGCTCAGTTGTATTGAATCGCAGACCCTCTGCCATGCTGCACAAAGAACACCAACACACCTCGTGAAAGCAAGGTGACAAATGTACAGAATGTAGGCATCCACCTGTTTCTGAGTGTCTAAATAGGGTGCAGGCTAATGATTTAAATTGCTTGCAGGCCTCAAAACCGTTAAATGTCCATTTTGCAAGGCTGCAAGAAAATCTCGCCATACGGATTGCATACGGATGCCACACGGATTACATACGGATGCACACATGCGCAAAATACGCGACCTCACCTTGCTTACGGATGACCTACGGAGCACTATTTAGTGGTCATTCATCCGTATTATGCAAGTAAACTACGGACCGTATTTTGCGCAGGTTCGTGTGACTCCGGCCTAATACAAAAATAGACTGATTCAAGGGGGAACATGGGCAGTATGTCCACCTCTTTAGGGGCTCATACTCACTTGCGAGAGACTCCCACGATTCTCGTAGCCGCACGCTCTGGTCCGAGTGCCGGTGGCAGTGCCGGGTTTTCATGTGAGAAACTCACATGAGAATCGTGGGAGTCTCTCGCAAGTGAGTATAAGCCCTAAACCTCAGTAACACTGCTGGAGCAACACGACTGATGTGTGAACAGTTTCATAAGCTTTTATAAAGAGGCTGTTTAAATCAGGTAATCTCCTTTGCAATAGAAAATAGCATAAAACCACAAAACTTTTTCAACAACCTCTTAGGGGGAATTCTTCATGAGATGAATTTTGAAAGTCAGTTTTGCTTGTGTCTGCTGTATCATTATTTGAATACAGCGTCTAGAGCTGATTTTCCACTTTTTATGCCCCCTCCTTATCGGAGTGAGTTTGTGACCTAAGTGATGAGAGAAACGAAAAGAAGCAACAAAAAAGCCCTGCACATTTGCAGAAAGTTGGAATGCTACAAAATGTGCAGCTTTTTATGCAAAAATGGAGTAAAACCTTTGATACATCCTCTGTGTGTAGAGGCATCTAGGGCTGAATTCACAGAAAGTACAGAAAGTATTTTGCAAATTTTCAATGTTTGTAGCTATATGTAACCACTTTTTTTCAGGTCAAAATCATTGCACCATTGAGTATATTCTTACTGATCATTTCTGCTTTTGTGGTTTTTGGGGTGTTTTGCATCTAGAGGTGTTCCTTTTTTTTTTTTCTTAAGATGCCGCATGCTCTAGGTATGGCATTTTTGGTGATGTTCTATCCTATAGACTTTATAGGCTGTTTAAAATGTAAAAAAAAAAAAAAAAAAAGCTTTAGAAAAAAGTTACATAATGAAAAATAATACCATAAAAATGTCTTTTCAAATAAGTGTGTGTTATGGAGTCGTGAAGTTTACTTTTTCAACCCATTTTAAAAAGTGGGTGGTAAATTAAATTTATTTGCATAGCTAACCAAACCTAAGATAAATTTAAGAACTGTGACTTTTTTAACCCCTTCACACCACAACCCTTTTTCGCTTTTGCGTTTTCGTTTTTCGCTCCCCTTCTTCCCAGTGCCATAACTTTTTTATTATTCAGTCAATATGGCCATGTGAGGGCTTGTTTTTTTGTGGGAGTTGTACTTTTGAACGACACCATTGGTTTTACCATATTGTGTACTCGAAAACAGGAAAAAAATTTCAAGTGCTGTGAAATTGCAAAAAAAGTGCAATTTCACAACTGCTTTTTGGATTTCCTTTTACCATGTTCACCAAATGCTAAAAATGATCTGCCATTATAATTCTCCAGGTCATTACGAGTTGATAGACACCAAACATGTCTAGGTTCTTTCTTATTGAAATAGTGGGAAAAAAATCCAAAAGCTTGTTAAAAGAAAAATAAATAAATTGCGTCATTTTCCGAGACCCGTAGCGTCTCCATTTTCGTGATCTGGGGCTGGGTGAGGGCTTACTTTTTGCGTGCCGAGCTAAAATTTTTAATTATACCATTTTGGTGTCGCTTTGATTTTTTGATCTCCCATTATTGCATTTTAATGCAATGTTGTGGCGATCAAAAAACTGTAATTCTGGCGTTTTGCCTTTTTGTTTCGCTAGGCCGTTTAACGATCTAATTAATTGTTTTATAGCTTGATTGGGTGATTCTGAACGCTGCGGTACCAAATAAGTGTATTTTTTTAATTGTTTTATTTTGAATGGGGTGAATGGAAGTGATTTGAACTTCATGTGAGGGCAGTTTCACACGTCCAGATAATTCCGGTACCGGAAAAACCGGTACCGGAGCTATCCGTGTGCATACGTATGCCATCCGTGTGACATCCGTGTGCTATCCGTATGTCCGTGTGTACCATCCATGTGCTGTCCGTGTGCAGTCCGTATGCTGTCCGTGTGTCCGTGTCCGTGTTTTTGAAAAATTATTTTCAATGTTAACCCTTTGACTTTTAAAAACGCACACAGACAGCACATGGACAGCATCCGTGTGCGGTACATGTTTACACGGACCCATTGACTTGTATGGGTCCGTGTGATCTGTGCTGTTGCACAAAAACGGACAAGTCAGCGTGTTTTGCACACGGACACACGGTCCGTGAAAACACGCTGACATCTGCATAGACACATTCATTCGAATGTGTCTACGTGTGTCAGTGTCCTCGGTACGTGAGAAAACTGTCACTACACGTACCAGAGACACTGACGTGTGAAACTGCCCTGACATGGGCATGTGACACGGATGCCGATAGGCGGGATTAGTGACGTGCTTCTGGCGCGATCACAATAAATGCCGCTGTTGGAAATTGATAGTGGCATTTAATGGGTTAACAGCCGCGGGTGGATCGCGATTCCACCTGTGGCTCTTAGGGGGCACATGTTAGCTGTTCAAAACAGCTGACATGTGCAGGGAAAGATGTGGGCTCAGTGCCTGAGCCCATATCAAAGGGAGGGACGCGACATGCACATTACTAGTACGTCGCATGTCGTTAAGGAGTTAAAAATAGTAAAATGATAAATCACAATTCACACTCCAGTATGGGGGTGGAGTAAAAATGTAACAACTCTAGACAGAAATAAGTTGTTCTCTTTAAAGATGTGCCAAATTCATCAACTTCATCACTGCCGTAAGCAAGACCCCCTCAAATTAATTCCCACCTAGCTCTTTTTATCTACAGTAGGTTCACTTGCCTTAATTTAAAAACCAGCAGGACCTGGGTTTCAGTATTTGGGCAGTATTTTTACATCAGTATTTGTAAGAAAAACCAGGAGTTGGTGATAAATACAGAAGTGGTGACGTGTTTCTATTACACTCTGATTGTTCCTCTCCTGATTTTGGCTTAAAAATACTGATGTAGAACACTGACCAAATACTGAATGTGTGACTGTGGCCTTCTTTTGCGTTTCAGAAGAGATTATCAAAACAGAAAAAAAAGTTTAAAAATTGGCTGCGCTGCTGGAAAAAAGTCTCTTGCCATAAAATTCATTAGAAGGTTCTTTATTGTCCATTATGCTTTTCAATGCCATACTAGAATCTTTATCAAGTGTAAAAAAAAAAAAACAGTTTAAACACACACACTGGTACATGTAGGTATTTATAGACCAAAATGGGCTACAAATTGTGGTTCAAATTCAAATGGAGGCCTGGAAGGCAGGAAAAGGAGGAAGAGAAAAAAGAAAAAAAACTGCTCTAAGGGTTTGGAGTTCAAATTCAAAGGTAGGCCTGAAAGACAGAAAAAACACTATACAAAACATTTTTAAATTCATTGCTGTTCGCATGTTCAGGATTCTGAACATCTTTTAAGGCTATGTGCTCACGCTAGCGTTTTTAATCGCTCAGGAAAAAGATCCCCTTTCCCAGAAAACGCACGGAAAAAGACGCGCGTTTCTTGCGCGTTTTTTGACGCGTTTTTTGACACGCAATTTCTGGGAACATTGGGGATGGCTAAAATCGCTCAGCTATGCGGAAAATAATGTGCATGCTGCGTTTTAGCCACTAAGCGATTCATGAGCGGTTAAAAACGCATGCATTGGCACAAAAAGGCAAAAACGCATGCAAATGAATTAGAAGCATCTTGTAAGCATTTCTGCAGCGTCTGAGCCGGCACAAACGCTGCGGAAACGCTTCCAAAAAGGCAACGTGGGCACACAGCCTAAATGCTTCAGGCTTTCAAAAATGTCTGGTTGGAGAAAAGAAAGTACATGTCGTTCTTTGAAGCAGCTCTTGATGGAAAAACGCTCCACACTAGGCACTGTAGAAAAAAAAGCTGTATAAATTCTGCAAAGGCTATGTGCACAATGATTTTTCTGAGTAGGTTTTGGAGCAGAAATTGAGTGGATCCAAGTGAAAACTCTCCAAATTCTCTTCCATATCTTAAAACTAGTCAAAAACTTTAGAGATTCCTTTCAGTTTCAGCTTCAAAAACTCAGTAAAAAGACTCTGTGTGCACATAGCCTAAAGGCTTGAAAAACTCTTCAAAACGGCTCCAGGAAATGATAAACTCCTACTAAGGCTATGTGCCCTCGTAACGTTTTAAAACGCACAATGAAAACCGGACTCCTTCCCAGAAATCGCGCGGTTTTTCCACGCGATTTCACTGCGATTTTACCGCGATTTTCTCAAGCACTTTCTAAGCAATTTGAAGCATCGCTTGGAAAGTGATTGACAGGTTGGTCACACTCATCGAACATAGTGTTTGACAAGTGTGAGCAGCTTTTTACTATTGAGGCCGCCTATGCGGCATCAATAGTAAAAGATAGAATGTTAAAAATGATAAAAAAATAAAAAATCGGGGTATATTTACCTTCCGGCGTCCCGCGCTGCCATCCCGGGCCTCAGCGTTCCCAGCGATGCCTTGTGAGACTTGTGATGACGTTGGTCTCGCGTTACTATAGCGATCTCGCGAGACCGCTAGAGTCACGCGAGACTACGTCATCACAGGACCTTGCCGCAAGGCATTACTGGGAACGCTGAGGCCCGGGAATGCAGCGCGGGATGTCGGAAGGTAAATATACCCCGATTTTTTTATTTTTTATTCTTTTTTTTTATTACAGGGGTATGGTACCCAGGGCCTGGAGGACAGTCTCCTCTCCTCCACACCGTGGGTACCAACCGCACATGAGATGCTTAACTTCCCGCATGGTGGGCATAGCCACATGCGGGAAGTAAGCGATTCTCATGCATTCCTATGGGTGCGGAATCGCGGCAATTCTTTGCGATTCCACACAAAAGAATGATCATGCTGCGATTTTTTCCGCGATGCGATTCCGCTGCGGAAAAAAGCGCAGCATTAGCACAGCATGTGCGGAATGCCATAAGAATGCATGGGGTGCGTCATGTACAAGATTTTTAAATGTTTTCGCAGCGTTTTCGCGCCGAAAATTGCGGCAAAAACGCCTCCTTGCTGCGCTGTTCTCTGAGGTCTTTGCTGCTTAAAGCTATGTTTGAGCCTCTGTTCCTTATGGATCCTGTACTTGCCAGTATGGTAGGCAGCTTGAGCCTATTGCAGGTGTCACTCCTTTATGGCAGCTCCATGCTCTGATATGCTGCTGTGCCCCAAGTGTCTGATGGGCCAGGGGACCTGCAGTTCCCTGACCTCCAGATTTAACTGCTGATACTGTTATACCCATGCAGCCACGGACTCTGGCGTCCGGTTCTAGCTCTCTGTTCTGGGGTGAGCTTGGTCACAGCTCCACTCCCCAGCTTTTCCTTGACTTCTCTCTCCAACTATAATTCTTTTCTGACTCTGACTGCAACTCTCATCTGGGGACAAGCTCCTCACTGTTCCTGTCCTCATCACTGACTGCCTAACCCCACCTCCAGGACATAACTAATAGGGAAGCTCCCCTAAAACCTGGTTTTGAGCTCCCCTTCCTGGTCTGGAGCCAGGAAAAGTGTTGAATGCTGATGTTACCTGACCAGGAAACTCCTCCTTGCTTCCAGGCATGACATCACCCCCTGTGAGGGAGGCAACCGGACTCCTGGGGTGCCACATATGGTATTAAAACACGGTATTGAGAAACTTTGTGAAAGAAGGACTTGTTTAAAAGAGGTTTTCTTTAAATGTAAATGTTTTTATATCTCCTATTTTCTATTCACTGACAGTAAAGCGTTTTTAAAAGTGGATTGATATAATAGGAAGAGGTGGGAAATAATAACATGAGTGTGAACAGAGACACATTTGACTATTTTACGTTTCAGTATTTGCCTTTTGGTATGCTGTTGAAAAGAAAAAGAAATACTCAAGGGGATCTATGATTTCATGCGCAGTCATAACATAAGTGCTACATTAGTGAACTGAAAACAGACGTTTGAGCATTTAAATAAAAAGTTTTTAACAGAATACAAGCGTCTGTCAAGTTAATTATACAATTCATAATTCATGAGCTGAAAAACTAGAAGAACCAAATCATGTGAAACAGCGCAAGCACCATTCAGAGTGCAGCTTCTCATGCGCTACGTTCACACCACAGGAGTATTTTCAATCTGAGTGCTGACCGTGGAAAAAAATTACAGTGCTCAAATTAATATTAGTTAAAGGGATGTTCAGATGTGCTTTTTTTTTTTACACAACTTGAATGTCCTAGTGAAAAAAATGCAGCATGCTCTAGTCTCTTATGTATTTCAGGTGAGACTCGCCTATTCAAGTTTATGGGTGTGCAAAAACAAATCAAATCACATGGATGAACCATGGAGAACACATTACCATTACTAAAAGAGGAAACAGTTTTTGGTTTTGTAAACTATTCACTGCTGATTTGTGAAAAACAAATGCTATATGGATGCCATATGGATTGCATTTGGGAAAACAGTACACATGAAAATTTGGCTGTTCTTTCTGGACAGCATTTTATTTACTCATGCGAACGTAGCCCAATGTAACCTTGTGAATAAGCACATTGTGAAGAGAGGTTGGAGAACAAAATTTCTCCATCTTCTCCTTTGTGTTAGTGCACGAAAATCACAATGCAACCAGTTGTCAGAGTGCAGTCTGATGGTTTCCACTGATTCATTGACTTGCACAGCTGAGTGCATTCCAAATATCGGATCAAGCTGGACCATTTTGCAGTTTTTTCCTCAGACTAAATCGATTTGAGGAAAAAAATCGGTTATGTACGCGGCCCCATAAACTAAAATTGGTCCATGTGTGATATGATGCTTTGTCGGTTTGAACTTACACCTGATAATTCGGTGGTGTCAATGAGCCCTAACTAAAAAGTGCAGCTACCAGGGGGGAAATTAAATATATTCAATGCAGGAGCCACTGATTTTCAGTCATAAATGCGTGCCAGTGTGGCTTCAGTCATAGTTCACTATTCTGCAAGTGGTGAGAGTAAGCACACACTGGCATTTTGATTAATAGCTCACTCTGTAGAGATGCGCAATTGAGAGTGCCGAGGCGTAGTTAAAGTCGCCACCCACAGTATAATGAGCAGTGACTGAAACCATGCTGCCACAAATCAATACCTGAAAGCTGGTTCAGTTCACTTCCTCCTGGTAAAACACTTTCAGTATGGTGGCTTGACAATATTGGAATGCTAATAACCTTCAGAATAAACCTATATCTGCAGGTTAACCCCTTAACCCCCAAGGGTGGTTTGCACATTAATGACCAGGCCAATTTTTACAATTCTGACCACTGTCCATTTATGAGGTAATAACTCTGAAACACTTCCATGGATCCCGGTGATTCTGACACTGTTTTCTCATGACATATTGTACTTCATGGTAGTGGTAAAATTTCATTCAAATAACTTGCGTGTATTTGTGAAAAAAAATAGAAATTTGGCGAAAATTTTGAACATTTCGCAATTTTCCAACTTTGAATATTTATGCCCTTAAATCACAAAGATATGGCACACAAAAAAATTAATAAGTAACATTTCCCACATGTTTACTTTACATCAGCACAATTTTGGAACCAAATTTTCTTTTGTTAGGAAGTTATAAGGGTTAAAAGTTGATCAGCGATTTCTCATTTTTACAACACCATTTTATTTTTACGGACCACATCACATTTGAAGTCACTTTGAGGGGTCTATATGATAGAAAATGCCCAAAAGTGACACCATTCTAAAAACTGTACACCTCAAGGTGCTCAAAACCACATTCAAGAAGTTTATTAACCCTTCAGGTGCGTCACAGGAATTTTTTGAATGTTTAAAAAAAAAATGAACATTTAACTTTTTTTCACAAAAAAATTACTTCAGGTCCATTTCTTTTATTTTACCAAGGGTAACAGGGGAAATTGGACTGCAAAAGTTATTGTGCAATTTCTCTTGAGTACGCTGATACCTGATGTGTGGGGGGGAACCACTGTTTCAGCGCATGGCAGAGCTGAGAAGGGAAGGAGCGCCGTTTGACTTTTTCAATGCAAAATTGGCTGGAATTCAGATCGGGCGCCATGTCACATTTGGAGAGCCCCTGATGTGCCTAAACAGTGGAAACCCCCCACAAGTGACCCCATTTTGGAAACTAGACCCCCCAAGGAACTTATCCAGATATGTGGTGAGAACTTTGAACCCACAAGGGCTTCACAGAAGTTTATAACGCACAGCCGTACAATTAAAAAATCATATTTTTTCCACAAAAATGATCTTTTCACCCCCAATTTTTATTTTTTCCCAGGGTAACATGACCTAAAAGTTATTTTGCAATTTGTCCTGAGTACGCTGATAGCCCATATGTGGGTATAAACGACTATTTGGCAGAGCTTGGTAGGGAAGAAGCGCCATTTGACTTTTTTGGCTGGAATTGAGATCGGACACCATGTCGCGTTTGGAAAGCCCCTGATGTGCCAAAACAGTAGAAACCCCCCACAAATGACACCATTTTGGAAACTAGACCCCCCAAGGAACTTATCTAGATGTGTGGTGAGAACTTTGAACCCCCAAGGGCTTCACAGAAGTTTATAACACCCCGGCATGAAAATAAAAAAATCATATTTTTTCCACAAACATGATGTTTTAGTCCCCAATTTTTTTATTTTCCCAAGGGTAACAGGGGAAATTGGACCCCAAAAGTTGTTGTCCAATTTGTCCTGAGTACGCTGATACCCCATATGTCAGAGAAAACTACTGTATGGGCACACGTCGGGGCTCGGTAGGGAAGTTGTTGACGTTTTGGAAAGCAGACTTTGATGGAATGGTCTGCGGGTGTCATGTCACGTTTGGAGAGCCTCTGATGCGCCTAAACTGTTGAAACTCCCCACAAATGACACCATTTTGGAAATTAGACCCCCCAAGGAGCTTATCTAGATGTGTGGTGAGCACTTTGAACCCCCAAGTGCTTCACAGAAGTTTATAACGCCTGGGCGTGAAAATAAAAATATCATATTTTTGTCCACAAAAATAATGTTTTTGCCCTCAATTTTTTATTTTCCTAAGAGTAAAAGGAGAAATTGGACCCCAAAAGTTGTTTTGCAAATTTCCTGAGTAGGCTGATACCCCATATGTGGGGGTAAAACACTGTTTGGGAGCATAGCAGAGCTTGGAAGGGAAGGAGCACCGTTTGACTTTTTCAATGCAGAATTGGCTGGAATTGAGATCAGACGCCACGTTGCGTTTGGAGAGCACCTGATGTGCCCAAACAGTGGAAATCCCCCATTCTAACTCCAGCCCTAACCCCAACACAACCCTAACCCTAATCTCAGCCCTAACCCTAGCCCTTACCCTAACTCTAACTCTAATGGGAAAATGGAAATAAATACATTTTTTAATTTTATTATTTTTCCCTAACTAAGGGGGTGATAACGGGGGGTTTGATTTACTATATATGGTGGGTTTTTATGTTTGGCAGCTGTCACACACTAAAAGACGCTTTTTATTGTAAAAATAGTTTTTGCATCACCACATTTTGAGAGCTATAATTTTTCCGTATTTTGACCCACCAAGTCATGTGAGGTCTTATTTTTTGTGGGATGAGTTGACATTTTTATTGGTACCATTTTCGGGCATGTGACATTTTTATGATGGCTTTTTATTTCGATTTTTGGGACGCAGAATTAACAAAAACCAGCATTTCATGAATTTCTTTTGGGGGGGTCCGTTTACATCATTCTGTGTGAGGTAAAATTGATAAGGCGGTTTTATTCTTCGGGTCAGTATGATTACAGCGATACCTCACTTATGTCTTTATTTATGTTTTGGCGCTTTTATGCAATAAAACAATTTTATATAAAAAATCATTATTTTTGCATCACTTTATTCTGCGAGCTATAACTTTTTTATTTTTTCACTGATGATGCTGTATAGCAGCGCATTTTTTGCGGGACAAGATGACGTTTTCACCTGTACCATGGTTATTTTTATCCGTCTTTTTGATCGTGCGTTATTGCACTTTTTGTTTGGCGGTGTGATAATAAAGCATTATTTTTTGCTTTGTTTTTTATTTTTATTTTTTAAGGGGTTCACTAAAGGGGTCAACTAATGGGGCAGTTTTATAGGGCGTTTTTTTTTATTTCCAAAAAATGAATTTATTAGGGTATATTTTTTTTTTTTTTATTTAGCGATTTTTTTATAAATTATTTTTACACTTTTTTTTTTACTTTATTACAATGCCCCAGAGGGGACATAACTGTCATGTGACAGATCGCTGATCTGTCACATCACAGATCGCTGCGATCTGTCATAGGCAGTTCTGCAGGCTTCCTCATGCCGGCGTTTTGCAGGCATAAGGAAGCCGACTCCCTGCAGGCCCCCGAAGGTCCCGCCGCCATTTTGGATCCGGGGACCTGTAGGCAAGGAGGCCCCTGCTGCAGCGCTGCACATTGTGCTTCTGCGGGGGTCTCAGTGAAGCACGGAGGGAGCCCCCTCCCTGCCGATGCTTTCCTAAACCCCGGTACACTGCGATCATGTTTGATCGCAGTGTGCCAGGGGTTAAAGTGCCGGGGGCGGTCCTTGACCACCCCTGACACACAGTTCCGGGTGTCAGCTGTGATAATCAGCTGACACCCGGCCGCGATCAGCGGCGCTCACCACGTGAGCGCCACTGATCGCTATGACGTATTATCCCATTCATGGGCATAGGGGCCTGGGTCCCATGGATGGGATAGTACGTCAGATGGCAGAAAGGGGTTAAAGAGGCTGACCACTACTTTTTCATTGATGACCTA
The DNA here is from genome assembly GCF_039654945.1 of Dendrobates tinctorius. NCBI lineage: Eukaryota > Metazoa > Chordata > Amphibia > Anura > Dendrobatidae > Dendrobates > Dendrobates tinctorius. The sequence continues at coordinate 25,201,811 of NW_027361870.1, forward strand.
TCCATAGACTAGATCATCAAAGTCTAATCGGTCAGACACCTGGCATCCCAGTCAATCAGCTGTTATTGGTATCAGCAGTGGCCATTACTAAACCCTGGGCTTGATGCCATCTGACTTTGGAACACTGACATCAACCCCATAAACCATTTCTCTGATTGCCATTGTAACAAGGTGGCATGGGGTGGTAGTCATGGCCGAGTCCAGCAAACAGCAGTCAGTGAACACCCAGGCTCCTTGCACACAAACAGACAAGTGAAGTCCCAGTCCTGAGGTACCATCAGTTACCTTCCTATCACACTCACTTCAGCCGTTGGGGATGAGCACTCAGGAACACACCACAGGCACAGTTCTGTTCCAACGGGAAAACTTTACTGTATATAATATAATGCTTCCTGCTCTGTTCCTGCAACTTAGTGAGCCGGCCCAGCATCTCCAGCTCCCATCTGGGTTTGGGAGGCAGAAAAGTTCTTCTGGGGACGGTCCCCCAACACTAGGGCCCGATCATGCTCCCCGGCAGTCCTTGGCAGCTTGTATCCCGAGTCTGGGGTACTTTCTGTTCCAGGCTATGACAAGCGTCCTGCCTCAGGCAAGCCTGCCCGGGCTCTGCTGCAGGAACAGGAAATTCATCAGCCTGTTGGGCCGGCCCTTTATTACCCCTTCTACCCCTGAGCTAACTTTATACATTGACAAAGAATATACAGTATAACACATTACAATAATAAAACAGCAATAAACACCAGGATGCCCCATGGAACAAACATGCATAATGTTCAGGAGAGAGGAGGTTTGTGAGGGTCCTCGCCCCTCCTTACACCACAACGCCAGAGCAATCGGGAAAAGCAGGGCCAAGTTACAGAATTAGTGCATCTCATGTGATGTGCCAATTTTGGAGTTGCTGTGGGCTTGTATTTTTATCAGGCTGGGGATGTCCCTGGCTATTGGGCCCTTCCCAGCCTGATAACATAACCCCGCACCTGTTTGCTTTACAGGTTATGACAGCATAGAAGGGATCGCACATCATTTTTTAAGTTATTTCTTTATTTAATAAGTTAAATAATGGTAAACACCCTTTAGTGCCACATGAAAGGAACTAAGGTGTGAAAGCTTATTATACAGACAGGGTGGGCCATTTCTATGGATACACCTAAATAAACTGGGAATGGTTGGTGACCCAGATCGGCGCGCTGAATTTGCAGAATGGGCAAAACAGAAATTGGAACAGGACCCTCATTATGTTCAGTGATGAGGCAAACTTTTTTGGGTGGGCCATTTATATGGATACACCTAAATAAAATGGGAATGGTGACAGTTTTCTTGCGTAGGGTGTCTTGCATTGAAATCTGTTGCAATGACCCGGGTCCTGCGTTCACCAGACATCAATACAATTTCTATCGGCTCCTCATGTGTTAAACTCAGCGACATGTCAATGGCTGTAAACAAAGAGAAACTTGTAAATAACGCATGAAAGAATAAAGTTACGTTAAAACCAATTAAACTGTGAAATTCTCAATGGGTTTGATGTGTCACATGACCCTCTTCCCATTGAAAAAAATAAAGTTGGATCCAAAATGGCCGACTTCAAAATGGCCACCATGGTCACCACTAATCTTGAAAAGTTTCCCCCCTCCCATATACTAATGTGCCAAAAACAGGAAGTTGATATCACCAACCATTCCCATTTTATTTAGGTGTATCCATATAAATGACTCACCCTGTATATCATTATTCACGAATCACTACACATTTTTATTTAGCGTATAATAATAATAATGACATGTCTATTTATTCTATCAGTCTATCTATATTTGAATATAAGACTGCTTTATTAGTTTGAAAATTAGCTTTAAATAACAGAGAATTTAAAGATGATGTTAAAAAATGCATTGCATACGATTTGCATATGCATACCATATGGATGCTAGTTGAGAAAAATCATATAGTACTCACATGACACTCATTCTACTTTTCTGGATCAATATCAGACTGATTTTTTTTAATACACTAGTATGACTCCAGCTAGCGTTTTCCAGACAAGACAGGTTCCCTTTAATAAAACATATTTGTTTCAGCTTTACTAGTTTGTGATTGGCGCTTGGGATGAATGGAATACTCAAAAGCTGATGAATGGTAAGCCAATGGTCATACATTTTTTTTTCCATATTAAGGATTTATTTTACATATTGCCAAGTTTTCTTTGGGGAAGATTACCTTGATTGTACAGAGCAGACACATTATTTGTTTTATTTAATGAAAATTTATCTAAAAAAAATCTGGTTTGTTCTAAACAATGTTGAACAACCTTTGTGAAAAAAGTCTTATTAGTGTTTGGTCAGTTTGTCTGTTTTTACCATCAATGATTCTTCGCATGCTAAAAGAAATAAATTACAAGTTTTCTACTCATTGCAATGTTAAAGCTTTAACGACCGCCGATACGCCTTTTAAAGGAGGCAGTTAAGGGTACTTATGCCTCAGCGCCGCTTTTTACCGGCGCTGAGAAATAAGTGTATAGTGCACCACAGAGTAGGAATTTCTCTGGGGTCTCAGGGTAGCTGGGACCCCAGAGAACATGATTCAGGTTGGTTTTTACCAACCCTAGTGTTGCGATCGCCGTTATAAATGGAATAACGGTGACCACAAAGAAAAGTCTGTTTTGCCATTTAATTTTCTCTCCTCTGATGTGATCGCACATCAGAGGAGAGAGAAATAGGGTCCCCCAATCCTCCACTGGTACCTCTGGTGTCCCTGCATCCCCCGGTGAAGTCCCCCTACTGCCGGCGTCTTCTTCTGGAAAGAAAATGGCGGGCGTATGCGCAGTGCGCCCCACTGAGATCTGACGGCCGGAACCTGGTAACAATAGGAAATTTTTCCTATTGGTTCATTTTGATCACTGTGATAGGGTCTATCACAGTGAACAAAATAAAAAAAATAGTAAATCAAACACCCCCTTAGATAAAACTAATAAAATAAAAAAAAGTATTTATTTCCATTTTTCCATTAGGGTGAGATTTGGGCTAAAGTTAGGGTTGGGCTAGGGTTAAGGTTGTGGTTATGGTTTGTATTATGGTTGGGGTTGGGGCTAGAGTTGTGGTTAGGGTTAGGGTTGGGATTAGGGTTATGGGTGTGTTGGGATTGGAGTTGGAGTTAGAATTGGGGGTTCCACTGTTTAGTTACATTAGGGGGTCTCCAAACGTGACATGGCACCACCATTGATTCCAGCCAATTTTGCATTAAAAAATTCAAATGGTTCTTCCTTCATTCTGAGCCCTGCCATGCGGCCAAACAGTTGCTTTCCCCCACATACGGGTATTGGTGTATTCTGGAGAAATTGCACAACAAATTTTGTGGTCCATTTCTCTTCATTCCCTTGTGAAAATAAAAAAATTCGGTTCCAAAGTAAACTTTTTGTGAAAAAAGTAAAATGTTCATTTTTTCCTACCACATTGCTTTAATTCTTGTGAAGCACCTAAAGGGTTAATAAACTTATTGAATGTGGTTTTGACACCTTGAGGGGTGCAGTTTTTAAATTGGGTATTTTCTGTTATGTTGACCCGCCAATCTCACTTCAAATGTGAGATGATCCCTAAAAAAATGGTTTTATAAATTTTCTTGGAAAAATGAGAAATCACTGGTCAACTTTTAACCCTTATAACGTCCTAACAAAAAATATTATGTTTCCAAAATTGGCTGATGTAAAGTAAACATGTGGGAAATGTTATTTATTAAGTATTTTGTGTGACACCACTCTCTGATTTAAGGGTACAAAGTTTAAAAGTTTGAAAATTGCAAAGTTTTCTAAATTTTTGCCAAATTTCTGTTTTTTTCAGAAATAAACACAAGTCATATCAAAGAAATTTTACCACTAACATGAAATACAATATGTCATGAAAAAATATTCGAAGAATCAGTGGGATACGCTGAAGTATTCCTGAGCTATAACCTCATAAAGTGACAGTGGTCAGAATTGTAAAAATTGGCTTGGTCATTAAGTACCAAATTGGCTCTGTCACCAAGGGGTTAAAGAGTAACCGTTGTTTTGATCTTTTTCATAAATCAATAGCAAATGTAAAAATAAACTTTGTAATGTATCTAGTAAGAGAGATTTGTTTCTTTCTCCTCCTGGACTGAGTTTTTACACTCAAAATTCTCAATTCACTGGTAAAATCTGTCTTCAGTGGACACAGACGTTCCTATTACTCAGAAAGGAGATGGCAGTTGGTTGTATGGAACTTGCAGCACAATTTTTGTGTCTGCCCCTAGCTCTTCCCTCCTCTATAGAACTTTATAAGCACCAACTGTCATGCCTTATCTCAGTAATGTGAAAATCTGGATTGTGAGAGTGAAAGCTCAGTTCAGGAGGAGAAAGAAGCAGATTTTTGTGATAACATATACTACAAAGTTACTTATTTTTATATGTACTATTCATTTATGAAATAAAAATGAAAATAAAAATCCATCTGTTGCCTGTGATTTTCATGGACTAAAAACTATGACATGTGAACAGTCCCATAGATTATATTGGTTAAGTGTTCTACAGTATTTGTAAAAAAATAATAAAAGACAGATTAAATATGTAAGTGAATGAGGCCTTCATCTACCTCATTTCCATCAGTGTTCTGCTGCCTTTGCTACAAGTGATTTGTGCACATCATTTGGCTGTGTGCACACATTGCATTTTTGCTGCATTTTTTCCAGAGCAGATTTGTCACAAATCCTGAAGGATTTCCTGATGCCAGCAAAGGGAATGAGAATCCTACAGTCCTGCTTATTTGTGTGGTGCAGATGTAAATCTGCAGCATGTCGATTCTTTCAGTGTTTTTGCTACAGATTTCACCCAAACTAATGAGTGGGGAAAATCTGCACCAAGAAAGCGCATTAAAAGGCCATCAGAACATAGCAGCATACTGTTGAACACTAAACGCCATTATTAAATAGTATACAATAAGCTCCCTCTACTGGTGGAGCCACGCAGCCAGAATATCATAGTTTAAAGGGAATCTTTGACTCAATTCATGCTGCTCAAACCAAGGGCAGCATGAATCAGAGGTTGGCTGCACCACTGCAGGCAGGTATATTTTTCTCTGCGATGCTCCAGCATTTCAGAGAGTATATCATTTGGCAAGCCGGACAGGGACTGTAGGCAGAGACTAGTCCGTTTTTTTCCCAGCGCCAATCTATGTGATTGGCAGGTCTCTTCCATGTGTGAACTTAGTGAGAGACCTGTCAATCTCCAGAAAGTCGGATGGGGCGGCATCCGATTACAGTCACCCGGATCTTCATGGTATATATCTTCTCTGAAACGCCAGAGAATAAATTTAGTGATTGGTTACAATGAACAGAATGGATTCTACGTGTATCTGGAGTAAATAAGGAATAAATCGAATCCAGGCTATCATATCTATGTAAATCTTTCCACATACTCATCCTTATGCAGACCTATACATCACAAACATGCTCTGCTATTTGCAGCCCTGGATCATGGCTGGCATATGTTTCCATTTAATAGAATTATGATTTCACATATTTATCCCACGTTGCTCACATTTATCATTCCACATATGTTAGTTTATCACTCTGACCTTTCACTGTATATATCCGCCTTGTAGTAATTTCCCCCCTGTCAGTACAGGTCAGCACTAGCTACATGTGGGTATAAGTAAGAACATGTGCCTAAGAAGAAGCATCGCAGCATGATGATGACCTGCTGCCTATGTCTCTTACTTGCATTTCATAATAACATGACATCACCTTGGAGTCGTTTTCTTTAGCCGACACAACCACACCATTGATTTCCTTGCATTCTTCCTCACTAGGAGTTACTGGAAGCAATTAGCAGCCAGCAAGTGAACATTCCCTGCCATTACTGTGAGAAGCTGCAGAGCCTCCCTCTGGTGAGAAATCTGTAAGCGTAGGGAACAATGGATAAGGAAAGGTGTATAAGTTTTCCTATTCATAATGTTTCATTTATATGGTTTCACAAATAGAATACAAAGCGCTTTGGGTGGAGGCATGCTTATCTCTGTTCTTTATCTTCGCCTTTTATGTTTTTTATTATGATTTAACATCCAACTAAACTAATAAATATTTCCTTAAGAAAAACCTGATAACAGATACATGTCACCCAATCTAGGGCAGTATGTATCAGGCACTGGTTGCCTGATATCAGCCAGGTATGTATAACTCTTAAACGCTGCCTGGGACCGAGCCACACAAGAGATTAGTTGGAAAGACAGGTCCCTGGTGGCTTGTCCCTGCCTACTCCACTGGAGTTAGAGGTCTCTCCCTTCGTGTGCATGTAGGGAGAGACCTGTCACTCCAGGGCAGCGGATGGGGAGAAGCTAGTCTAACTATTGTCCCATGAGGCTCAGTCCCTGGTAGTGTTTCAGAGTTGAACATACCTGGCTGAGATCATGTAGCCAGTGACTGATATAAACTGCCATGGATCAGGCAGCTTGTATCAGCTGTCAAGTTCCCTTCAAGTCCTTGTATCCACATTTCACAGTCAGCATGTACAGACTAAGGCCGGGGTCACACTAAAGAGGAATACGGACGAGTGAGAGGCGTTAAAAGCACGCATTACAGACGGACCAATGATTCTTTATGGGTTTGCTCCCAAAAGCCGTATGTTTCTCGTCCGTATTCTACGGTCCGTGCCAATCGCAGCATGCTGCGATTGTCAGCGTACTATGCCCGTAGTACGCCAATGCAAGTCTATGGGTGCTCAAAAAATACGGATTTCACACTGACCACACGTGTGAATTGCGAGAAATACGCAGGTCTTTTGGCAGGTGACAGGAAATGGGCCAATCCATCATCAGGAAGCTTAGACATGCAAATGAGCTCAAAAAGCGCTCCAGACATCCAGGAAATACGCCTCCACGGAGTCAAGCAGCATCATGGCGCCATCTTTTCTCAATGTGGAGATGCTTATTGTGTTAGTACAGGAGCGGCCAGAAATCTGGGACCAACGTGATGCCCATTATGCCAACCGGCAAGAAAGGAGGCGTCATGGAGGCTGCTCTCTTTCGGAAGGGGTTTTCAGAAGCCGTAAAAGATACTATGGTGGGATTTCCTGTTCCCTCTGGTCTTGACGATTCTATGTCATTAGCTATTCAGGTTGATCGGCGTTTGCGTGAACGCAAAACTGCACGAGAGGTGTTGCCACCTGTTGAACAAATGTCTGAACCTATGCAATGTGATAGAGTTTTGTCCAGAGAGCAGCGTCAGGAGTTCAGAAGGCGTAATAAGTTGTGTTTTTTCTGTGGAGATGCCTCGTATATTATTTCTGTTTGTCCTAAACGAGAGAAACGCTTTGCACACATGTTTTCTGTTGGTGGTGTTCAACTTAAGTTTCTTCTGGCTATTACTCTGATCTGCTCCCTGTCCACATTTTCCGCCAAGGCTTTTGTGGATTCGGGAGCAGCCCTAAACCTAATGGACTTGGATTTTGCTAAACGTTGTGGATTTCCGATGACACCTCTGCAGATGCCTATCCCTTTGAGGGGGATTGATGCTACTCCTTTGGCTAAAAATAAACCTCAGTTTTGTACCCAGGTGGTAATGCAGGTCGCCCCAGACCATCAAGAAAATTGCAGATTTTTTGGTGTTGCATAATCTGCATGATACTATTGTTCTGGGGTTTCCCTGGTTACAAATTCATAATCCAGTTTTGGATTGGAAATCTGTGTCTGTGGTGAGTTGGGGTTGTCGGTGTGCCTTTAGTGAGGCTCCGGTATTTTCCACCTCTCCTCAGTCGCATGATGTTCCTGATTATTTGGCGGACTTTTATGATGTATTTAGTGAGAATGAGTCTGCGTCTCTGTCTCCTCATAGGAGTTATGACTGTGCAATTGAACTGAGCCCGGGGTGTAAATTTCCCAACGGTCAGCTCTTCAATTTATCTGTACCCGAGCACGAGGCTATGCGATCCTATATTAAGGAGGCGTTGGAGAAGGGTCATATTAGACCATCCTCGTCACCCTTAGGTGCCGGGTTTTTTTTTGTAGCCAAAAAGGATGAATCATTAAGACCTTGTATTGATTATCGTGCCCTCAGCAAAATTACTGTTAAATATCAGTATCCGTTACCCCTGATTTCTGATCTATTCTCCAGAGTTAAAGGTGCTTGCTGGTTTACCAAGCTTGACCTCAGGGGGGCGTATAATCTTATTCGCATTAAGCATGGGGATGAATGGAAGACGGCGTTTAATACTTCAGAGGGACATTTTGAGTACCTGGTGATGCCTTTTGGGCTCACTAATGCCCCTTCTGTCTTCCAGTGCTTCATGAACGATATTTTCCGAGATTTTGTCGATAAATTTTTGATTATCTATCTGGATGATATTTTGATATTCTCCAAGGATTGGGATTCTCATGTGGAACATATTCGGACTGTGTTCCGGATCTTGAGGGAGAATTCCCTGTATGTCAAAGGATCTAAATGCCTTTTTGGAGTACAGAGGATTTCTTTTTTGGGATTTATTTTGTCCCCTCAACTATTGAAATGGACCCGGCCAAGGCACAGGCCATTTACGATTGGGTTCAGCCCACTTCTTTGAAGGCCCTCCAGAAGTTTTTGGGTTTTGCTAACTTTTATCGGAAATTTATAGCAAAATTTTCTAGTATTGCCAAGCCATTGACTGATTTGACTAAGAAGGGTACTGATGTGTTAAATTGGTCTCCGGAGGCTGTTTCTTCCTTTCAGGAGCTGAAGCGAAGATTCACCTCCGCCCCGGTTTTGCGGCAACCTGATGTCTCACTTCCGTTCCAGGTAGAGGTGGATGCTTCTGAGATTGGTGCAGGAGCTGTTTTGTCCCAAAAGGATCCTGTAACATCTAAAAAGAATCCCTGTGCTTTCTTTTCCCGAAAGTTCTCTCCATCTGAACGTAACTATGATGTGGGGAATCGGGAACTGTTGGCCATGAAATGGGCATTTGAGGAGTGGAGACATTGGTTGGAGTGAGCTAAGCATCAAGTCGTGGTCCTCACTGACCACAAGAATTTGATTTACCTAGAGTCTGCTAAGCGCTTGAACCCTAGACAGGCTAGGTGGGCCTTGTTTTTTACATGTTTTGATTTTGTGGTTTCTTTTCTTCCTGGAACTAAGAATGTCAAGGCAGACGCCCTCTCTAGGAGCTTCTTTGCTGATTCTCCTGTGGTGACCAAGCCTGCTACCATCTTAGGCGAAGGGGTAGTTCTTTCTGCCATCTCGCCCGATTTGAGACGTGCTCTGGAAGAGTTCCAGGAGGACAAACCTGAGCGTTGTCCCAGTGGAAAGTTGTATGTTCCTGACCAGTGGAAGAAGAGAGAGATGTCTGAGGTCATTGCTCTGCTTTGGCTGGTCATCCAGGTATTTTTGGTACTAGAGATCTGGTGAGTCGGTCTTTTTGGTGGCCCTCCTTGTCTCGTGATGTCAGGAATTTTGTGCAGTCCTGTGGGACGTGCTCCCGGTCTAAATCGTGTTCTCGCTCTAGTGGGTTGTTGATGCCTTTGCCTGTCCCCAAGAGGCCATGGACCCATATTTCAATGGATTTCATCTCTGATATGCCTGTCTCTCAAAGGATGACTGTTATTTGGGTGATTTGTGATAGGTTCTCTAAGATGGTTCATCTTGTACCACTCCCTAAGTTGCAGTCTTCCTCTGAGTTGGTGCCCCTGTTTTTGCAACAGGTGGTTAGCTTGCACGGGATTCCTGAGAACATTGTATCTGACAGAGGAGTTCAGTTTGTGTCTAGATTTTGGAGAACTTTCTGTTCCAAGCTGGGAATTCAGTTGTCCTTCTCCTCTGCTTTTCACCCTCAGACCAATGGGCAGATAGAGAGAACAAACCAGACCTTGGAGTCATATTTGAGATGTTTTATTTCTGCTGATCAGGATGATTGGGTTTCATTTTTGCCCTTGGCCGAATTTGCTTTAAATAATAGAGCTAGTTCTGCCACTTTGATGTCACCTTTTTTTTGTAACTTTGGGTTTCATCCTCGATTTTCTTCAGGACAGGTGGAGCCCTCTGCCTGCCCAGGTGTTGACACTGTGGTGGAGAGAATGCACCAGATCTGGGACCAAGTGGTGGATAAGTTATCTCTCTCCCAGGAAAAGGCCCAGCGGTTTTCCAACCGACATAGGACCATTGGTCCCGAGTTTAAGGTTGGTGATATGGTGTGGTTATCATCAAAAAATATTGCTATGAAGGTGGCTTCTCCTAAGTTTAAGCCTAGATTTATTGGACCTTACAAAATTTTGGAGATTATTAATCCGGTCTCTTTTCGTTTGGCTCTTCCTGTCACATTTAAAATCCATAATGTGTTCCATAAATCTGTGTTGAAGAGGTTTGTTGAACCTGTTGTTCCGGGGGTGGCACCTCCGGACCCTGTATTGGTTGAAGATAACATGGAATATGAGGTAGAGAAAGTACTGGATTCCCGTCTGGCTAGACGGAGACTCCAGTATTTGGTTAAGTGGAAGGGTTATGGTCAGGAGGATAATTCCTGGGTCTCTGCCTCTGATATTCATGCCAAAAGATTGGTGTGTGCCTTTCATCGGGCTCACCCGGATCGCCCTGGTGGCATGGATGAGGGTTCGGTGACCCCTCCTCAAGGGGGAGGTACTGTTGTGAGTTCATTTTCCCCTTCACTACTGAGGCCCGATGAACTCCCTCTTCTGGTAAAGAAAGGTAGTGAGCCTGATTATCAAACACCTGAGCCTAATGATGATGACTGGCTGAGTGGAGTTACTGACTGGATATAAGGCCGCCTACGCCCTTCTGCTTTGCGGGTGATTTCTCTGTGGGATCCTTGGAGACCAGTCTGAATTCCTGCTCTTCTAAAGCTATGTTTTCTGCTCGGCTTTTTGCATTTGTGCTTTGACTTTGTTTTGCTTTGTTTTTCTGGATTTCTGCCGTTCCCTGCTGGGGTGAGCTGAATTCCTTTAGCTCTGTCTTCTGAAAATACCTGAGTGCTGATTTAGTTTTTGAAGCCTAGCTGCTTCAGGGTCTTTTTCCATATCAGCTTGTTGGCTTATGTTTTTGATAGGGTTTTGGCAGATTGCAGACAGCAACCTTCCTTTCCTGTTCTGTTTAGTTAGCTTGGGCCCCATCGTTTGCTCAGCCTATCTTTCTATCTGTGTGAGTGTTTTTTTCATCTTGCTTCACCGTCATTATATGTTGGGGGCTGTCTTTTACTTTGGGGTCTGCTCTGGGGCAGTTTAGATTTCCTTTTCTGTCTTTAGGCTATTTAGCTCTCCGGCTGTGATCGAGGGGTCTAGGGCACCGTAGGAACCCCCCACGGCTACTGCTAGTTGTGTTGATAGGTTCAGGGGTCTGCAATCTGATAGTTGCCAACTTCTCTGGTTTTCTGGACATAGCTTCTATTTTTGTGTCTGCCTCCTGCTGTGACTCAATCATGACACTGATCTCTCTTTCAAGCCACATATCCAAGCCCTTTCCGCTTCCTGCCGACTTCAACTCAAAAATATTTCACAGATCCGTACATTCCTCAACCAAGAATCTGCAAAAACCCTAGTCCATGCCCTCATCATCTCCCGCCTTGACTACTGCAACTTCCTGCTCTGTGGCCTCCCCTCTAACACTCTCGCACCCCTCCAATCTATTCTTAACTCTGCCTCCCGACTAATCCACCTGTCCCCCCGCTATTCTCCGGCCTCTCCCCTCTGTGAATCCATGCCCTGGCTCCCCATTACCCAAAGACTCAAGTTCAAAACCCTAACCATGACATACAAAGCCATCCACAACCTCCATACATCTGTGACCTAGTCTCCCGATCCTCACTAGATCTCCTTCTGTACTCCCCTCTTATCTCCTCTTCCCACAATCGCATACAAGATTTCTCCCGCGCATCCCCTCTACTCTGGAATTCTCTACCACAACATATCAGACTCTCGCCTACCATGGAAACCTTCGAAATGAACTTGAAGACCTACCTCTTCCGACAAGCCTACAACTTGCAGTAACCACCGATCCACCAAACCGCTGCACGACCTGCTCTACCCTCGCCTACTGTATCCTCACCCATCCCGTTGTAGATTGTGAGCCCTCGCGGGCAGGGTCCTCTCTCATCCTGTACCAGTCGTGACTTGTATTGTTTAAGATTACTGTACTTGTATGTATTATGTATACCCCTCCTCACATGTAAAGCGCCATGGAATAAATGGCGCTATAATAATAAATAATAATAATATTTTCATTTTACCATTTACAATACTTATTTTTATACGAAACCTTATGGGTGGTATACCTTGGGTACTACGGACAGACCTACAAAGCACTGGTGTTGGGGGCCTTACTGGATTCCTTATGTTAACTACTGGTGTAGTGTTATGAATGAGTAGGAGGCAAAAACAGAAATACTAGCTAATTCCAGAAAACCAGAGAAGTTGGCAGCTATCGGATTGCAGACCCCTGAACTATCAACAACAACTAGCAGTAGCCGTGGGGGGTTCCTACGGTGCCCTAGACCCCTCGATCACAGCCGGAGAACTACATAGCCTAAAGACAGAAAGAGAAATCTAAACTGCCCCAGAGCAGACCCCAAAGCAATAGGCAGCCCCCAACATATAATGACGGTGAAGCAAGATGAAAAACCACTCACACAGATAGAAAGATAGACTGAGCAAATGATGGGGCCCAAGCTAACTAGATAGGACAGGATAGAACAGCTGCTGTCTGTAATCCGCCAAAACCCTATCAAAACAAGAGCCAACAGCTGATAGGGAAAAAAGCCCTGAAGACGCTAGGCTTCAAAAAGACTATATCAGTTCTCAGGTATTTTCTGAAGACAGAGCAAAAAGGAATTCAGCTCACCCCAGCAGGGAATGGCGGAAATCAAGGAAAACAATGCAAAACAAAACCAAAACACAAATGCAAAAAGTAGAGCAGAAAACTTAGATTTTGAGGAGCAGGAATCAGACTGGTCTCCTAGAATCCCTCAGAGAGATCACCAGCAAGGCAGAAGGGCGTCGGCTGCCTTATATCCAGTCAGTAATTCCCGTCACCCAGTCATCATCATCCTGCCCAGGTGCTTGGTAATCAGCCTCACTACCTTCCTTCACCAGAAGAGGGAGTTCATCAGACCTCAATGGTTATGGGGAAAATGAACTCACAACAGTACCTCCCCCTTGAGGAGGGGTCACCGAACCCTCATCCACGCCACCAGGGCGATCAGGGTGAGCCCGATGAAAGGCACGCACCAATCTTTTGGCATGAATATCAGAGGCAGAGACCCAGGAATTATCCTCCTGACCATAACCCTTCCACTTAACCAAATACTCGAGTCTCCGTCTAGCCAGACGGGAATCCAGTATCTTCTCTACCTCATATTCCATGTTACCTTCAACCAATACAGGGTCCAGAGGTGCCACCCCAGGAACTACTGGTTCAACAAACCTCTTCAACAAGGACTTATGAAACACATTATGGATTTTAAATGTAACAGGAAGAGCCAAACGAAAAGAGACCGGATTAATAATCTCCAAAATCTTGTAAGGTCCAATAAATCTAGGCTTAAACTTAGGAGAAGTCACCTTCATAGTGATATTTTTTGATGATAACCAAACCATATCACCAACCTTAAACTCGGGACCAATGGTCCTATGTCGGTTGGAAAACCGCTGGGCCTTTTCCTGGGAGAGAGATAACTTATCCACCACTTGGTCCCAGATCTCGTGCATTCTCTCCACCACAGTGTCAACACCTGGGCAGGCAGAAGGCTGCACCTGCCCTGAAGAAAATCGAGGATGAAACCCAAAGTTACAAAAAAAGGTGACATCAAAGTGGCAGAACTAGCTCTATTATTTAAAGCAAATTCGGCCAAGGGCAAAAATGAAACCCAATCATCCTGATCAGCGGAAATAAAACATCTCAAACATGACTCCAAGGTCTGGTTTTTTCTCTCCGTCTGCCCATTGGTCTGAGGGTGAAACGCAGAGGAGAAGGACAACTGAATTCCCAGCTTGGAACAGAAAGTCCTCCAAAATCTAGACACAAACTGAACTCCTCTGTCAGATACAATGTTCTCAGGAATCCCGTGCAAGCGAACCACCTGTTGCAAAAACAGGGGCACCAACTCAGAGGAAGATGTCAACTTAGGGAGTGGTACAAGATGAACCATCTTAGAGAACCTATCACAAATCACCCAAATAACAGTCATTCTCTGATTGACAGGCATATCAGAGATGAAATCCATTGAAATATGGGTCCATGGCCTCCTGGGGACAGGCAAAGGCATCAACAACCCACTAGAGCGAGAACAAGGTTTAGACCGGGAGCAAGTCCCACAGGACTGCACAAAATTCCTGACATCATGAGACAAGGCGGGCCACCAAAAAGACCGACTCACCAGATCTCTAGTACCAAAAATACCTGGATGACCAGCCAATGCAGAGCAATGAACTTCAGACATCACTCTCTTCTTCCACTGGTCAGGAACATACAACTTTCCACTGGGACAACGCTCAGGTTTGTCCTCCTGGAACTCTTCCAGAGCACGTCTCAAATCGGGCGAGATGGCAGAAAGAACTACCCCTTTGCCTAAGATGGTAGCAGGCTTGGTCACCACAGGAGAATCAGCAAAGAAACTCCTAGAGAGGGCGTCTGCCTTGACATTCTTAGTTCCAGGAAGGAAAGAGACCACAAAATCAAAACATGTAAAAAACAAGGCCCACCTAGCCTGTCTAGGGTTCAAGCGTTTGGCCGACTCCAGGTAAATCAAATTCTTGTGGTCAGTGAGGACCACGACTTGATGTTTAGCTCCCTCCAACCAATGTCTCCACTCCTCAAATGCCCATTTCATGGCTAACAGTTCCCGATTCCCCACATCATAGTTACGTTCAGATGGAGAGAACTTTCGGGAAAAGAAAGCACAGGGATTCATTTTAGATGATACAGGATCCTTTTGGGACAAAACAGCTCCTGCACCAATCTCAGAAGCGTCCACCTCTACCTGGAACGGGAGTGAGACATCAGGTTGCCACAAAACCGGGGCAGAAGTGAATCTTCGCTTCAGCTCCTGAAAGGAAGAAACAGCCTCCGGAGACCAATTCAACACATCAGCACCCTTCTTAATCAGATCAGTCAATGGCTTGGCAATACTAGAAAATTTTGCTATAAATTTCCGATAAAGATTAGCAAAACCCAAAAACTTCTGGAGGGCCTTCAAAGAAGTGGGCTGAACCCAATCATAAATGGCCTGTACCTTGGCCGGGTCCATTTCAATAGTTGACGGAGACAAAATAAATCCCAAAAAAGAAATCCTCTGTACCCCAAAAAGGCATTTAGATCCTTTGACATATAGGGAATTCTCCCTCAAGATCCGGAACACAGTCCGAATATGTTCCACATGAGAATCCCAATCCTTGGAGAAGATCAAAATATCATCCAGATAGATAATCAAAAATGTATCCACAAAGTCTGGGAAAATGTCGTTCATGAAGCACTGGAAGACAGAAGGGGCATTAGTGAGCCCAAAAGGCATCACCAGGTACTCAAAATGGCCTCCGGAGTATTATACGCCGTCTTCCATTCATCCCCATGCTTTATGCGGATAAGATTATATGCCCCCCTGAGGTCAAGGTTGGTAAACAAGCAAGCACCTTTAACTCTGGAGAATAGATCCGAAATCAGGTGTAACGGATACTGATATTTAATAGTAATTTTGTTGAGGGCACGATAATCAATACAAGGCCTTAATGAACCATCCTTTTTGGCCACGAGAAAAAACCCAGCACCTAAGGGTGAAGAGGATGGTCTAATATGACCCTTCTCCAATGCCTCCTTAATATAGGATCGCATAGCCTCGTGCTCAGGTACAGATAAATTGAAGAGCCGACCCTTGGGAAATTTACACCCCGGGCTCAGTTCAATTGCACAGTCATAACTCCTATGAGGAGGCAAAGACGCAGACTCATTCTCACTAAATACATCATAAAAATCCGCCAAATAGTCTGGAACATCATGCGACTGAGGAGAGGTGGAAAAAACCGGAGCCTCACTAAGGGCACACCGACAACCCCAACTCACCACAGACACAGATTTCCAATCCAAAACTGGATTATGAATTTGCAACCAGGGAAACCCCAGAACAATGGTATCATGCAAATTATGCAACACCAAAAATCGGCAATTTTCTTGATGGTCTGGGGCGACCCGCATTACCACCTGGGTCCAAAACTGAGGTTTATTTTTGGCCAAAGGAGTAGCATGAATCCCCCTCAAAGGGATAGGCGTCCGCAGAGGTGTCATAGGAAATCCACAACGTTTAGCAAAATCCAAGTCCATTAGGTTCAGGGCTGCTCCCGAATCAACAAAAGCCTTGGCAGAAAATGTGGACAGGGAGCAGATCAAAGTAATTGCCAGAAGAAACTTAGGTTGAACACCACCCACAGAAAACGTGTGTGCAAAACGTTTCTCTCGTTTAGGACAGACTGAAATAATATGCGAGGCATCTCCACAAAAAAAACACAGCTTTTTACGCCTTCTGAACTCCTGACGTTGCTCCCTGGACAAAACTCTATCCCTTTGAGGGGGATTCATGCTACTCCTTTGGCCAAAAATAAACCTCAGTTTTGGACCCAGGTGGTAATGCGGGTCGCCCCAGACCATCAAGAAAATTGCCGATTTTTGGTGTTGCATAATTTGCATGATACCATTGTTCTGGGGTTTCCCTGGTTGCAAATTCATAATCCAGTTTTGGATTGGAAATCTGTGTCTGTGGTGAGTTGGGGTTGTCGGTGTGCCCTTAGTGAGGCTCCGTTTTTTTCCACCTCTCCTCAGTCACATGATGTTCCTGACTATTTGGCGGACTTTTATGATGTATTTAGTGAGAATGAGTCTGCGTCTTTGCCTCCTCATAGGAGTTATGACTGTGCAATTGAACTGACCCCGGGGTGTAAATTTCCCAAGGGTCGGCTCTTCAATTTATCTGTACCCGAGCATGAGGCTATGCGATCCTATATTAAGGAGGCGTTGGAGAAGGGTCATATTAGACCATCCTCTTCACCCTTAGGTGCTGGGTTTTTTTTCGTGGCCAAAAAGGATGGTTCATTAAGGCCTTGTATTGATTATCGTGCCCTTAACAAAATTACTATTAAATATCAGTATCCGTTACCCCTGATTTTGGATCTATTCTCCAGAGTTAAAGGTGCTTGCTTGTTTACCAACCTTGACCTCAGGTTTTAAGCATGGGGATGAATGGAAGATGGCGTTTAATACTCCAGAGGGACATTTTGTGTACCTGGTGATGCCTTTTGGGCTCACTAATGCCCCTTCTGTCTACCAGTGGTTCATGAACGACATTTTCCGAGACTTTGTGGATAAATTTTTGATTATCTACCTGGATGATATTTTGATCTTCTCCAAGGATTGGGATTTTCATGTGGAACATGTTCGGACTGTGTTCCGGATCTTGAGGGAGAATTCCCTGTATGTCAAGGGATCGAAATGCCTTTTTGGGGTACAGAGGATTTCTTTTTTGGGATTTATTTTGTCTCCGTCAACTATTGAAATGGACCCGGCCAAGGTACAGGCCATTTATGATTGGGTTCAGCCCACTTCTTTGAAGGCCCTCCAGAAGTTTTTGGGTTTTGCTAATTTTTATCGGAAATTTATAGCAAAATTTTCTAGTATTGCTAAGCCATTGACTGATCTGATTAAGAAGGGTGCTGATGTGTTGAATTGGTCTCCGGAGGCTGTTTCTTATTTTCAGGAGCTGAAGCGAAGATTCACTTCTGCCCCGGTTTTGCGGCAACCTGATGTCTCACTCCCGTTCCAGGTAGAGGTGGACGCTTCTGAGATTGGTGCAGGAGCTGTTTTGTCCCAAAAGGATCCTGTAACATCTAAAATGAATCCCTGTGCTTTTCCCGAACGTTCTCCCCATCTGAACGTAACTATGATGTGGGGAATCGGGAACTGTTAGCCATGAAATGGGCATTTGAGGAGTGGAGACATTGGTTGGAGGGAGCTAAACATCAAGTCGTGGTCCTCACTGACCACAAGAAATTGATTTACCTGGAGTCGGCCAAACGCTTGAACCCTAGACAGGCTAGATGGGCCTTGTTTTTTACATGTTTTGATTTTGTGGTCTCTTTTCTTCCTGGCACTAAGAATGTCAAGGCTGACGCTCTTTCTAGGAGCTTCTTGTCTGATTCTCCTGTGGTGACCAAGCCTGCTACCATCTTAGGCGAAGGGGTAGTTCTTTCTGCCATCTCGCCCGATTTGAGATGTGCTCTGGAAGAGTTCCAGGAGGACAAACCTGAGCGTTGTCCCAGTGGAAAGTTGTATGTTCCTGACCAGTGGAAGAAGAGAGTGATGTCTGAAGTTCATTGCTCTGCATTGGCTGGTCATCCAGGTATTTTTGGTACTAGAGATCTGGTGAGTCCGTCTGTTTGGTGGCCCGCCTTGTCTCGTGATGTCAGGAATTTTGTGCAGTCCTGTGGGACTTGCTCCCGGTCTAAACCTTGCTCTCGCTCTAGTGGGTTGTTGATGCCTTTGCCGGTCCCCAGGAGGCCATGGACCCATATTTCAATGGATTTCATCTCTGATATGCCTGTCTCTCAGAGAATGACTGTTATTTGGGTGATTTGTGATAGGTTCTCTAAGATCGTTCATCTTGTACCACTCCCTAAGTTGCCATCTTCTTCTGAGTTGGTGCCCCTGTTTTTGCAACAGGTGGTTCGCTTGCACGGGATTCCTGAGAACATTGTATCTGACAGAGGAGTTCAGTTTGTGTCTAGATTTTGGAGGACTTTCTGTTCCAAGCTGGGAATTCAGTTGTCCTCCTCCTCTGCGTTTCACCCTCAGACCAATGGGCAGACGGAGAGAACAAACCAGACCTTGGAGTCGTATTTGAGATGTTTTATTTCCGCTGATCAGGATGATTGGGTTTCATTTTTGCCCTTGGCCGAATTTGCTTTAAATAATAGAGCTAGTTCTGCCACTTTGATGTCACCTTTTTTTTGTAACTTTGGGTTTCATCCTCGATTTTCTTCAGGACAGGTGGAGCCTTCTGCCTGCCCAGGTGTTGACACTGTGGTGGAGAGAATGCACCTGATCTGGGACCAAGTGGTGGATAAGTTATTTCTCTCCCAGGAAAAGGCCCAGCGGTTTTCCAACCGACATAGGACCTTTGGTCCCCGGTTTAAGGTGGGTGATATGGTTTGGTTATCATCAAAAAATATCGCTATGAAGGTAGCTTCTCCTAAGTTTAAGCCTAGATTTATTGGACCTTACAAGATTTTGGAGATCATTAATCCGGTCTCTTTTCGGTTGGCTCTTCCTGTCACATTTAAAATCCATAATGTGTTTCATAAGTCCTTGTTGAAGAGGTTTGTTGAACCAGTAGTTCCTGGGGTGGCACCTCCGGACCCTGTATTGGTTGAAGGTAACATGGAATATGAGGTAGAGAAGATACTGGATTCCCGTCTGGCTAGACGGAGACTCCAGTATTTGGTTAAGTGGAAGGGTTATGGTCAGGAGGATAATTCCTGGGTCTCTGCCTCTGATATTCATGCCAAAAGATTGGTGCGTGCCTTTCATCGGGCTCACCCTTATTGCCATGGTGGCATGGATGAGGGTTCGGTGACCCCTCCTCAAGGGGGAGGTACTGTTATGAGTTCATTTTCCCCTTCACCATTGAGGCCTGATGAACTCCCTCTTCTGGTGAAGGAAGGTAGTGAGGCTGATTACCAAACACCTAAGCTGGTAGAGGATGACTGGGTGACGGGAATTGCTGACTGGATATAAGGCAGCCCTTCTGACTCGCTGGTGATTTCTCTGAGGGATTCTAGGAGACCAGTCTGATTCCTGCTCCTCAAAAGCTATGTTTTCTGCCTTGCTTTTTGCATTTGTGTTTTGGTTTTATTTTGCCTTGCTTTTCTGGATTCTGCCATTCCCTGCTGGGGTGAGCTGAATTCCTTTGTGTCTTTTTGCTCTGTCTTCAGAAAATACCTGAGTACTGACATAGTCTTTTTGAAGCCTAGCGTCTTCAGGGCCTTTTTCCCTGTCAGTCTGTTGGCTCTTGTTTTGATAGGGTTTTTGGCGGATTGCAGACAGCAGCTTTTCTATCCTGTCCTATCTAGTTAGCTTGGGCCCCATCATTTGCTCAGTCTATCTTTCTATCTGTGTTAGTGTTTTTTCTTCTTGCTTCACCGTCATTATATGTTGGGGGCTGCCTATTGCTTTGGGGTCTGCTCTGGGGCAGTTTAGATTTCCCTTTCTGTCTTTAGGCTATGTAGTTCTCTGGCTGTGATCGAGGGGTCTAGGGCACTGTAGGAACCCCCCACGGCTACTGCTAGTTGTAGTTGATAGGTTCAGGGGTCTGCAATCCGATAGCTGCCAACTTCTCTGGTTTTCTGGACTTAGCTAGCATTTCTGTTTTTGCCTCCTACGGTGACTCGTTCATAACAGAGCTCGCTGGCTGTTACAGTCCTTTCTGCGCAGGTTACATTGTCCACACTCCCGGCACCAATTCTCAATGGCCTTCCTCATACCAGCCCAGTAGAATCTCTCCTGGAGCAAGGCCTCCAACTTCTTCCATCTGAAATGTCCTGCTCCATTGTGGTATGCTTCCAAGACCATTGATGCCTCCCTCTTTGGGACTACCACCTGCCAGACCAACTCATGAGTTCGGGCAATGATACTCCTCCGACACAGCTTTCCCTCATAGATGAACAGCCTACCTCTTTCCTTCCACAACTGCTGGGCTTCTTCAGGAGCATCTGGACTTGGGCGTGAGTCAGCTTGTGACAGTAGCTCCTTTATCAGGTGGACTGCGGGGTCGTTATTCTGCATTTCTGCCCAGTCATGATGAGGCAATGGATTTAGGGTGGCCTCTTTCATGATAGATCATCTGTTTCTCACTTCATGGGCACGTTGGGCCGCATTTGGCCGGTGGAAGGCAGGTAACTCTATTTCTTCGAGTGCCTCAGGGTCTTCTCCTGCATCTGGCAGATTGGGCATTCTGGCCAGCGCATCAGCATTGGCATTCTTGTGCCCCGCTCGGTACTTGACGGTGAATTCATAGTTAGACAGCCGAGACATCCATCACTGCTCCAGTGCACCTAGTTTGGCAGTTTCCAAGTGAGTCAACGGGTTGTTGTCCGTGAAGATGGTAAACTTGGCTGAAGCTAGGTAATGCTTGAATTGTTCAGTCACAGCCCAGACTATGGTGAGGAACTTCAGTTTGAAGGAACTGTAGTTGCCAGGGTTCCTTCCAGTGGGACGAAGCTTCCTGCTGGCATATGAGATCACTCTTTCTTTGCCACTCTGTACCTGTGACAGTACTGCTCCCACTCCCACATTGCTGGCATCAATATACAAAACAAATGGTTGGTCATAATCTGGGTAGGCCAGAACTTCATCTCCTGTGAGAGCCATCTTCAGTCGAGTGAAGGCCCTCTCCAGTTCCTCATTCCATTCAAATGTAGGACTCTTCTTCCTGGCTTTCTTGGGTTGGCCCACCAGAAGATTGTGCATAGGTGTGGCTATCTCAGTGAAGCCTTTGATGAACCTTCGGTAGTAGCCTACCAACCCGAGGAATTGACGTACCTCATGGTGGTTGCTGGGCTTCTGCCAGTCCCGGATGACAGTGACTTTGTCAAGATCCGGTGCCACACTTTCTGCACTCACTACATGACCGAGGTACTGCACCTTGGGCTTCAGGAGGTGGCATTTGGAAGGCTTCACTTTCAGGCCAAAGTTGGACAAGGCTTCAAACATCTCAGCCAGGTGCTTCAGATGGTCTTCATAAGTCTTGGAGACAACAATGACATCATCAAGGTACAACAGGACTGTCTCGAAGTACTTCATCCAAGACAGCACTCCATTAGCCGTTGAAATGTCCCTGGGGCGGTGCAGAGCCCAAACAGCATGAAGTTGAACTCGCAGAGACCCATTGGTGTAGTAAACGCTGTTTTCTCCTTGTCTGCCTCTGCCACGGGAACCTGCCAATACCCACTAGTGAGATCTAAGGTGGAAAAATAGTTAGCAATTTTAAGTGCAGCTAATGACTCTTCAATTCTGGGTAATGGGTAGGCATCCTTATGTGTAACGCTGTTAATCTTTCGGTAATCAACATACATTCTCATGGTACCATCTTTCTTTTTCACAAAGACTATTGTAGCTGCCCAGGGGCTACAACTGTCTCTGATCACCCCAGCCTCCTTCAATTCCTGCAACATACTTTTGGCACATTGATATTGTGTTGGGGGTATAGGCCGGTATCCTTCTTTAATGGGTGGATGATCTCCAGTGGGGATATGGTGTTGAATCCCTTTGCCTTCCCAAAAGTCTAGGGGGTGTTTACTGAATACCGGCTCATACTCCTGAGTCACTCGTTAAACCCCACTCTTTTGGTATAATGGGGTGGAGTCAGTTCCCACCTGCAGACACCACTCCTCCAGCTGCTTTACAGAGCCATTGTCCCCTGCCTGGTCGGACGAGACCAAGGGCTCTGCTGCCTGTATTGCGTTGTTACTGACAGTAAGCAGCTTAGCAACTGTGGCATACCGAGGTATTGTGGCCTCCTCCTCCCCACAATTCAAGAGGCATACAGGTACTCTCCCTTTGCGGACATCAACTACCCCTCTGGCTGTCAAGACAGTGGGCCGGCTATCAGAGTACACTGGCTCTACCAATGCTTGGTAATCTTTTCCTCTGAGGCCTATGGCTGCCCGACACTAAATTAACATTTCACATCTGGGGGTATCGCAATGGGGAAAGAATCACTCACTCTGACGCTGCCAATTTCTTCACCAGACAGTTCTACCTGCTGTCTTTGCATCAGAGCCTTGATCTCCTTCTGCAGGACTCGTTGTTCACTGGAACCAGCAGTCTCGGCTACCTGTTGCAACAAAACAGTAACCTCGGCAAGACAATTTTCAATCACATTAGTACCTAAGGTCATCATTGGGTTACATTCTCGTTGATCAATGTCTACAACTATCAGACCTTGAGATTTTAACTTTACTCACCCCACTTTAATGGTAATCTCTTTACATCCTAATTGCAGCAAAGACTGACCATTGCTGGCAACTATTGTCAGTTCATCACTTGGGCCACGAGAGTAAGATCAGAGTCAGCCCAATACCGCTTGTAAAGGATATATGGCATAGGTGTCACCTGAGAGCCAGTGTCCAGCAAAGCGTTCATGGGGATGCTGTCAATCACCACTGGGAGGACCGGTCGCCCCCCAACATACTTGGCTCGCCAGTTCTTTGGGCTTTGTGGTCTTACTCCTGGGGGTTGGCCCTCTGCCCCAGGGGTTGCTCCTTTAAATAACAGAATCTTGCGATGTGGCCTGCTTTTCGGCAGTGACGACAGATGGGACGTCCGTCTTGGTCATAGCGATCGTTGTCTCTCCTTTGGAGTAGCGGGATCCTCTTCTTCCGTAACCACGGGACATCCTCTGGACTGGAGGCCAGCTGGATCTTCTCCTTTGAGGACACCTGCATGGCCTGCACAGTTTTGGCAAGTGCAGCCATAATTTTGGTCAGCTCTTGGACCTGAAGGCGCAGTTCTGTAGATGGATCATTATCCAGAGTCTATGCGTCAGCCTCCACAGGGCTTGGAGGGAAAGATGCTGCTCCTTGGTGGTGATTGCTGGGCGCCTAGGGGGCGCTGGACGGTTGACACTTGGTTCATGCAGCACCCGGATAGCCCTGTCTTTAAAGTCTGCAAAGTCTAGATCAGGGTTCTGTAGGGCTATGATGCGCAGCTGTGCTCTGTGGGTACTGGATAGGAGTCCCTCGATAAATTGCTCCTTTAACAGTCTGTCTCCATCTTTCACACTGTCTGGGTCAATCTGCTTTATGGCTCACAGGGCCTCCTGCAGGTTAAGAGCATAGTCCCGTATACTGTCCTGCGCTCTCTGCTTACACCCAAAGAATCTCATTTTTATTTCAGCTGCAGTGCGGGTGTCAAAGGTGCTTCTTAGCTTAGCCAGAATCTTTTTAACAGTCTCTTTATCAGTGTCCTGCCAGGCTTTTACTTCCCTTTGCGCTGCACCAGTTAGCTGCCCAATAAGGATGTTCACTTTCTGGCTTTCAGACAGAGGATACACCTTAAACTGCACAGTCTCTCTTTAAATTCACTCAGGGTATGTGACTCCCCTGAGTACTGCGGTAACCAGGCTGCTCCCGGTATAAAGGGCATAGACAGCGGGATTATGGGGACTGCTGTGATGGGCGCTTGTTCCTGCTGTGCTCTGGAGGCGGCGCTGGCTGCTGGATTCTGCGGTGCCATTGGAGCCGCAGCTGTGCTTGCCCCTGCATCTTGCAGCGCTGTGGGGGGTGCGGTGGCATTCACCGCTGCATCTTCTCTTGCCTCAGACATTCTCTTCCCCCCTAGTTAACGTTGGCCAGGACCTGTGTTGTGCTGGCTTACCAGTCGCCGCTCCGCAGGTTGGATGATCGGGGGATGCTGGGACTGCAGGCCTCTGCTCCTCACTTCCCGCGCGGTGGTCTCCTCCCGCACAGCACTTCACTTTTCGTGCTCTCCAGCTGGCTCCGCCCATGACGGCCTGCCCCTTTGTCTTTCCACGTGCGCCAAGTGGCCGGGTAATTGAGGCAATGGCGCAATAGGCCTATGGCACACACACAGTCTCTGGCACACAGGGGACACCGGGCTTCTTAAATCCTGTTCGTAACACCAAAATGGGTTGCCCGCCAGGGCAATGGGGTGCTCGGTACCAGGCCGGTATCTCAGAGGGAAGTGTCGCAGTAGTGGTGACCCAGTCCGTTGCCCTTGGCGTCCATGTAAAAGGGGTTAAGCGAGGCTGATTAAAGTTTATAAGTGGATGATGCGTGATGCCACCTGTGGTGCTCGGCAATGAAGGGGTTAAGCAGACACTGCAGGCAGATCCTCTGGGACAGATGGTATAAGGCAGCAAGATGTAATAGCTCCCCACAGGTAGAGCTGTAGTCCCAGGGCAGTAGCAATAGGTGTTGAGGAAGAGGGTGCAGTGTTAGGCACAGAGATGTAGCAGTGCTGAAGGGGTTGCAGGAAGAAGGCAATGACACAACAGGGTGCAGTTTCCATTACCTTTACTTTGCTTTACAAACGCAGTCTGGGATCCAGATTACAGATGGAACAGGAGTTGGCCAGCCTGGAAGCAACTCAGGAATCTCTCTATGCAGATGGGTTGTGTAGTCTCCTTTCTAGCGCTTATCTGAGGTACATGCAGTACTGAGTTACCCTGAAGCTCCTCTTGCTTGCTCTCTCTTTGAACCCCCTCATATGGCAGACAGCCGTAGCCTCCTCCTTCTGGCTCACACGTTGCTGTTGTGCCTCCTAGTCTTATGTGGGAAAAGAGCATTTACAGCTTCCTATTCCTCCGGTTTCTGCTGCAGGAGCATCAGTATCCATACAACCTCGGAGACCGGACTCCGGAGCATGCGCTACGCTAGAAGTGAGCCTGAACTCAGCTCAATCCTCCAGCTCTTCTCCTCTCCTCCACACACTTCGCCCTCCTCACACGAACTAACTAACTTCCCCTTCCTGGCCCCCAGAGAGCAGCTCTTCCCCCAGTTTTGGTTCAGAGCTCCCTCTGCTGGCCTGGAGTGGGAACTGTGCTGTGTGTTGTGTTTAACTGATAGAGAGACCCTTTATTGCTTCCAAGCATGACATCACACTCCCTAGGAGGAAGGAAATGCCACAGTGGCGACCATACTCCTGGGGTACCACAAATACATTTAGTAAAGAAGCAGTCCGCCATATGCATCAGCCTAAATTTTACAGTAGTAAAGTGACTCAAAGGTGCAAGAGTTGTAAAGAAATCAAATGATAACTGGCATAAGTAAAAATCAGTGACTAGTGCAAACAAACTAAAAAAAGAAATAGCACACTATAAAAGTGTATATATAAATTGCAATGTGCAATACAATAAAAAAATCATGATAAATAATAAAAATTACAAAGAAAAAACAAAAAACACATCCATGTGAATGAATAAAAAGAAGGAATTGGTCACTATGACCTGCTGTAAGGGAGCAGATGATAAATGTAGGCTGATTATTCTGTTATGAATCAGTAACATAGGACACAAAGGATCTTTTACAGGGTAGTGCATTAGAAGAACTAAAGAAGCATGCAATCATTAATGTTCCCAGTATATATAAGATCTAATAACAGAATATATTTGTGGGAGTACAGAGCACCATCCAATATAATATGGACAGAGTAATGAAACATATGCCCTTAAGAGATGCGTCTCAAATGGTTCCTATGATAAAACTGAATACTGAAGAATATGGCTAGAAAACTAAAAATATATCAGTCAAAATTACCTAGGTGGTGGTGTGAACTAGTGCAGAGCACACCCAAACTCTCGTTTTGGTTTAACTACTGGCTCTGCTCACTGTCCTCCACTATCAATGTTTCCAAATCCTGCTGCATGTAACATTGATCATGAGAGTCCCCAGCAAACATAACATGGTGATGAACATTTGTAAGTTGCTGTTCTTCCTCTAGCCCCTCTTGCATTCTTGTGGATGTTTTTTCCAGGATAAATATGAAGCGCATTACATCAATTATTCCACATTTGTCCTTACTGCCAAATTTAGTTGCTTTTTTGATGGGCTTCACTATGTGACACATGTCAATCATCAGCTGCCAATGAAATATCTTAAAGTATCGCCTGATCCAGTTTGGTGCTGCATGATGCAGCCAATTACTGCTTTACGCTCCTTGTACATTCTGTCCAACATAAAAAGCGTTTCATTCCAGCAAGTTGTGACATTGCAAATCTAGTGCTGCGCTGACAGATTGATCTGTTTTTGCAAAGTTTGAATGGACATGCTTTGTCATGTCAGAATGGTTGAAATAAACTGACACTTTCCTGGCTGTAGCCTGCACCCTTCTAAAGTGGGTATATACCTGAAATAAGGAGGTGAATAATACCTGCTGTTTGGTGGTGGAAACAGATGTAGCATTGAGGCTTCACCACTAGTGATGAGCGGACCCGTAAAAGTTTGGGTTCTGGTACTTGACCCAAACTTTAGTCCAAAGTTCGGTTCGGGTACAGGAAGAGTACTTGAACCAGAACATAAACCCCATTGGAAACGAAGGAGACCCGAACTTTGGATCTGGAAAATCCTCTCTCTCTCTGGACTGGACTTTCCCCAGAGCTCCAAACATTAAATGGTCTTCTGGGAGAAGTCCTTGTTTGGAGTTTTGCAGGGTCCGGTACGAACCCCAAACTTTTAAGTTTGTGTTCGCTCATCTCTATTCAGCACCTGTCTCAGTTGAGGTGGTGGATTGCCGCTTTTACAAATATTCACCTGTAGTGTCGTGATGTCGGCGATAAAGAATTCAGAGACGTACGCTGATGTGCTGGTGCTTGGCTGCACAGGCCGTGCTTTCTTTTATTTCTTACTTCCTCCTTCCTACGTCCCTCCCCCTGACTCCTCCTCTCCCCTACATCACTGTTACTAGGCAAAGAATGCAAACAAGGGCAACAGCCCACAAACAACAGGAGATGTGACAACATCACACCTCTTCTTTTCTCACAACAAAAAAAAAACTGAAACATTTGAAGAATATTGTCATTCAAACATTAAGTCTCACTGCAGAACATAGTCTGTAAGGTGGGCAGGTGGTCTTCGATAGGTCCTAGTCGGATAGCGGTGAGACAGCCCATCACCAGATGAGCCCTGAGTATCCCCGGAGACATCATCCCCTGTTAGGCTTACGGCATCTCCAGTCTCTGGCAGGAAGTCGTCGCTCTCCGCTTCCTCAATAGGCGTGGTTTTTGGGACGTGGCCCCGGAGTAGTGGCTTGGCACGGTATGCATGTTTCAACGAGTGCCTCTACCTTTTTGTCAAGTCCGGGAAACCACACTTTCTCCCGAAGTATCTGCTTCGTTTTCACGACCCCTTGATGAGCTTCATGCGCCAGATCCAGTACCCTGCTCTGAAGTTTCTGAGGTATCACCAGGCGATTATCTCTTAAGAGCATATTTGAGTCTGATACTGATAGTGAATGTCTCGCGTTAAAGAAAACCTCCAGGTACCCAGCCTGATCAGGAGGGTGAAGGCGGGCCTCAGCGAGAAAACTGCTCCAGTTCTTGGACCGAACCGTCTCTATCACAAATTGAAGTTGGTGATCGGCATCCAGCGCTTGCTTAATTTCCTGTATGGTCATAGCTTTCGGTACCGAATGGGCGACGACAAAGTTGACATGCTCCTCCGCCAGAATCGTCGCGGGGATGTCGCCTGTGGTGGGCTGTGGTGCTGGGTGTCTCGAGAAATAGTCAGCGGGATTTCCAGCTCCCGCCTCGTATCTCAACTGGAGATGATAGTTCTGTAAGCGGAGCAACCAGCGTTCAAGACCCGGGGGAGGCTTTGACGAGGGCTTATTGAAAATTGGAACGAGTGGCTTGTGGTCAGTTATCACTGTGAATTGATGTCCAAAAAGGTATAAATGGAAATGAAGGCACCCCCACACAACTGCCAAGGCTTCTCTCTCAGTTTGTGAATATCGCTGCTCTGTATCCGTTAGTGTCTTGCTGGCATATGAGATTGTGGATATGTCGCCTGCGCTAGACACTTGTGTGAGAATTGCCCCTAGGCCTACTGGACTAGCATCCACCAGTAGCTGTGTGGGTTTTGACGGGTCAAAATAGGCCATGACAGTGTCGCTGGTTAGGTTGGTTTTCAATGCATCAAAAGCTGCTTGCTGCTCAGTACCCCATGTCCACGGAGAGTCTTTCTTTGTGAGCTTTCGCAGAGGTTCAGAAACAGTGGCTAGGTCAGGTATAAATCGCCCACAGTATGTGACCAGTCCTAGGAAGCTGCGAACATCTGACACATTTTGCGGTGGGCTAGCCGATTTTATGGCAGCCACTTTCTGTGGGTCAGCTGAATCTCCTTGTTCAGAAAAGATGTATCCAAAAAAAGTTAATGATTTTTGGTTAAATTCACATTTTGACGGATTGACAGTGAGATTGCAGGCTTGGAGTCTTTGAAGCACTTGTTCTAGGCGATTGTCATGTTCCTCTTGGGTTGTGCCATAAATGAGAATATCATCACTGACGTTGAGGACTCCTGCAATGCCAGACAGAACCTGGCTGACGATATTCTGAAAAATTTCTGCGGCCGATGAGATGCCAAAGTTCAATCTCTTAAATCTGCGCAGGCCCACATGCGTGCTAAAAGTTGTAATGTACCTGGATTCTGGATGCAATTCAAGTTGATGATAGCCCGAGTTTAGGTCAATTTTTGAAAATACCTTCGCACCATTCAGGTCTGCGAGAATGTCATCAATAGTGGGCGTGATGTGCCTTTCTCTTTGGATCGCCCGATTGGCGTGGCGCATATCCACACATAGTCGGATTTTACCTGGCTGCTTCGGTTTAGGTGCAACAACGATTGGTGAAACCCAGGGGGTCGGGCCTTCAACGCGTTCGACGACATCGGACGCCTCCAGGTCTTGCAGTTCTTGCTCCACAAGCTTGCGGACATGGAATGGAATGCGCCTGTGGGGCTGAATAGAGGGCTGTACTGACGGATCTATATGCAATTTTATTTGAACATCCTTTAGCTTACCTAGGCCTTTAAAGAGATTTGGGTACTTCTGCATAATGTGGTGGGCCGAAGGACCTGTAATGCTGTTGACAAGGTTCACAAGGCCCAGAGATATTGCACTGGTACAGCTGAGAAGTGTGTCCGCAGCGCATTCTACCACATAAAAGGTGTCAGTGATGGACTTTCCTTCAGCTGCAACTTCTGACTGAAATTTTCCGCACAGGGGCAGTGCAGCTGCTGAGCCATAAGGAAAAATCTTTATATTAGTACTTTGTAGAGTAGGTTTGTTTAGGAGCTGGTTGTAGACAGTATGACTGATGACGTTGACTGATGCCCCCATGTCTACCAGGGCTTCTATTGGATTGCCATTCACTAGGATTACTCGTTTTGGATTAGTAACTGCGTGCACAGTATTAGATCCCTCTTCCGTCACGGAGAATAAATAGGTGATGTGGGACTCGTCATTAATCTGCAGTGTTTGGATCTTTGGTGGCCTAGGTTGTGCAGTGGTATGAGGAGATTGTGGCTTGGATCTACACAGCTTTGCAAAATGATTTTGCTTTCCGCAATTATGACAAGTTCCTCCCTTTGCTGGGCAGACATTCTGGTGAGGATACGATCCACCGCAGTTGTAACATGTGGCTGCCTGCGTGCGAGGCACATTTGGTTTCTGTGTAAGCTTTGCTATAGAAGATGTCGCGTCTGGCTCATGCTCGATGTTCTCTATCAGTTTAGCTTGTTTGTCTGCAGCATCATTTATACGCGCTGTATCTAGCAACTTCGCTAACGTCATGGTGGGGTCTCTGAGTGCTTGTCTCCTTAACTTGGAGGAAATACATCCTTGTACGATCTGCATTTGGATTTCTTTGTCTACTTCCGCAAATTCACAGTGCGCTGCAAGGTGTCGTAGCCGGACATGATACTCAGCCATGCTTTCTGTTGGCGACTGCTTTGACTGCCTGAACTTAAAAATTTCAAATGCCGGATTTCTGTGAGGGGAGAAGTGCTTGCTTATCGCAGCTTTGCTGAGCTCATAGTCCTTGTCCTCCCCTGTATTCGGCAGAGTAATGAATATATCGTAAACCTGCTCCCCTGTGTAGTGTAACAGCATGGCTTTTTTTCGGGTATCATCAGAGACATTCATGGCTTGCAGAAATATCTCGAATCGCTTTAGCCATTTATCCCAAGATACTGCCAGGTTTGCTTGGGACTGATGCACATCAAAAGCAGGAAATGCGGGTAGACAAGCCATAGTGAGTGTTGATAGCCTTGTAGACTGTACGTGGGACTGAAATACCTGTGGCTGATGAATGATCCCATCCTCGTCGCCAGTTGTAGTGTCGTGATGTCGGCGATAAAGAATCCAGAGATGTACGCTGATGTGCTGGTGCTTGGCTGCACAGGCCGTGCTTTCTTTTATTTCTTACTTCCTCCTTCCTCTCTACGTCCCTCCCCCGACTCCTCCTCTCCCCTACATCACTGTTACTAGGCAAAGAATGCAAACAAGGGCAACAGCCCACAAACAACAGGAGATGTGACAACATCACATCACCCAGTGGGTTATAAAACTTATGTTTGGTCTCTCCATGTAGTTGCTGCTCCAGGTGTCTACTGTGGTTCTCAAAGATAAGTTCATATAGCTGCCTACTTTCTCCTGCACAAGAGACCAGAGAACAGACATCCTTTTTGTGAGAAATAATGTCGGCTGGCTATCTTCCTATGAGACAGAGGTCATGCCATCGATTCTCAAAAGGTGGCAGACTCCAAAAAGGTGGATGCCCTCTGCTTCCTCCCATTGTTGGCAAGAGAAAAGAAGGCCAATTGTGACCTACGTTTCATGCTACTCCTGCTGAGACAGCTGTTGCCAAAAGTGCTGGTGGTGCTGCTGGTAGCGGCTCACATATCTTTCGCTGTGGTATGGCTAGTTTGATCTCTTTAGGTATCACACTCATTGACAGTGATACAGTGGAACAGTCAAACAGGTATGCAAAAAGTAAATTGTGTGTGTAATATTTTCAGATTCTATTTTTGTTTTTTAAAACACATTTAACTCTCCAGAACAAAAAAACCTAACGCAGAATATTGTTTTGTTAGGTCCATGCATCAATCATGAATTTGCAACAATAGCACTGTTCATCAGCATGCAGTTGTTAATAGTGATGATCGAGCACTAAAATGCTCTAGTGCTCATTACTCAAATCAAGCAGGTCGGGCACTCGAACATGCTCATCTTGACTAATGAGTATAATGGAAGCCAATGGGAAATTTGAGCATTTTTCTGGCAGACCTTAACAACAGTGATGGGGGGGGCAGAAAAATTGCTGAAATGGATGGAAACAGAAAGTTATCCACCTCCTTGCCAAAAAAAAATGCAACATATGTGACCCTAAAATGCTACATTACTAGGTAAGTACACATATGGAAAGTAATTTGACATACTAGCCAGCACTATTGTTGTGATGCATATGATTGACCTGTTTCAAAAACATTTTTAAAATCTTAACCTTTTTTTTTATTATTTTTGTTATAATCACTTTTTTAAATAAATAAGGCTACACTCTAGCGCCATAGCTTGCAAACATGAAATATGAAAGCTGAACTGCATTACTGCATTAGAAATATGAAAAATGGAGAATGCTTAGTGCATAAATTGGCCAATTCATGTGTACCTGGAAGCCACATTAAGGCGATTTTCATTTTCCAGGACCTAACACTGCCAAACTTCTCTGCCTGAGGCTAAAAGGCGGAGTGCTCAGCCAGAAGGCTAATGAATACAAAATGTT
Organism: Dendrobates tinctorius; assembly: GCF_039654945.1. Taxonomy (NCBI): domain Eukaryota; kingdom Metazoa; phylum Chordata; class Amphibia; order Anura; family Dendrobatidae; genus Dendrobates; species Dendrobates tinctorius. Next base: position 25,234,113 of record NW_027361870.1, read on the forward strand.
TGGATGGGACGGTCAGTTTTTTGAAATTTGTATTCATTAGCCTTCTGACTGTGCACTCCTCCTTTTAGCCTCAGGCATTTTTAATCATAGCAGGACCCTACCCCTCCACAAATATATAGATTTCAGTCCAAGAGAGGATTCACAGGTTCCCTTACAGATGAAGAGAATCGCCTTAACATAGCTTCATTATTGTCAGTGGCTCCATGTGTGTTTTATTATAACACACTTCCAGAGCACATAGTGGAGGAGGGGTTCTGTGAGTGGGGCACTTATAAGGCCCTTCATGCTGTTGTACATTTGATAACCTTTTTGGTTTTTTAATTGTTTTTAAACTTTATGTTGCTTGTCTAACTTTAATAGTCTCAAAAATTAAAAATTGTTATTTGTCTATTATTGTTATGCTGTATTGTCTATTGTCTGTACAAATTCCCTCTGAAATGTAAAGTGCTGCGGAATATGTCGGCGCTATAGAAATAAAATTTATTATTTATTATTATTATTTGTCATACCGTTTGTGGTGATCCTTGCCTTTAAACGCTACTTTTCCTCTCTTTTGTCTCTTGATTACCTAGACATCTCTCTTACAGGTAATGCTCATCAAAAAAAGAATTGATATAATTCACTACAGAAAACCAACCTATAGTAACTCTATACTACAAGCTCATGGGATCATAGGCCCTATTAATCTCCTTACTTACTAAACAGGCATTAAAAATACGTGAGACCAAGGTTGGCATGAAATGGCCGAGGGGCTTTTAATAGGGTTACTTATATAATTAATCCAATTTATATAATAAACTATTTAATAAATAAAATCAAAGATTTTCAAGTCCACTTTAAAAGACCAATAAACTCAAGGATCAACTTTAAAATGACTAACTTTCCCCTCAAGAAAGGCCTCTCGACGACGACGCTCCATCCGTAATAAAGAATAACCAAGGGGCCGGGCGGGCGACAGTTGCTTCGTCTCCTCACAGACAACTGAGGAGAATTCCTGATGTAGGGGTGTAAATAGAGCACCTTCCCCCTCACTTTTTCCAACCAGTCCAAATTAACAGCTGTCAGACAGTCAGGCCAGCCAATCAGGGCGATCACCTGCTTCATGACAACAGGGACTATTAACCCTTTACCAGATCAATCATGAGGATATCTCATGAGACAATTAAGGCAACAAAATGGTTAGAGACAGCATATGTTAGGAGTGGCGGAAGGCACTAAATAAAAATAAAGTGCCTTCGCCACTCGGGGTCCACCGTGCGGTAGATGGAAAGACCGCTGCTAGGTGGTGGCAGAGCTATTTGGTGGTAGAGTGCACAGGGTTAAGTGCGTCACCCAGGTGCACTGGGCAAACTCTGTTAAGCTCACAGGGCTGTACTAACAAAGGGTAACACAAAAGACGCAGAGTCTGTTCAGGGCACAGAATCTCAGCGCTACACACGTGGTATGCGGTCTACGGAGAAGCACAAGATGGCGTACAGACTCCGAAGAGACCTACCGGGAAACGTGTGCAAGGCGTCGCAACCGAACGTACCCAGGAGCTGCAACTGCAGCGTGGCGATAGCTGAGCCGCTGCAAATACACAGCTAACTAGCAGGCGCAATGCTGACGCTAGGCTGCTGAAACGATGGAGCTATAGCGTGCTGGCGCTGACACTGGCTCTAACTCAAACTCTCACACATTCGTAGTATCAAAGGAAAGGGGGTTTCAAATGAGTCATTCACCAGTCCAATCATCCATCCACAAACATACAGCAGCAAGTATGAATATACTAGCGCATGACGGAACGGCCATGTGCACTTTTTATAGCAAGGGGGACCTGCCGAAAACCTCTAAGTCTCCACAAGGAGCCAATAGGATCCAAAGCGGGACCTGAGCACCTGACTCCCGAGCTCCAATGGGAGCTCGTCCAGTGAGCATGCTCAGAAGATGGAACAAAGGACTTAGCCTCTGGAGATAGATGTGAGAATCTGGATTCCTGCATAGGCATGGGAGAAACCAGATTCCTAACAGCATATTCCTAACAATATCCCTACACATCATACATTTACCCTAAGTGCCAAGAGCCCATGCAGCCCCAACTCTAATTGATGTGGGGGCTTTCCATTCCTGTCAACCTACACACATACAGTAATAAAAAACATCTCGGGAGGGGAATTGATCAGAACAAAACAGAACTGTTCACACATGGACAATGTTTTAATGGAATCTGATAAAGTGATATTGAGATAACAAGAAAGAAGTTATTCAAAATGGATCCTGAATAGAGCCAATTCCATAGTGGTAAATATTGACAGAAACTAGTTACCAGCACCCAAAAAAACACTTGCAAAACAAATTCCCAACAAAATAGAGTCAACAATTATAAGCAATCCTTTACTTTATCTACACAGTACAGTCCTTAATATAATAATATTGTCATTATTACTAAAAAAGATTTACCCGACTTGAATAAGGATAACAAAACAAATTTAATATTGTAAATCAAATCATGTAAGATTTATGGCCAAGAGCACCTACTTTTGGCACTATATTGTCTTCAAGTTACCTTACAGACAATATGCTTAATCAGACAAAAATATGGCTTTAATATAAAAGGTTTTTTTCAAATGTGGACATTCACAATGTATCCCATGTGAACTTGTGTCTAAATCCCGTCAAAATTGTTCACATAAAACGTGGGAACAGTTTTTCATCAAACATTTTATTCATTGCAACACCACTGGAGTCATATATTAACCGAAATACTGTAGAATGCTCTCTTTGTAAGATCCACTATGTAGGATGTTCTATAGGACCTTTAAAAAGAAGAACTAGGAGACATGCAATTAACCATTAACATCTCAGCTGTTTTTAAAAATATATCTCATGTTCACAAATGAGACATTACAGCAATAAAATTTATGGGCATAAAGAAAGTTTTTAGTTCAGAAAGAGGTGGTGATTTAAGAAGGAAACGTCTCACCCCAGAATCTTTCTGGATTTTTAAATTACATTCTCTGATGCCAGATGGCATGAATGTACTACAGGATCGCATCCTGCAATATTAATAATATTATATTTTTATTGCATCTTTATTACAAGTGTTTTAATAACCTCCTCATTTGCTGTTCAGTGTTTCTGTTTATGTTGTGCACAGGGGTGTGTTTAATAATTAGGAACCGTTTGTAATAGGTTCACGATCGTGCAGAGTATTTAAGAACGCTGGTTGTCCATATGCTATATACCATGAATAAGGCTCAAAGGGAATCTGTCTTCCCCCCAGGTGCTTTTAAGTAAAAGAGCCACCTTGTGCAGCACTAATGCCTGCATTCTGTCAAGGTGGCTCTTTTATTTAGGGTCCCTTCCACCGCCGAAATAATCGTTTTAAAATTGATCAGACATACCTGATATTTGTCAGAGGGGCAGGTCTTTCCCCCTGGACACAGATGCCTCACATACTTCAGTCATGTCCTGCTTTTGAATTTGGCGCTGCCTCCTCAGCGTTCATTTCTTTTTCTCGCGCCTGAGCTGTAATATTCTTTCAGTGATGCAGCAGGACCTGTGATGACATCAGCACCATGTGACCAGTAGGGGCGGAGCTCAGCAGAGCAGTGGTGAAGCAGGTCCTGTGATGACGTTACCACCATGTGACCTGTAGGGGCGGAGCTGAGCAGGGCAGCGGTGCAGCAAGACCTGTGGTGATGTCAGAATTTGCTGAGGAGGCGGGGCCAAATTCAAAAGCAGGACATGACAGACGTATATGAGGCGTCTGTGTCCAGGGGGGAAAGACCTGCCCCCGTCAAATATCAGGTATGTCTGACCAATTTTAAAAACGATTATTTCTGCAGTGGAAGGGACGCTAAATAAAAGAGCCACCTTGATAGAATGCAGCATTAGTGCTGCACAAGGTGACTCTTTTACTTAAAAACGCCTGGGAGGGGTGACAGGTTCCCTTTAACCACCGAAAAGCGTTGGCTTGACCAGTCCTCTGTGTTTATAAGCTAAGGCAGAGTTTTACTTGCATCCGTCTTGTTTTCAAGACTGGATATTTTTTACTTTTCTTCCTGCAATTTGCTCTGACGCGCACCAGGGAGGCACCATGCGTTGACTGTGTCATATCCAGGAGCATCAATTTTGGTGATCTGATGTTATCTCTTTTTGTATAATAAATAAAACATCCTTGATATTGACAATAATATAGAGAAGCACAATGTGATCATTAGGGACATCTAGGCAGTGAATATCCAATATATACAGTCATATTTGGCACAGGAGACTAATTTTTCCCTCTACATCTAATAAAACAGGCCCAGGAGACCAATGTAGTGATTTTTTTTTTGTTTCTAGACAAGCTATAATATTGCCTGCAAAACATAAAGCCTGACAGTAATTCTCCTCATTCTTTACACGGAGTTGTGCGCAGTACAGGGGAAACTAAATACTTCTATACTGTATGTACAAGGAATAACAAGTTGTGGGGGAAATGCACTAATTGGCCCCACTAAGTAAAATGTGAACATTCAACCACATAAGAACATGAAAAATGACAAGTTTACCTAGCTTAAAATTTACAAATCTTTTTAAAATTATTTTCATCAGATTTAGAGATTTTTTTTTGCACCAGGGCTGTTTATTCAAAACTAAAAAGCCAGTATCAGACTTGATATTTTATGGGTTTCTAAATGTCTTCTAAGTGTGAGTTACTACATAGGCAGGTTTTCTTAAATTTCCTCCATCATATTTGTATACTCCCTATTCCACCTAACGTAGAGTTACTTTATGCATTGGGTCAACTGTGCAGCTGCCTTAAAGGGAATCTGTCACCCCATTTTCGGTCTATAAGATGCGGCCACCGCCATCAGGGGCTTATCTACATAATTCTGTAATGCTGTAGATAAGCTCCCGATGTAACCTGAAAGATAAGAAAAACGAGTTAAATTATACTCACCGGGGGGTGCGGTGGGTGTCGCGGTCTGGACCGGCGCCTCCCATCTTCTAGAGATGACGTCCTCCTCCTTGCTTCATGCTGTGCTCCTGCGCAGGCGTACTTTCTCTGCCCTGTTGAGAGCAAAGTACTGCAGTGCGCAGGTGCCAGGAAAGGTCAGAGAGGCCCAGCGCCTGCGCACTGCAGGAATTTGCTCTTCTCTCAACAGGAGAGAGAAGTACACCTGCGCAGGAGCGCGATGCGGGGAAGCAATAAAGCAACAGGAAGGCAGCATCGCAAGAAGATGGGAGGCGCCGGACCTGGGACACTCATCGGACTGGACCGCACTGCCCCCGGGTGAGTATAATAAAATTTATTTTTCTTATCTTTCAGGTCGGACCAAGGGTTTATCTACAGCATTATAGAATGCTGTAGATAAGCCTTTGAAAGGCAGTGGCCGCATCTTATAGCGGCCCAAACAGGTGATATCTTCTAGAGATGACGTCCTCCTCCTTGCTTCATGCTGCGCTCCAGCGCAGGTGTACTTTCTCTGCCCTGTTGTGGGCAGAGTAAAGTACTGCAGTGCGTTGCAGGCGTTGTGGGAAGAGTAAAGTACTGCAGTGCATTGCAGGCGCCGGACCTCTCTGACCTTTCCCGGCGCCTGCACACTGCAGTACTTTACTTTATGGGAGGCGCCAGTCCGGACGGTGACACCCATCGGACCAGACCGGACGCCCGGGTGAGTATAATCTAACTCTTTTTTCTTATCTTACAGATTACATCAGGGGCTTATCTACAGTATTACAGAATGCTGTAGATAAGCCCCTGATGGTGGTGGCTGCAGCTTATAGGTCAAAAATAGGGTGACAGACTCCCTTTAAAGCCACCTTTCTTCCACAAGGACAACTCCTTCCATTTCTGGTCATCCATGTACATTAATACTTTTACAGTTTTAATCCTGTTGCAAGTACTCAGGAGGAACTGTGGCGTCAATGCTGGGGAGCATCTCTGGCTGAATCATTGTGTGATGGATGGGCTCTTCATAATGTTACCAAGTTTTATATTGCTCCTCACAAGATCTCCTTCTCTACTCCCCTCTTATCTCCTCTTCCCACAATCGCATACAAGATTTCTCTCGCGCATCTCCCCTACTCTGGAACTCTCTACCACAACATATCAGACTCTCACCTACCATCGAAACCTTCAAAAAGAGCCTGAAGACCCACCTCTTCCGACAAGCCTATAACCTGCAGTAACCACCGATCGACCAAACCGCTGCACGACCAGCTCTACCCTCGCCTACTGTATTATCACCCATCCCTTGAAGATTGTGAGCCCTCGCGGGCAGGGTCCTCTCTCCTCCTGTACCAGTTATGACTTGTATTGTTTAAGACTATTGTACTTGTTTTTATGTATACCCCCCTCACATGTAAAGCGCCATGGAATAAATGGCGCTATAACAATAAATAATAATAATAATAATAATATTGCATAATTGGTTCCTGTTTATTGCAGTTTAGAAAGGTGACATGGCTCCTGGGAGACTAAGCTCTTACACCATGTTTCTAGAGGTCACTGCCAAAGGCTCATGCTTTGGGAAAGACCTGATGGACAATATAATGGGTTCTGTGCAGTTACGGTTAGTCATGTCCTTTTACCAGGTTAGCTTCATGTTATTGCTCTATGCGCTCATGATATGCAGAAATAATAGGAGTACCAGCAGCTTCAGGAACATGCGCAGCAGAGCTAAAATTAAGTTTGGGACGTAAACCCAACCTCATCACTCATGACTTCATGGCAGTTCAGTCCATCATTATACTGTGGTGGATGTGACAACTGGCTGGAGAAACGAGACTGAAGCAATATCCAGCGACACCTATATGATTGGAGACCTGGCATTTTTTCATAGAAGAAGGGTAAATTGTTTTTTTTTACTTAAATACTGGGATATTGAGCTTTACAGACACATTAGGGATGGACAATACATGGCATCTTTGGAATAGCACTAAATGAGTTTGACAGGTTCGCTTTAAATCAATTCAATAAGTAACCACAAACCATGTCCAAGCTATACTAAATCACTGTACCTGAAAATAGACTCGTAAGCAACATATAACTACGAGGTTTTTCTTTTGTAAAAAAAAAAGATACTTTGAACAATTGTTCTTAAAACAACTTCCACACCCAAATGTAAAATAATACCATTGCAACCTTTATAACCCTGTATCTTGTGCTTAGGAGGGGTCATTTCCTGAGGTGGACGCAGCAAGCATCCTTCCCACCCAGAGACATGCAATAATATGACAATACTGTATATACACACAGCAGTTGTTTCTAATTAGCGGCATGCATCCATGTTAGCTATATGGTATGACGGTCTGCGATAGTATACAGTATAATAAAATGCTCCTCAAGATGGGATTGTAGGTGCCGTTAGGCTACTTTCACACATCAGGTTTTCGGCGTCAGGCGCGATCCGGCAAATGTTTTGTAAAACCTGAAGTGCCGGATCCGGTTTTCTGCCGGATCCGTCTTGTTCTTGACAGACAAAACCGGATCCGTCTCATCCGGTTCATCCGTTTTTCTATCCGTTTTTCTATCCGTTTTTCGACGGATTACGCCGGATCCGGTTTTTAAAATTGACCCTTGTGGCCTTCCGAACGGGATTGGCTACTGGAAAACTAGATATAGCATGTTCCTACAGCCCTTCTTTGACAGGTTGTAGAGAAGAAAGTGCAGGTTGGAGAGAAGAGCAAGTTACTGGCGAAGATGGATGTTGTCATTGGAAATATTACCACTAGAAGTTCTGTGACGGTTTCAGGGACAATTTTCCACTATACTTTATGTCACCTCAAGGCAGAGTACACTGGGATGACAGAGTGTGAGAGATTTTTGCCCTAAACTTGTGTACCTTCTGGACCAACAGTATATACCTTTGCCAACCAAAGTTGGCTATCTTGTCATGGTCTTACTATTTTTACCTTTAGGCCACAGGTGTGTACCTGGTTGTGTTTTATGCAAAGTATTTCACCTTTTAACAAAAGTTGTGTACATTGTTAGGAAATCACCAACAATAAACACAACTTTTTCGGTGAAATACTTTGCTTCAAACACAACCAGGAACACAACTGTGGCAAAAAGCTAAAATTTACCCACAGTTATACATGGTTTTGAATACCTTTTTACCTTTGAAATACCCTGTATTTAACCTTTTTTAAAAACATAGTTTGCCGCAGAAAGAAATGACAGACAACCATTGTGAAACGATAATTTAACTTTTATTTAAATTTTTTTTTTTTTTGTAAAATGTTTTTAAAGTGCAAAAAACTTTTTTAATAAAGGTTTTAAACCCAATGGGCATTTTTATTACAAAAAACACACATTACAATTCTGTGTACTGTGGGGTGGAAATACTGCTGGAGGGGCTGCGGGACACTTCGACACTGGGTGTGTGGAGAGAGCACTGGGATCGTGGTGGGGAAGGAACAGTTAGAGGTGAAGGTGTGGAAAAAACTACAGAATGGGTGGACATGTGGGAAGCAGAAGAGGTGGTGGGTGGTGGAGTGGAGGGTTGGGCAGGGACTGTAGGAGCAGATGATGTTGATGGAAAGTTGTATGGGGAAGGAGTTTGGTACGGGGAAGGAGTTTGGTACGGGGCAGGTTGCTGGAAGTGGGGAGATGACTGGTACTGGGGAGGTTGCTGGTACTGGGCAGGTTGCTGGTATGTAGTAGGAGGGGGAGGATGGAAAGTGGCTGGAGGGGGTGCAGATGTAATAGGAGGGGGAGGATGGAAAGTGGCTGGAGGGGGTGCAGGTGGAGGAACTACAGTGGTGGGAGGTGGAGGTTGGGAGGTAACCTGCTGTAGAGCACCGTGGCACGAATGCATTACATGCATCTGCTGGGTAGGAGATAGTGTTGCCATGCGCTCCACAACAGACCTGAAAAAGGTGTGGTTTGGCGAAGATCTTGCTTCTGAATGCATGGTTTGCAGAAGTGTCTTCACCTCCAGAATGCTGGAGTTGATCTGCTGAAAGCCTGCGGAGATTTGCTCTGACAAGACTTTGAGACAGTTCTGGAAAGATGCATTCAGATGCAATAACTCTTGCGCATAACTCTTTTCCTGACCCCTCTGCCGCTGCCGCCCAGTACCCGCAGGTGTACTAGAGGCGGCAGGGGCAGAAGGGTGGGGTAAAGGGAAAGCGATCTCCTCACCAGCAGCTTCATGTAATGTAGGCGGCCACGATGCTCCTGTGCTGGTGGATGGGACAGATGGGTCGAATGTGTGGGAAGGCTGGGAAGGTGCAGATGTACCGGGGCGGTCGAAGTGTCCCTCGGTGCCGGTCTCCTCAGGGATCGCCTCAGAAGGGTCCAATCATGCAGGCTCCTGAGTGCTGCTCACCGTGCTGTGGAATAAAGAGAAAAAAAAACAATTAAAATACTGACATGGTATGGCCCTGGCTGAAAAAAAAAAGTTACATCTAACATTTTTTTTCACATGTGGTGTGTAATATTTACCTTCTGGTGAGCATTGTTTCCCGGAGGAACGACAGGGCTTGTGCGTACTTGTACTTGCTCCTGCGTCCTCCAGATCCACTCGGGGCCCGCATCTCTTTATTGAACTCCTTCTTGAAACGATCCCTCACAGACCGCCACCGATTCACAATTCTGTTCCCTAAAACGAGAAAGGAGTGGTTAGTATACAACATCAGTGTTTCACAAACTCCAGTCCTCATGGTCCCCAGGGGTCATGTTTTCAGGATTTCCATAGTAAATAGAAATCCTGAACACATGATCCGTGGGGACCACGAGGACTGGAGTTCGGGAAACACTGGTTTACATCAAGCAACCGTTACTGTATATACTTACGCTCTTTAATCTGGGCCCGAGCTTCGAGGTCCTCCCAGCGGCCCACAAGGAGAGAACAGATTTCCTCCCAGAGTCGTCAGGTAATGATCAGGTCAGCGTGGCGGCGGTCAGCCATATTCCAGAGCGGCTCCCTTTCTCTGACGAGATCGATGAGGCGGTCCACATCAATCACTCCATCCTCACCGTCAGAGTCTGGAGCACGCTGTGAAGGCTGTTAAAGAAAAAGACAAAAATAACATAATTAGCCTCCACAAAAGAAATGAAATAAAAAGTGCAAAAAAACAAAGCAAAAATATTTATACTTACACGCTGGTGACCGCCGCGTTGCTGTCGCCGACGACCCTGGGAGGCACTGCGAGGACCTCTTGGCCGAGCACCAGATTGGGAAGACTAGAGAAGAAAACAAAAAATGTTATGTCTTTGGATGTAGGCATTTGTTTGCTGTGTGTGGTCTGCAGAACATTGTTTTCTATGTGTTGTGTGTAGTGTGATGTTGTGTTTCTGCGTTTGATGCAAAAAACTTACGAATTGTGAGCCCACTCCAGGTGTCTGTCCACCCCTTCCTTCTTCTTCTGGGAGCTCCTCTTCATCTTGTGATTCCTGTTTTGAAATAAAAGGCAATGAATAGACATATATTACAGAGATGATGGATTTTGGAAATAAAAACTTACCGTCAAACGCTGACGATGCGAGGGAGGGCTCCCAGAAGAAGATGTGCTGTCCTGTTGATGGCCAGACTCCATGGCTGTGGGTATTGCTGCTGCCAGTGATGCCATTTCTGCTGCTGCTGCTGCTGCTGCATCTCTTGGGCGGCTGTTGAATAAAGAGAAACAAAGGGCCAATGAATATCTTGATATTCCATGGCCCTAGTTTGGAGGAATGGGGGATTTGATAATTACCGTCTCTCATCTGCTTCTGGACTCCCCTCCCGTTCAGCATGCTGCTCCATTTGGGGTGGTGCTGATGGTGCTGCTGCTGCAGATGTCTGCTGCCTTCTCCTGCTCCTGGTTCTTGGCTTGGGTGGCATGTTGGGTGTGGCTGAGGGTCCCATTGTCTTGCTTTTATATATCTCCTGTGGGCAGAGCTACTGAGCATGCTCAGACCGGATCCGGCGCATTGCGGGCCTCATAGGCTTTCATTGTGTGAAAAAGCCGGATGCGCCGGATCCGGCGGGTACGGCTTTTTCGCCGGAGACAAAAAACGTTACAGTAGACATTTTTTCCAGACGCCGGATCGCGACACATTGCGACACATTGCCGGATCCGGCGAAAACCGGATGAAACGCATGGCCATCCGGCGCGATCCGGCGCAAATGCAAGTCAATTGGGGGGAAACCGGATCCGGCATTGCATTTCGCCGGATCCGGTTTCTGTCAAAAGCGCCGGATCGCGCCTGACGGCGAAAACCTGATGTGTGAAAGAGGCCTTACTCATCAGAGGCACCACCCATACATTTTGCTTGATGAGAAACAAATGTAAACTTCAAAGCATCTGTCTTGTACTGGCGGCAGCTTCCCTGCGTGAACAATTCCTGCTGTTGAGGTTGTAAATGAAGTCTCACTGTGACTAGTTGGTCCCAATATTTTCTCTGTAGAAGTGCAATATTCAATATTTCAAGGAAAAGGAAGAAGAAATAAGTGCACAAAGGGTGATACATTAAAATAAAATCGTTGCGGAGGGTGAGATGTTGCTCACCTCATTGTAACTTGGCAAGGGGTGGTAGCCGTGGGTGAGAAACTCGTCTCTCACTCCCCGACACACTACAGTTAGACAGGGCCCTGAATCAGTGGGTGTGCGCAGCCGTGTTCCTGTTGTGGGCAACTCCCAGTTCAGCTCCGCTGCGTGTTGCCCGGTGTTGGTCCCTTTTGACTCTGAGATAAGGAAATCAAACCAGCATGTGAAAGCAAAGTCCTTTTTACTGAAAATCAAACTTAAATACAGAGAGTAGCAGGGAATGAGCTTGCCATATTATTCTGTATAATAATACAGAGGTACATTTCTTTTAGTTATGGACAGTGTCACATTTGGTGAAATAAAGATTACTTTAGAATTGCAGGTTAAGTTGCTGACCTCCCATTCTTTTCCAATGTGCACCTCTTAAAGCACTGCTTTTTGTTATGATCACTTCACTTTAGCTACCCTTCTTGAGAATCACATAAGGACAAACCTCTAGTTTTCACCTTACTAAATATGCCCCAGCCTTGCTGACTCTGTCTCTCTGACTGCTGCTTTAAAGGTCTGGCCACCACTAAGACATTAACAAAATGCTCTTGCTGTAGGTCCCCCTACTTGCCTGCGCAAAGACAAACATTGCCACCACCGGAATTCTCTTGCTTTTGCTCCCGCTACCTGATCTCTTCACACACACACACACACACACACACACACACACGCACACGCACACGCACACGCACACGCACACGCACACAGTGATGATCACCTTCCCCTCATGGTGTCTTTTTTCTCTCTCTCCTACTCACAACTCTTCCTCCCAAAACAAGAACTGCTAAACTCATCCTTAATACTCCTTCCCAACTATGGGTTGGCCCCACAGTTAACCCTGTGACGCCTGACTTCCAGAAACTGAAGCCTCCAGGAGTATCATACATATAATACAGTACATTTTCATACATTTAAAAGTTTCCAGATGGTTGCAACATCATCCTCTCCACCCCTACATGATCAAGTTGTGTATGTCATGACTGCGATATAATCCTTTATTGAAGACAGCCTCTGCAGTCTCGCCAGTGGTTAGAGGATTCTCTTTTTCTGCATTGAAATGTTCTGGTTCAAGAACAAGCAGCTTTATTTGTTCGTCCATGTTTCGAACTGAACCCTTTTTCAACATTTTTGAAAAAGGGTTTGGTTCAAACCGTTAACAAATAAATAAATCTACTTGATCTTGAACCAGGCTGTGAACCTACTCATTTACAGCAGCACGATCATCACCAAGCACTTACCCTCAACTTTTTATCAATATTTAATATTTAGCGTATATGTTGTGTTATATAATCAACATAGCCTAAAAGACTATTAACCTGGCAGCAAAAGGAGCATTGGCATTAATTTGCTCAACAAGAGAAAAAGCGGACGGCACCGCTTTTACCGTGCTTGTGCTAGTGGTCCGTGGCTGGCAGAAGAAATACAAGCTCCCGGGTGCTTGACCTCGAAGTAATCAATCTTGTATTCTGTATAGATGAAAGGTCGCACTCATCGGGATGAATAGAATGCTGCTTTATTGACACATATAATACATGTCAGGTCGGTATCGTGATATAGAGAGTGCGTATAGGCTGACAACGGCCGTTTCGCGCTGTTCAAGCGCTTCTACGGGTCGACAAGCAGGAGGAAATGATGGATTAATATGCTAATCGGATCTTGCCGTCTCTCCTCCTACCACAGCTGTTGTCTAAGTGACAAGTGAAATTAAAAACATGTGAAGATACATAAAATAAAATGTAAATGCATGAATCATTGCAGGGAGTTTACAGGAGCACCACGTGGAGGAACGGATATATTACTGTTATTCAGTAATTCTGCATATTGATATTCTGCTTTTGGTTCATGTACATCTGCTCCTACTGCTTCCTAAACCTCTGTCTATGGTTATCCTGCTATTGGCTGGTCGCAGAATTTCCCAAACCCAGAGGAAATACGCAGAAGTAACAGTAGGCACAGGAACTTGAGAGAACCAGCAGGTGAGACTGGAACCTGTATAGGCAGCAGAAATCAGCATAAGAGCCAATGGAACTAACGGGCACCAGCTGACGTTACCGGAGGCCGATAACTAAGCAGGAGTTAACCTGTGCCAGAATGCACTACCAAGGACCAGCAGACGTTACTGGAACTCGGATACCACAAAGGAGGGACCTAAGCCATTGACTCTACTGAGAACCAGCTGACGTTACTGGAACCCAAATAAGCAGCAGAAGGTAAAAGTGCCAGTTGCTGTACTGGGCAACAGCTGACATTACTGTAGCCCGGATACCACAATGTGCTAGTGACATAAGCCAAAAGCACTGCCGAGAAGCCCAAAAAAAACACAAAGATGCAAGTTCAAGAGCAAAAAGACAGGAGTCCGAGGACATCTCCATCTGTCTTCTTGTCTTGGGTCTTCTGCATCTGTCTTCCTGTCTTGGGTCTTCTGCATTTGTCTTCCTGTCTTGGGTCTTCTACCAGAGTAATGTCTTCTCGGCAGAAGGTGCAAGAGCCACATTTGCCCCCGCAACCCGGACACAGTCTTCTTTACTCCGCAGTCGCAGCAGGGGAGGAGGAGGGCCTACTGGCACTGTCGAGACCAGCCTTGAGCGCCAGGTCCCGGAGTCCACGTAGGGGGCTCCTACACTGCTAACACCACAGATAACAGCAAACTGAGCTGGAATGATGTACGGCGGGGCATGGAACAGTGCGGCGGACACAACCGTGTAACGGCGAGCGTTGTCAAAACACGGTTTGGAGCAGGAGGTACCCGTGCCCTTGGACACTCCCGAGAACCAGCCGGCGATGCTGGAACTCGGTTTACCCCTCTGGGGAGGCACCTGTGTCCGCACTTCACTGCCAGGAAACAGCCAGCATGGCGGGATCCCGCCTCTTGTGCTTCTGCCTATAGGTGTTTGGCATCTGTCGTCCTTTTTTTCCACTTTGGTCTAACGAGGTACAGCTGGCGTTACTGTTGCCCAGAAACACAGCATGCTGTGAAAGTGGCAGTCACGGAAATGGGCACTAGCTGGCGGTACTAGAGCCCAGAAACACGACATGCTGTGAAATCAGCAGTCACGGAAATGGGCACTTGCTGGCGGTACTAGAGCCCATGGAAAACAGTATGAGGTGAAAGAGTCAGTCACAGAACCAGGAGCTAGATGTTGGTAGTAGAGGCCAGAGCACTGGCATAACAGATGACGCTGTGTGCAACATAGGCACATGACAGAGCATGCATACTGCTACCAACCATGCATGTAACCTGTCTACTCTGGCCCAGGGCAGCAAAAGTCACCAGAAATCCAGGCCTGGTTCATTTTTAGGAATGTAAGCCAGTCCACATTTGCAGCGGATAGTCTGGTACGTTGGTCTGTTAGTACATTGCCAGCTGCACTAAAGACACGTTCAGAAATCACACTGGCACCAGGACAAGCCAGGACCTCCAAGGCATACTGGCTAAGCTCGGGCCATGAATCCAACTTGGAGACCCAAAACTTGAAGGGGGCAGATCCATCCTGAAGCACACTGACAGGGGTGGAGAGGTATTGTGCCACCATGTCACGGTAACGTTGCCTCCTAGTGCGTTGCACTGTCTGTGCTGATGGTGCCCGAACTGTTTGCGGGTTCAGAAACCGTTGGAACAGGTTGGGTATACTGAACCTGTCAGTAGCAGATGTACTGCTTCTGCTTCCGGCTTCTGAACGGATTCCGCTGGGCCCAGGACGCACTGAGGTGCCTGCTAGTGCACGCGCATCACTGCTATGCGGTGGAAAAGAGTACATGAGTGAATTAACCAGTGCATCTTGGTACTCCTGCATTTTATGCGCCCGGTTCAACGGTGTAATTAGGCTTTGAAGGCTGTCCCGGTAACGTGGATCTAAGAGGGTGGCCACCAAGTAGTCATTTGAGTGGAGAATATGAGCCACGCCTGGGTCGTTTCTCAGACACTGCAGCATGAAGTCACTCATGTGCTGAAGACTGCCAACTGGCCATGCATCGCTGTCACCAGCTGGAGGAATGTGCTCTGGCTGCTCTGCATCACCCCATCCACGCTCTATCAGATGACTACTAGTAGAGCGCTGTGTACTTTCCTCCTCTGGCTCATCCTCATAGTCCTCCTCATCCTCCTTGCTTGCTGTGTCCTGCCTGGACCTTTGTGAGGCACCCACAGAGCTTTATACCAACCGGGCCAATGAAGATTGCCTGGTTGGTCCAAGTGTCTCATCAAACTCCTCCTCCTCCAGAGAAACCTCATCCATTAGTCCTTTAAGTGATGATTCTATAAGGCATACAAGGGGAATAGTCAGGCTGAGTAGGGCAGCATCCGCGCTCACCATCAGAGTGGAGTCCTCGAAGCACTTCAAAATGGTGCATATGTCCTTCATGGATGCCCACTCTGTGGTTGTAAAGTGGGAGGGCTGAGATGTGTGTCGCCTACTTTGCGCCTGCTGCAGCTGCAACTCCATAATTGCAGGTTGCTGCTCACACAACCTCCGCAGCATATGCAAAGTCGAATTCCACCTGATGGGGAGGTCAACAATGATGCGGTGCTAGGGCTGGCCCAATCTGCGCTGCATGGCTGAAAGGCGTGATGCAGCCATGCTTGAACGCCGCAAATGAGAGCACTCGTATCTGACTTTGTGCAGCAGCTCCTCAAGGTCAGGATAGTTCCTAAGGAAACTCTGCACCACCAAGTTTAGGACATGAACAAGGCATGGAATGTGAGTCAGACCACCTAGGCCCAGAGCCGCGACCAGGTTTCGGCCGTTGTCACACACCACCATACCTGGCTGGAGGTTGAGCGGTGCAAGCCACATGTCGCTCTGCTCCTTGAGCGTGTTCCACAGCTCGGTTGCGGTGTGGCTAACATCACCCAGATAAACCAATTTCAACACGGCCTGTTGATGTTTGGCCGATGCAGTGCTGAAATTGGTTGTTGTGGTACATCTGGGTGCAGGTGAGTCTGACGAGGAGTATGAGGAGGAGTCAATTTGTACGGAGGAGAGGCATGCAATCCGTGGAGTTGGCAGGACCCGCGCACTTGCACTGTCTACTTCAGTTCCAGGCTCAACTACATTTACCCAATGGGCGGTGATGGAAATGTAGCGTCCCTGGCCATACTGACTGGTCCACGCGTCGGTGGTCAGGTGGACCTTGCTACT
The DNA here is from genome assembly GCF_039654945.1 of Dendrobates tinctorius. Lineage (NCBI taxonomy): Eukaryota > Metazoa > Chordata > Amphibia > Anura > Dendrobatidae > Dendrobates > Dendrobates tinctorius. The sequence continues at coordinate 25,250,741 of NW_027361870.1, forward strand.
AACTGCATATTGTAGCGCATGCTTAATTTTATGCTCCACATGCTGTTGCAGGGCGGGGACGGCTTGCCTGCTGAAGTAGAAGCGGTTGGGAACGCTGTATTGTGGGATTGCAAACCCTAACATATCGATAAAGGCTGGCTTGCTCACCAGCCAGAATGGTAGCATTTCCACTGCAAGCAGATTGGCAATGCGAGAATTCATGCCCTGTGCTCGTGGGTGGTTTGCCAAGTACGGGCGCCTTTTCTCCCACACCTGTGTGACAGACACACACTGGATTGGGAGTGTGAGGATGCCAGCGATTAGGATGCTGATGCTGACGAAGTACAGACAGTGTGCTACCGCACAACACTGCCTGTAGATGCACCCTGGCATTCTGGCGAGGAAGCAGGAGCAGCTGTTTGTGAGCTGGAGTAAGAGGTGGCTGCTGTGGCTGAAGAGGTGGAAGGTGGGGAACCAGCTGCAGGTGGCGAATCATCTTGGGTGTGATGCTGCCACTCCACAGGCTGCCTCTTCCTGACATGCGTCAACATATTGGTGGTATTAAGGTTGCTGACGTTCTTCCCTCTCCGCACAGTTTGTCGACAAAGCTTGCATCTGACTACTGTAACGTCATCAGCAACTTGGTCGAAAAAGGCCCATGCACCACAACTCTTGGGCGCACCCCTTGTGTTCTTTAAAAGAGCCCTGCTACTAACGGGTGCTGAAGTTGAAGGAGCCGACAACCAATTTTTCCCTATTCCTCTCCCACAAGGACGGCCACGCTGCGCCACACCTGCAAGCTCTTCCTCTGAGTTATCCCCACTTGCTTGCTGCCCCTCAGCATGCCATGATGGGTCAAGGACCTCGTCATCCAGTACACTTTCGTCAGCAGAAACTGGCAGCTGAGTTTCATCATCATCTGCTGACTGGGTTCTGGTCACTGTGGGCACTGGCCCACCCTCCACTTCTTCCTCTGATGGACACAGTGGTTGCGCATCTGTGCACACTACCTCTTCTTCAGCTGCAGGAGTGCTGTCTGGATGGCACACAGATTCCAAGCCAACAGATTCTGAGAAGAGGATTAAGGTTGGCTCCTGGCCCTCTGAATGTCTGGGCAATTTGGGCGGTGAAGAAGCAGATGGGTGCTGCTCTTCAGTGGCCTGATCCGATGTGGTGGAGAGGTCCTGGGAGGATGCTGTGCTCATTGAGGTGGATTCCTCAGCTGCCATCCAACCAACAACGGTTTCTTCTTGATCCTCTCTTATCAGCCTATGGCCCTGCGCTCCTAACAAGCTGCGAATAAATGACTGCTGCCGGGTGAAAGTAGGTGCTGAGTGACTTGGGCCTGCTGCTTGCTCTGGATGTGCACCATGTCTAGCTGCTGATGCACCTCTTCCGCGGTCGCCGCGGGGACGTCCCTTACTCCCTGCCTTCTTCATCTCTATTGATGGATTCAGAATGGCAAGAAAGTAATTATTAGGAATTAGTGTGCTTATTCCTGTAGGACTACAAACTGGTATAAGAAACACTAATGGCACTGTATTATGATGGTGTGTCTGCTACACTTTATTTGAATCTAGTGTGGCCTACACAAAGAGTAACGTGTGTTTGTGGTATTGGTGTACACATTACGGTCGGATGTCACAGCGCAGTAAATGACACTGCTGTGATACAAAAAAAAAAGGATTCTCCAGGACTGGGCCAGGTGCTGTGTGGCACCAGCCACAGAGGTTGTTTGGGTCCCTCACAGCACAATCCCTATATAGTGTTTAACCTTTAGGAAAAAATAGGGGAAGGGGATTTAAGGAATGAAAAGAAAAGGCAGTGAGACACACACCACACAGTGCTGCAGCAAGAGGAGCTGCAGCAGCTGCAGTGAATGTGCTCTGCACTGTCTCACTAAGCACCTCACTGAGAGCCTGCACAGCACAAAAAATGAAACTGAGCGGGGTCAGTGAGGAAAAAGACTGCTTCTGTAACACACAGGGGCTGCTACAGTCGCTGAAAAACAATTTGTATCGCTATAAGATCCGAGATCTCTCCCTATCTCCAACAGCAACCTATCCCTATCTGCTTTCACAGTAGAGTGAGACTAAAATGGCAGGCGCAGCCTTTTATACTGCCTGATCACACCATCCAGCCAGCCAATCGCAGCGCAGCCCCTAGCTAGCAAGTTTGGACGCCTCCTACCAAGCTTAGGGGAGTTACACAATGTTGTCAGCAATTCTTCAGCTCCTGATTCGCTCCACGGAGCGCTCAGAGGCTGAGGGATTATGGGATTTCCGATTTCCGATATGAAAAAAATATCGGAATCGGAAATCGGATTTCCAATATTTCAATATCAGAAAGCTCATCCCTAGTCTTCACCATAGTTGAGTTTGGAGTGTGACTGTTTGAGGTTGTGGACAGGTGTCTTTTATACTGATAACAAGTTCAAACAGGTGCCATTACTACAGGTAATGAGTGGAGGACAGAGGCGCCTCTTAAAGAAGAAGTTACAGGTCTGTGAGAGCCAGAAATCTTGCATATTTTTAGGTGACCAAATACTTATTTTCCACCATAATTTGCTAAATCAATCTTGCCAAATCAGACAAGGTGATTTTCTGGATTTGTTTTCTCATTTTGACTCTCATAGTTGTGGTCTACCTTTTATGTCAATTACATCTTTTTAAGTGGGAGAACTTGCACAATTGTTGACTGACTAAATACTTTTTTTCCCACTGTATTTGTGAATAATTGGTTTTCTTTGGGCACTCCACTCTCTTCTAGAAACAAGTAATTGCAGCTCATCTCCTAGTTCTCACAATTCTGGTCTGATCACAAGTCTACGGTCTTCCTCATTGATTGCATCTAGTATTTGGTGCTTTTAGTCCTCTCTATGCCTCAGTCACAGGAGGTCTTCATTCTTCTTCATGGGACCTGTCTATTCTTCAGCACCTCCAAACTAACTAGTCATCACAATGTTATGCAAATCATGGTACCACAGCGCAACACACCTAATGACATTGCCTAAGACCTTATCATGGCAGGATACATGTAATGACAATGTCTCAAGCATGACTAGGGTTGATGTTGTTGTGCAAAGCACATCAGTGACTGGGCCTTAAACGATAAAGTAATAGCCGACAGCATATACAAGATCATTCAGGAGATGCACGCTTCCAGTCCAAAGACCCAAATGGACATAAAAATTCCAGGAAAATAATGTGAAAAAGCAGCATCCAATCCGGGTGAAAAATGCTCACAAAAGTTTATTCTGCCATTAGAAAAACATACAACGCTTCGACCACTAAGTGGTGATACTTGAAAAAGACCACGTAGTGGTCAAAACGTTGTATCTTTTTCTAATGGCAGAATAAACTTTTGTGAGTATTTTTCACCTGGATTGGATGCTGCTTTTTCACATTATTTTCCTGGACCTTAAACGATGTCATGGGTAGACCTTCAGAGGTCTTCAGTCTTGTTCTCAGGTCTTTTCCTAGGCCTTGATTAGCAAATGAATTGAACTACTCTTCAAAAGGATCACCCAAGATAACCATGCAAACCTACACAAATTTATCTCGGGACCCATTTAACAACTAATGGCCTCTAGTTTTTGACAGATTCTTCAATAGGTAAGCTGATTAGCCTAATGTCTACCACCCCTTTTCCTGATGGGCAAGATGTTACCATCTTCCTGCTCAACATAACTTTCCAGGTTGATTGGCTTTAGGTCTAACTGTAAGGGATCTTTCATACGTCAGTGTGTCCAGTACGTGTGGTGACAGTTTTCACACGTACCGTGCTACACATGTAGACCCACGGATTGTGTGTCTGTGTACAAAACACGCTGACATGTCTGTTTTTTAGCAATAGCACTGGCTGCAAAACGTCCTGCACACGTGCACAATGTTTACACACGGATGACATTCGTGTGTCATCAGTGTGACACATACCAGCGCCTGGGAATCAGCAGGACTGTTAGCCCTCTTTCCCAGCGCGGGGTGCTAAAGATAGCTCTCATCACTCTCCCCTGCTTGTGTTTTGACCAACACTAGCAGGGGAAAATGTTGAGAGTTGTATTCAACTGATAACAGTGAGAGAAGGCGGCGGCTGATGGAAGTATTGATCAGTCGCTGCCTGCGCTTTAAATTCCCATGTATTTTTGATAACCAGCCAAGCAAAACTGACCGCTGCAGGCTGCAATCCTCAGCTATCAGCTTCAGCAAGGCTGGTTATAAGAATAGATGGGTCTCCATGCCATTTTTTTTAATTATTTAAATAAATAATAAAAAAACTGCGCCGGGTCCCCCCATTTGCCAACCAGCCAAGCTAAAGCAAACAGCTGGGGGCTGGTATTCTCAGGCTGGTAAAGATCCATTATATTGGCACCCCCCAGCCTAAAAATATCAGCCCGTAGCCACCCAGAAAAAAGCGCATCTATTCTATGTGCCAATTCTGGTGCATTGCCAGGTTCTTCCCACTTGCACTGTGGCGGTGACAAGTGGGGTTCATATTTGTGGGGTTGAGGTCACCTTTGTATTTTCTGGTGACATCAAGCCCATGGGTTAGTAATGGAGAGGTGTCTATAAGACACCTCTCCGTTACTAATTCTATAGTTATATCTAATACTAGTTGAAGAGCCCTGCGCTGCCCGGGCATAGTAACTAACTGTGGTTAGCTATAGCAAATTATAATTATCATCCCATAGTCCCGTGCCCATATACCCATCACACATCCTCAATCCCATAGGCCCGTGCCCATATACCCATCATACATATCCTCCATCCCATAGTCGAGTGCCCATATACCCATCACACATTCTCCATCCCATAGTCCCATGCCCATATACCCATCATACATATCCACCATCCCATAGTCCCGTGCCCATATACCCATCATACATATCCTCCATCCCATAGTCCAGTGCCCATATACCCATCACACATCCCATAGTCCAGTGCCCATATACAGTCATGGCCAAAAGTATTGACACCCCTGCAATTCTGTCAGATAATATTCAGTTTCTTCCTGAAAATGATTGCAAACACAAATTCTTTGGTATTATTATCTTCATTTAATTTGTCTTAAATGAAAAAACACAAAATAGAATGAAGCAAAAAGCAAAACATTGATCATTTCACACAAAACTCCAAAAATGGGCCGGACAAAAGTATTGGCACCCTCAGCCTAATACTTGATTGCACAACCTTTAGCCAAAATAACTGCGACCAACCGCTTCCGGTAACCATCAATGAGTTTCTTACAATGCTCTGCTGGAATTTTAGACCACTCTTCTTTGGCAAACTACTCCAGGTCCCTGATATTTGAAGGGTGCCTTCTCCAAACTGCCATTTTTAGACCTCTCCACAAGTGTTCTATGGGATTCAGGTCTGGACTCATTGCTGGCCACCTTAGAAGTCTCCAGTGCTTCCTCTCAAACCATTTTCTAGTGCTTTTTGAAGTGTGTTTTGGGTTATTGTCCTGCTGGAAGACCCATGACCTCTGAGGTAGACCCAGCTTTCTCACACTGGGCTCTAAATTATGCTGCAAAATTTGTTGGTAGTCTTCTGACTTCATAATGCCATGCACACGGTCAAGCAGTCCAGTGCCAGAGGCAGCAAAGCAACCCCAAAACATCAGGGAACCTCCGCCATGTTTGACTGTAGGGACCATGTACTTTTCTTTGAATGCCTCTTTTTTCTCCTGTAAACTCTATGTTGATGCTTTTGCCCTAAAAGCTCTACTTTTGTCTCATCTGACCAGAGAACATTCTTCCAAAATGTTTTAGGCTTTTTCAGGTAAGTTTTGGCAAACTCCAGCCTGGCTTTTTTATGTCTCGGGGTAAGAAGTGGAGTCTTCCTGGGTCTCCTACCATACAGTCCCTTTTCATTCAGATGCCGACGGATAGTACGGGTTGACACCGTTGTACCCTCGGACTGCAGGGCAGCTTGAACTTGTTTGGATGTTAGTGGAGGTTCTTTATCCAACATCCGCACAATCTTGCGTTGAAATCTCTTGTCCATTTTTCTTTTCCGGCCACATCTAGGGAGGTTAGCCACAGTGCCATGGGCTTTAAACTTCTTGATGACACTGCGCATGGTAGACACAGGAACATTCAGGTCTTTGGAGATGGACTTGTAGCCCTGAGATTGCTCATGCTTCCTCACAATTTGGTTTCTCAAGTCCTCAGACAGTTCTTTGGTCTTCTTTCTTTTCTCCATGCTCAATGTGGTACACACAAGGACACAGGACAGAGGTTGAGTCAACTTTAATCCATGTTAACTGGCTGCAAGTGTGATTTAGTTATTGCCAACACCTGTTAGGTGCCACAGGTAAGTTACAGGTGCTGTTAATTACACAAATTAGAGAAGCATCACATGATTTTTCGAACAGTGCCAATACTTTTGTCCACCCTCTTTTTTAAGTTTGGTGTGGAATTATATCCAATTTGGCTTTAGGACAATTCTTTTTGTGTTTTTTCATTTAAGACAAATTAAATGAAGATAATAATACCAAAGAATTTGTGTTTGCAATCATTTTCAGGAAGAAACTGAGTATTATCTGACAGAATTGCAGGGGTGTCAATACTTTTGGCCATGACTGTACATATCCACCATCCCATAGTCCCGTGCCCATATACCCATCATACATATCCTCCATCCCATAGTCCAGTGCCCATATACCATCACACATCCCATAGTCCAGTGCCCATATACCCATCACACATCCTCCATCCCATAGTCCCGTGCCCATATACCCGTCATACATATCCACCATCTCATAGTCCCATGCCCATATACCCGTCATACATATCCTCCATCCCATAGTCCAGTGCCCATATACCCATCACACATCCCATAGTCCAGTGCCCATATACCCATCACACATTCTCCATCCCATAGTCGAGTGCCCATATACCCATCACACATCCTCCATCCCATAGTCCCATGCCCATATACCCATCATACATATTCTCCATCCCATAGGCCCGTGCCCATATACCCATTATACATATTCTCCATCCCATAGTCGAGTGCCCATATACCCATCACACATCCTCCATCCCATAGTCCCATGCCCATATACCCATCATACATATTCGCCATCCCATAGTCGAGTGCCCATATACCCATCACACATCCTTCATCTCATAGTCCCATGCCCATATGCCCATCATACATATCCTCCATCCCATAGTCCCGTGCCCATATACCCATCATACATATCCGCCATCTCATAATCCCGTGCCCATATACCCGTCATACATATCCTCCATCCCATAGTCCAGTGCCCATATACCCATCACACATCCTCCATCCCATAGTCCCGTGCCCATATACATATCCGCCATCCCATGGTCCCGTGCCCATATACCCGTCATACATATCCTTCATCCCATAGTCCAGTGCCCATATACCCATCACACATCCTCCATCCCATAGTCAACCATTATGACATCAGTGGAGGATATGTTTGACAGGTATATGGGCATGGGACTATGGGATGGTGGATATGTATATGGGCACGGGACTATGGGATGGAGAATGTGTGATGGGTATATGGGCACTGGACTATGGGATGGAGGATATGTGTGACGGGTGTATGGGCACTGGACTATGAGATGGTGGATATGTATGACGGGTATATGGGCACGGGACTATGGGATGGAGGATGTGTGATGGGTATATGGGCACTGGACTATGGGATGGAGGATATGTATGATGGGTATATGGGCATGGGACTATGAGATGGTGGATATGTATGACGGGTATATGGGCACGGGACTATGGGAAGGAGGATGTGTGATGGGTATATGGGCACTGGACTATGGGATGTGTGATGGGTATATGGGCACTGGACTATGGGATGTGTGATGGGTATATGGGCACTGGACTATGGGATGGAGGATATGTATGATGGGTATATGGGCACGGGACTATGAGATGGTGGATATGTATGACGGGTATATGGGCACGGGACTATGGGATGGAGGATGTGTGATGGGTATATGGGCACTGGACTATGGGATGTGTGATGGGTATATGGGCACTGGACTATGGGATGGAGGATATGTATGATGGGTATATGGGCACTCGACTATGGGATGGCGAATATGTATGATGGGTATATGGGCATGGGACTATGGGATGGAGGATGTGTGATGGGTATATGGGCACTCGACTATGGGATGGAGAATATGTATAATGGGTATATGGGCACGGGCCTATGGGATGGAGAATATGTATGATGGGTATATGGGCACTGGACTATGGGATGGAGGATATGTATGATGGGTATAAGGGCACGGGACTATGGGATGGCAGATATGTATGATGGGTATATGGGCATGGGACTACGGGATGGAGGATGTGTGATGGGTATATGGGCACTCGACTATGGGATGGAGGATATGTATGATGGGTATATGGGCACGGGCCTATGGGATGTAGGATGTGTGATGGGTATATGGGCATGGGACTATGGGATGGAGGATAATTATAATTTGCTATAGCTAACCACAGTTAGTTACTATGCCCGGGCAGCGCCGGGCTCTTCAGCTAGTTGTAAATAAAGACTTAGCCAGAATAAAGTCTTTTATTTGAAATAAAAGCAAAACACACTTTTCCTTTTTCATTTACAAATAGCAAACACAGTTATACTCACCTAATGACCATTTCACTGAAGCCCTAGTCTCCTATAATAAAACAAAAATAAAAACCAATAATATCCCTCACCTGTCCGTCGTTCTGTCCCACGCCATAATCCGGTCTGGAAATAAACCGTTTTCAACCTGGATGGTCGAATCTTGACAGAATGATGGACAGGTGAAGGATATGGTTGTTTTCATTGATACCATTTTGGGGTAGATATGATGCTTTGATTGCCTTTTATTGCAATATTGTGGTGGCAAAAAAAACAATTTTGGAGTTTCGATATTTTTCTCGATACGCCGATACTGATCTTATTAACTTACTTATTAATTTAATTTACTTTATATTTTAATGGATCTGATATTTCTGAATGCAGCGATACCAAATATGTGTATTTCTTTAACTTGTTTTTCTTTTAATGGCAAAAAATGGGTGATTTGATCTTTTGTGGGGTTTTTCAAATTTTTTCAGATTTTTAAAAACTTTTTTTTTCTTTATTTTTTTACTGTTTGTAATAGTTCCCTTAGCAGAAATGGCCGGTGTTCACAGGAGTATCATAATGACGGTTATCAGCAGTCCCCCAGCTGTCATGAGAACCAATCGGCGCCCCCTGATCACCTAACAGGAGCACCGATGGGTGGGATTTGTGATGCACTTCCGGATGGCACGTCTTAAATCATGCTGTTTTGAACTGCTGACATGTGCCCGGAATAGCTGCAGGTGGAATCACGATCCACCCGCGGCTATTAACTCATTAAACCAGCACTTCCGGCAATCATGCCGGAAATCCACCCACCGGTGACCCACGTCATGTGATCACGGGTCACCAGTGGGTTGGCATGACAACCGGAAGTCTCCTGGAGACCTCTATGGTTGTCACTGCCGGTTTGCTGTGAGCACCACCCAGTGTACGGCGCTCATAGCAAGTGAGTAATTCTACTACATAGAGGTAAACTGATCATCGCCTCTATGTAGAAGAGCCGATTGGGTTATGGCAGCTTCTAATCTCCCATGGAAACTATTGAAGCATGCCAAAAGTAAAAAAAAAAAATTTCAATAATATAAAAAAAATAAAAGTTCAAATCACCCCTCTTTCGCCCCATTCAAACTAAAAGAATAAAAAAAAATCAAACATACAAATATTTGGTATCGCCACTTTCAGAATCGCCCGATCTATCAATGAAAAAAAAAGGATTAACCTGATCTCTAAATGGCGTGGCAAGAAAAAGTCAAAACACCAGAATTACATTTTTTTTGTCGCCGCGACATTGCTTTAAAATGCAATAATGGGCAATCAAAAGCTCGTATCTGCACTAAAATTGTATCATTAAAAACATCAGCTCGGCATGAAAAAAATAAGCCCTCACCCAAACCAAGATCATGAAAAGTGGAGACACTACGGGTATCGGAAAATGGGGCGCAATATTTTTTTTTAATAAAGTTTGGAATTTTTTTTCACCACTTACATAAAAAAGAACCTAAACATGTTTGGTGTCTATGAACTTATAATGACCTGGAGAATCATAATGGCAGGTCAGTTTCAGCATTTAGTGAACATGGTAAACAAGCCAAGCAAAAAACCAACTGTGGGATTGCATTTTTTTGCAATTTCACCACACTTGGAATTTTTTTTTCTGTTTTCTAGTACACGACATGGTAAAACCAATGGTGTTCAAAAGTACAACTCGTCCCACAAAAAGCAAGCCCTCACATAGCCAGATTGACGAAAAATAAAAAAAAATATGACTCTAGGAAGAAGGGGAGCGAAAAACAAAAAAGCAAAGATGAAAATACCTCCGGGGTTAAGGGTTTAAACCTACAGTCGTCACTTGATTCTTTCAATATAGGTCCTACAGGCTTTAATTTCTTTACAAACTATTGAGAATTTTTATTTGTTGTATTTTATTAATATTTAAATTTAATTTTTTAAGTGAATAATTATAAATGTTTATTTTGAGCTCACAAACTCCTGAATGATTGCTTTTTTAGATTTTAATCATGCCAGTCACAAAGAGGTTTGATTGGTCTCCAAAAAAAGAGAGCTATGGCTATTGTTTTGAAGAAGGAGGGATACAGTTTCAGAGAAATTGCTAGGAAGATGGGTGGTGGAGTCACTGCTTCTGGAGTGCAAAAGTTGTGTTCACGCTTTTCTAATAGTTGCAGCATCAAAACTAAGAGTGGAAGAGGAAGGAAAAGGGCACCAACTCCAAAAATAGACAGAAGAATTGTTAGGATAGCCTTTTTAAAACAGAAGAGCAGCAGTCAAGGAACTCAACCAGTTCTTGCATGATGGAGGAGTTTCGGAGTCAGATAGAACAGTACGTCGCTGATTACTTGATGCCAATCTGAAAGCCCGATGAAGGAAAAAGCCATTTCTAAATCTTAAACAGAGAAGTAAGATAATTTCCTGGGCCAAATAACATTTTAGCTGGACAACTGAAGATTGGAAGAAAGTAATCTGGAGCGATGAAAAGAGAAAATCAATTTTTGGTAGTGATGGAGTGCGTTATGTTTGAAGAAGACCAAAGGAAGACTGTTCCAGAGTGTACCACAGCTACAATGAAACATCCTGAGAGTGTTATGATATGGGGCTGTATGTCCTGGCATGGAAGTGGGAGAATACAGGTTCTTGAAAGAACTGTAAATGCTTCAAAATATATTCATGATGTCCTTGAACCAAAGCTCATCCCATCAATTCAAGACCTTGGCAAAGAACAGACCAAAGTTGTTTTTCAACAGGATGGAGCACCATGTCACACTGCAAGGCAATGTCTAAAATGGTTTGAAAGCAAACAAATTTCTGTGCTTTCATGGCAGGGAAACAGTCCTGATCTGAACCCTATTGAAAATCTGTGATCAAGATTAAAGCTATTGGTTTCTAGTAAGCGACCGAGCAACAAACAGGTAATGATAGCAGCAGTTATCAGTTCCTGGTACCATGTTATAACCACAGAGAATCTGAGAAGTCTTGTTGAATCAATGTCAAGGAGATGCAAAGCTGTTATCAATGCTAAAGGATACCCTACATGCTACTAAAGAAATAACACATAGGGATAGCATGAAATGAACATATTAGGATGTGATATTTTGATTCAGCCTTTCCGCTGTTTTTATAGAAGTAATGAGATATTTTGTATTATGGTAACCTTTTTTCCATGTAGAGGTGTTCTAATCTACCTTAGACTACTTGTGGTATTATTGTTATAAATACTTTGTATCATTGCATGCTAAAAACTTAAAAAAATGACAAAAATTTGAAGTGTATCCACAATTTTGGCCACTAGTGTACACTCGGGCTCAAGCTCGCAGCAGGTTGTAATTTACATAATCTGCCCAGCTACTTTCGCACAAGAGAACATGCGCTCATGTGACCGCAGCCTAAAGCCCCCTTTACTTTTAACGATGCACCAGCAATCCCGACCATGATACGACCCGGTCAGGATCGCTGGTGCATTGCTAAATGGTTGCTAGTGAGCTGCCAAATAGGCAGATCTCACCAGCGACAAAGTGACGCAGCAGCGGTCGTTACTTACTTTTCAGACGCGGCGATGATGACGTCCTCCCACCTGCGTCCACGCGTCGCTCGTCGGCCCAAGCAGGAAGCCCAGCAGGAAGCAGCCAACGAGATCTGGACGATCTCGCGTGATCAGCGATAGCCAGCGGGGGAGCCGGTCGGAGGTAAGTATCACACATAGCGATATCGCTAGCAATATCGCTGCTGCGTCACAAAATCGGTGACGCTTTAGCGATATTGCTAGCGATATCGCTATGTGTAAAGCCCCCTTAAGGTGATGTGCACATGTTCTGTATTTGGTCAGTATTATCCCTGCGTATTTGTAAAAACCAGGAGTGGAACAATCGGAGGAAAAGTATAATAGAAACACATCACCACTTCTGTATTTATCACCTTCTCCTGGTTTTGGCTTACAAATACTGAGGTAAAATACTACTGACCAAATACTGAGAGTGTGACCGTGGCATAAAGGTGATACTGTATGTGGACTGTTGTGAGTTTGTGTGCTAGAGGCGGTGTAGCTGTGCATCTGTGTGTGTATTGTGGTGTGAGGATATGTGGTGCCCCTCAGGGTTCAGTCGCCACAGAGGTACTGCACCTCCTCCTGAGGTGTGGTACCCCACCATCCAGGTAAGGTGGAGACACCTGACCACACTCCAACACCTGCACCCCACACCACAAAGTAGTGTAGCAAAGCATCTTCGGCGGCTCCCTGCTTGGAGTGTAGCAAAGCACCCCTTGGTGGCTCCCTGCTTGGAACACGAAACGTGCTGGGAGGTGAGTGGAGTTTAGTTCACATAAAAGAGCGGGAAGAGTTGAGTCAGTGGTTCAGTCAGCATTCATTCAGTCAGTCAGTGAGGACGTAGACGGACAGAGAGTGAGACAGAGAAGATCCCCAGGAGAGGGATGGAAGAAGGAAGTGCTGCAGCAGGCCACAGTGATCTGGGTCTGCTGGCACAGGAAAGAGACAGAGAAAGGAAGCTTGATTCTCCATTAGAAAGAAGGATTAGTACGGAACGTAAGGAGAATAGGAGGACTAAGGATCAGGGTTGGAAGAGAGAACCCTTCCCAAGTTCGCAGCGCAAGGCCGGGGTCCGGTTCCCGAGGTTGTATGGATACTAATGGTCCTGCAGCAGACACCGGAGGAATAGAAGTAGTGACCACTTTATTCCCACACAAGACTTGGGGGCACAACAGCAACAATAGTGAGCCGGGACTAGGTAGAAGTCCCCAAAGCAGGCTACAGCTGTCTGCCGTACAAGTAGAGTTCATAGGAACATCTGACGGGAGGTACTCCAGTGTAACTCAGTACTAGGAGTACTTCATTCAAAGGCACTATAAGAGGAGACGTTCAGAAAAGGCACATATGTTGGTGGAGTGTTGGAAGGAGTACTTCATCTTGCCTGGAAGTTGGCTGAGCTCCTGACCCGGAGGACACGGCACGGATGTGAGCACCTGTACCTGCAACAGACTGTGAGTAAAGCTTTGGAACTACATGCCCTGGTGTCCTCCACTTATTCCTGCGTCAACCCGCCCAGCACTGCTACATCCCTTACGCCCGACACTATACCATCTAAGTGTCACTTCACCTACTCTGCCCTGGGACTACAGCCCTGCCTGTGGAGGGCTATAACATCACTGCTGCACCACACCATCTGTCCCAGAGGATCTGTCTGCAGCGTTGGCTTACATCTTCATTGCCGAACACCACAGGTGGCATCACAAATCAATCATAGACTAACCCCCTTTTACAATGGACGCCCAGGGCCACGGGCCGGGTCCCAGCTACCGTGACATCTCCCATTGAAGTTCTTCGGGCCCGGCACCGAGTACCCCACCCGACCCAACTTGGTGTCACGAACAGGATGACGAAGCCCGGTGCCACCGGGTTCTGTGTGCCTACGATTTATTGGACTTAAAAGTTTGTGGAAATGTGCAAAAGACCCAATTTGATAGACTGTAAAATGAATGCTAAAAATGGCCGCCAGTGCGGTTAAGAAGGGCGTGACGACATGGGTGGCCCTAAGAAAAGAGCGCGAACAGTCCTGGGCCTCCCCTGTCTGAACTTCTATGCGACAGCAACATGGCCCACCCCCCGAGGGGTTCTTATACTGGCATGGTATGGAGGAGTAGGAAGAAGACGCCGCCCCCAGAAGGAGGAGCCGGTGGCGGGAAAAGAGGCCAGACAGGAAGAGAGAGGAGAGAACGCCATGATGGAAGGAGAGAGGAGGCCTGAAGAGCGAAGGGAGGTTAAGCTGAACCTCCCCAGCGCAATGGCTGAAGGCTCCGATCTGGCTTCCCATCTGGACTGTCAGCAGCTGAAGGATGAGATAGCCCAGCTGACCACCCGTCTGCGACTGAGGCAGGAGGCATTATGGAGGATGAAATGGCAGCATGCCCGGGAGGGGCCACCACACGCGGTACCTCAGTCACCGGTACCCACCACTGCTGCACCGGATCTCCTCCAGGCGAACCCTGTGGGGCTTGCGGCTGCTGCCATACCACCGGTAGCACCTGTCACCGCCGCCCCGCTGTCACCATTGCTGGGAGAGGACTGCCAGGAGGAGTTGTCCGAAGGCCCGAGAGCTGAAGAGCAAGAAGCTGCGCTCCTGCCTCGACCTGACGCGGCCGCGCAGGTCCCACCGGAGACCCCTGCGGACCCGGAGGAGCCATCTGCTCCACCACCGCCGACATCTGGACAGACTACCCCTGTGGATACCCCTGCAGCTGCCCACCATCTCAAGCCTGCAACAGAGCCGCAACACCACCGGGAAACATCAGGTACGACCGCCGCCCCTGCAACCGGGTTGCCCCCTGAGTTCCCGTACACCGCGTGCAACAGGCCCGTACTCCGCATGGGACAAATGGAGGAGCTGTGTTCTCAATTCAAAAACACTAAGCTGACTGCGATGGGGAAATGGAAGAAGTCCCTGCTGAAAAGAGAAAGGCTGGAACAAGCGCGTCCCATTTGACATCTTCTGATCTCAGCAGAAGAGCCTGAGCAGCTGATGGGTGTCACTATGCATCACGGGTTTCCTTTACCACAAATTCAGGACCCCCGCCTCAACCCCTATAAGCGCCCACAGACACCGTTAGAAAAGGAGTACCTGCAATTTGTAGACCGCCAGCAACAGGATGAAGACACCCAGAACATCTCCCCTGGAAGCAGCCCAAGCAACCAGCTTCCAGTACCCCAGGAGGGGCCCATTAACATTAAAGGAAATACCAACAACTAACTCTGTTACCCAGGAGGGTATTTGCGCCATTGTGCTTTAAAGTTATTTTTGTTATTTTTTTTGCATCATGTACTTAAAGTTTTGTTGCCCAGTTTTATTGGCAGCGTTTTTCATACTGAACTGTGGTGATCATGAACTTGGAGTAAATCACAAACTGTCATGTAAATAGTTTGCACCTCTTTAGGTGCCCTCTCTTGGTTTTACATAGCCCTTTTATGGATAAGAACTACCTCATCGTGGAGCATGGCTCCTACCAAAAGGACACTGCAAGAGATCCTGTCTGGGAGCGGTGTCCAGCACTTACAAGAATTGTTGGAGTTTTGATGTGAAGTATTTTATAATGTGCCTTATGACAGTATTAATAGAGAATAGCTTTTATATAGAATCTAGTTAATAGCAATGACTAATAGGAATGTCTTAATAAAGAAATTTGAATAAAGATGAAGATTGGGAAAATGCAGGTGACGAACCAGGCATCCACGGTTGTCACTTAGGTTTAATAAAAGAAAGTAGAAAATGTGTAAGAAGAAGTGATAATGCTTGAAATAGCACTTTAAATTAGGTAGCATAACTTTAAAGGTAGTTAAAATTGTTTGCAATGTTCAAGAAACAGTGCCTCTCATATTGAAAAGATTAGATAAGAACTGTTCATTAGCATTATAAAATTTTTGCATGTTCCTGTATTTGCCAACTTCTGTTTTCTTGCAGCCCGCGGACGTGCTGTGTTTAACGGGGGGGTATGTGGCACCCCTGAGGGTTCAGTCGCCACAGAGGTACTGCATCTCCTCCTGAGGTGTGGTACCCTACCATCCAGGTAAGGTGGAGACACCTGACCACACTCCAACACCTGCACCCCACACCACAAAGTAGTGTAGCAAAGCACCTTCGGCAGCTCCCTGCTTGGAGTGTAGCAAAGCACCCCTTGGTGGCTCCCTGTTTGGAACACGAAACGTGCTGGGAAGTGGGTGGAGTTTAGTTCACATAAAAGAGCGGGAAGAGTTGAGTCAGTGGTTCAGTCAGCATTCATTCAGTCAGTGAGTGAGGATGTATAAGGACAGAGAGTAAGACAGAGAAGATCCCCGGGAGAGGGATGGAAGAAGGAAGTGCTGCAACAGGCCACAGTGATCTGGGTCTGCTGGCACAGGAAAGAGACAGATAAAGGAAGCTTGATTCTCCATTGGAAAGAAGGATTAGTACAGCACGTAAGGAGAATTGGAGGACTAAGGATCAGGGTTGGAAGAGAGAACCCTTCCCAAGTTGGCAGCGCAAGGCCGGGGTCCGGTCCCCGAGGTTGTATGGATACTAATGGTCCTGCAGCAGACACCGGAGGAATAGAAGTAGTGACCACTTTATTTGCACACAAGACTTGGGGGCACAACAGCAACGATAGTGAGCTGGGACTAGGTAGAAGGAGTCCCCGAAGCAGGCTACAGCTGTCTGCCGTACAAGTAGAGTTCATAGGAACATCTGACAGGAGGAACTCCAGTGTAACTCAGTACTAGGAGTACTTCATTCAAAGGTGCTATAAGAGGAGACGTTCAGAAAAGGCACATGTGTTGGTGGAGTGTTGGAAAGGAGTACTTCATCTTGCCTGGAAGTTGGCTGAGCTCCTGACCCGGAGGACACGGCACGGATGCGGCTACCTGTACCTGCAACAGAGTGTGAGTAAAGCTTTGGAACTACATGCCCTGGTGTCCTCCACTTATTCCTGCGCCAACCCGCCCAGCACTGCTGCATCCCTTGCACCCAACACTACACCATCTAAGTGTCACTTCACCTACTCTGCCCTGGGACTACAGCCCTGCATGTGGATGGCTATAACATCACTGCTGCACCACACCATCTGTCCCAGAGGATCTGTCTGCAGCGTCGGCTTACATCTTCATTGCCGAACACAACAGGTGGCGTCACGAATCATTCATTGACTATCCCCCTTTTACAATGGGCGCTCAGGGCCACGGGCCGGGTCCCAGCTACCATGACATCTCCCATTGAAGCTCATCGGGCCCGGTACCGAGTACCCCACAGCCCTGGGAGGGCGACCCAGATACATCTGGTTAGAACAGTTTGAGGGTAAAATCCTATTCTGATGTTTGGGGCATATTTACTGTCTAGTAAAGCACAGGGACACGGGACGCAGTGATGAGCAGGAGGCAGATAAAGAGTTAAAGGGGGTTTATTACAGGGGATACTCCACGCAGGGAGAGTATTGGTGATGAAGAGGTGAAAGTGAAAATGCATAAAACAGGGGAAACAAAACATTTATCTAAGTAACTGGCAAACTTGTCAGTCTGAAGTTCTCAGGGCGGTGCAGGCTTGTTCTTCCACAGTGGCGCCGAAGAAAGTGCGTGAAGTCTCTGGCTTGGTCCTAAAGATAATCGAGGCACTGTCACTTGATGAAATCGGTGTGTCCGGGTTCCCTTGGGTGAGGACCTGCGAAGACGGAGCAACATGCGGGTTGTGAAGCAGTCTCTGGTTCCGCCGGAGTGTCAGTGGCGGAGGCGGAATGCAAGCCAGCCGGCTCCGGCTGATAGTACTGTTCAGAAGTGGGCGACGAGCCCACAATAGTCTGCGAAACGGCACGCGCGGTTAATTCCGTCTTAGAGGTAGGTGAGGGCACGCAGTCAATTCCCTCATGGTCTGCAGAGGTGCAAAGCAGCGTGCAGTAGTGAGGGCCAGTGCTGAGGCGTCATCTCACGGAGCGAGAATTAACTGTCTCCTGCTTCGTACTCTGTCTACCCGCTGAGTCTCCCCTGTTCCCGCGCACATCCCCTTTTATCCCTGACACGCCCCCTTCAGTCCTGTGCAAAGGTTGGTCCAGGTCTAAATATTTTCCCCCCTGCAACGATGGTGACAGTCCCTTTGGTTCCAGGACCGACACAAGAGAGGCATCACCGGCCTGTCGCAGGTCTGTATTATGGAATTCCATTTCTCTTTTCTGTTTTAGGAACAGACAATTTGAATTAATGCGCAAAATCAATCCTTTGTATAAAGCCTTATTCACCTGTCCATGTTTACACATACGTGAAAAAAATTTTTCGGTGTCATCATGGTTGCGCTTCACTGTGTCAACAGTATATGATCCGGGTAAATGTTTTCACCATCAGTGTCATCAGTGTTTTCCATGAATGGCCAAAGATATAAATGGCAAAGCTTCTCCTATCATTTGTAATCTTATCTAAGTACAAAACACGGACTGTACTGTGATTCCATCCGTGTGCTGTACGTGTTTTACACTGACCCATAGACTTGTATTGGTCCTTTTCATCCATGATGCCAGAAAAATACAGACACGTCTCCTTAAGTTTTGCTTGGACACACAATATGTGAAAAAACACAGACATGTGAATAGCACCATAATTCTAATGGATGCATGTGGTATATGTCACAAGGACTTCTGAAAAAGGCCTAAGGCCTACGTTTTTAATCACGTACTAGAAAAACAGACTGAGTTTCATCAGTAATTTTCACCAGTCATCAGAGTTTTCCCTTATCTATCAGTCAGTGAAAAACAGACAGCGCATGGATGGCATACGAGCGATGTTCAATTTTTTTTTTCTCTGACCCACAGATTTGTATTGCCAATTTTAATCCGACACACAGATCAATATTGGACATGTCTCCGTGATTTTGCCCGGACTGCTTGGTCCACAAGAAGTCACTGACATATGAACAGCCCCATAGACAACCACAGGTACGAAGGAGTACTTTCCGTGACAAACAATAACACTTGTACGTGAAAAATTGACGTCTGAATGAGCTCTTACTGACACAAATAGAAGCATAGGGGTGCAACATTTTGCTCATCAGTTCCACCTGTCTGTTCCAAAAATGCATAAGAAGATGAAACATTGTGATCTGGCTTTGGCCGAGAGTCTGCATTTCAGAAAATACAAATGAGATAACCAGAGGCAGCGCTGAGCCATCGACTGTGATGGTCAGAGTCTGAAATTGATTGTTGGCTCTGAAAATGATTGAGACATTTATTGGATGTGACACTGATTCTATGGGATCCTGCACACCAACGTAATTTCGGTCCGAATACTGCCCATTAAAAAAACGGTCACGCTCGGTCCAATGTGATTCAATGGGTCAGAGAGGATGAATGATTTTTTTTTTTCACTAACAGACTCTGCATGTGAAAAAATTGCAGCATGCATTAGTTTCATATATTGGATGAAATTCACCCATTTTAGTCTATGGTTGCAAAAAAAATCTGATTCCACAGTACAGCATCCAATTTTTACGGATACATTGCAATCCTGCAACATAAGAAACTGTGAGTGTTCCTGAAAATGGTTAATAGCTGCTGCAGTAAAAAAAAAAAATGGATAGCACATGGATGACAAGTGAGAAAAAAAATCATCCCACATTTCTGGATGAAACTCTCTAAATGATTTTTTGTACACTCATGTGAACCTGCCCTTACATGCAGAAATTTTAACAATTTGCAATACGTTACACTGCGCAACAAATTTCAGGGAAGTTCTTGTCCCTTGAGAAAATGTTATTGTATCTTATAGATTTTGATATGCTAAACACGAATATGTGCTCCAAAAGTCTGTATCACGTAAGGTTTTTAACCCCTTCATGTCCAGAGCTTTTTTCGTTTTTTCCAGAGCCAAAACTTTTTTATTTTTCCGTCAATATGCCTGTATGAGGGCTTATTTTTTGTAGGACGAGTTATGTCGTGTACTCGAAAACGGGAAAAAAATTCCAAGTGCGGTGAAATTGCAAAAAAAAGTGCAATCCCACACTTGTTTTTTGTTTGGCTTTTTTGCTAGGCTCACTAAATGCTAAAACTGATCAGCCATTATGATTCCCAAGGTCATTACGAGTTCATAGATACCAAACATGTGTAGGTTCTCTTTTATCTAAATGGTGAAGAAAAATTCCAAAGTTTGTTAAAAAAAATAAAAAATTGCGCCATTTTCCGAGACCCGTAGCATCTCCGTTTTTTGTGCTTGGGTTGGGTGAGGGCTTATTTTGTTCGTGCCGAGCTGAGGTTTTTAATGATCCCACTTTTGTGCAGATACGTTCTTTTGATCACCTGTTATTTCATTTCAATGCAATTTGCGGCAACCAAAGAAACCTAATTCAGGCGTTTTGATTCTTTTCTTGCTACGCCGTTGAGTGATCAGGTTAATCCTTTTTTTTATTGACAGATCGGGCGATTCTGAACTCGGTGATACCAAATATGTGTATGTTTGATTTTTTTATTGTTTTATTTTGATTGGGGCGAAAGGGGGGTGATTTGAACTTTTATTTTTTTTATTTTTTTAAACAATTTTTTTTGGCATGCTTCAATAGCCTCCATAGGAGGCTAGAAGCTGCCATAGCGCGATCGCCTCTGCTACATAGAGGTGATGCTCAGATCACCTCTATGCAGCAGAATTACAGGCTTGCTATGAGCGCCGACCACAGGGTGGCGCTCATAGCAATCTGACATCAACAACCATAGACGTCTTGAGGAGACCTCTGGTTGTGATGGCAATGCAGCGATGACCCCCGATCACGTGAAGGGGGTCATCGCTGCATGTATTTCCGGACCGGCGTCCGGAAGTGTATTTAAATGCCCGCTGTCAGAGTTTGACAGCGGCATTTAACTACTTTATAGGCTCAGGCGGATCGCGATTCCGTTCGCGCCTATTGCGTGCACATGTCAGCTGTTAAAAACAGCTGACATGTCGTGACTTTGAGGTGGACTCACCGCCAGAGCCCACCTCAAAGCGAGAGATACTGCAGCTGACATACTATTCCATCAGCTGGCAGTAATGGGATAAGAACCAACAGTTTATAGTCTACATTATGATGTCTGAGACACTACATACATGTGAATCGATGTAATTAGCAAAGGCAATTGTTCAAAAGTGTTTTGCAGATGACTTTCATTTATAATCCGTTTCAGATGCTTCTCGAATAAGATTCCAGCAATAGTCAGCCAGCATCCACGTACTCCACTTACTCTGGTACCTTTTCTCCATCAGCGCAATATCTTGGTGAAATCTTTCACCGTGTTCATCGCTAACGGTACCAAGATTGGCTGGAAAAAAGTCCAAGTGAGAATGTAGAAAATGCATTTTTAGTGACATATTACATTTCATCAAATGATATGCTGTGAGCATGTTGTCCATGAATTGTTAAAAGTTCGGTGCCCTGCTGTTGCCAAGGAAGTTGAAGGTCACATCTTTAAAGGCTCTCCATGCCACTTGTTTAGCACTTTGCAAAAGACCATCAAAGCTACTGTCATTCATTATATCTTTGATCTGTGGGCCAATAAAAATAACTTCTTTAATCTTTGCATCACTTTTTCTCGGAAATTTCTGTCGCAAGTAAGAAAAGGCTTTCGATTCTTTGTTCATTGCTTTGACAAAATTCTTCATAAGCCCAAGTTTGATATGCAAAGGAGGGAGAAATATCTTTGCTGGATCAACCGGAGGATTATGTTTAACATTCTTCTGTCCAGCAACTAGGTTTTCGCGGAGTGGCCAGTCCTTTCTGAAATAGTGCATTTCTCGTGCACAACTGTCCCACTCACAAATAAAACAACGATACTTGGTATATCCAAGCTGCAGTCCAATAAGAAGTGCAACAACTTTTAGATCACCACATATGTGCTAGTTATAATTTCTATAATTAATGTGGGTCAACAGTAACTCCATATTCTCATACATTTCTTTCATGTGTATGGCATGTCCAATAGGTATAGAAGGATAGATATTTCCGTTGTGTAGTAAAACAGCCTTCAGACTTAAAACTGATGAGTCAATGAACAGTCGCCATTCCTTCTGGTCATGTTCACATCCAAGAGCACCAAACAACCCCAAGATGTCATTGCAAAAGATTAAACTGTCGACATGGTTGAAAAATTGATTAAGGTCTTCTTGACAACTGCGAAAAACTGAAATTCTTGTTCCTGGTAATAAGAGATTCCGTTCTTGTAGCCTTGATCCCAATAATTCTGCCTGCCTCTTTGACAATTTCAAATCTCTGACCAAGTCACTCAGATCAGCTTGACTGAACAGATGTGGATTAGATGTAGAAGGCTCAAAGTTTGGGTCTGCAGCAGTTTCATTTTCCACTGTCTTTGCTAGTTGATCTGTAAGGACCAAACAGTTCATGAGATCCAGTGAGTAACCCGAGACAGAGAAGGGGTTAACAAGGATTTACTGAACAATCAATAGCAAGTAGTACTCCATGCAGGGAGGTAAAGGCAATCAGAGAAAGAATATACAAGAAAAACAGGAAAACTTATCGGTTCCAGTTCAGGCAAGGGGAAGGCTGGAAAATCTCCCGGCGGCTTCTCAAATGATGCACAAAGTCTTTGACTCTGCTACGGAGGAACAAGTAACACTGCCACCTCACAGTGTTGATGGATTCAGTCCTGCTTGACTTGGCTGCGCTGGAACATGGAAACAGAACTTTATGTGGATTCCCCAAAAATGGAGCCGGGCACGGGTCATGAGCACGTGTACAAGCTACAACAGCCCGCAGTCTTTTGGAGTAGTCTCTAAGCAGTTTGTCCTGTATCTCGGGTAAAACAGAAGTATTCAACAGTGCAACTTAATAGCGTCTCGAGAAGTCTCAAGGTCAGCACATGGAGGTCTGGGAAAAGTGGGGTTGTCAGTGTCAGCAGCGGAGAGGGAGTCAACCGTCTCCTGTCGCCTTCCCGCCAAGTCTGACCCGTTCCCGTGCTCAGGTTTCTTTATGTACCCCGCGCCCCCTGCTGTCTGACAGAAAGGTCTCTCCCTTTCAGGGGAAATCTTCCCCGCCAACAGTGGTGACGGCCCCGACAGTTCTGGCCTTAAAGTGCACCACACACCGCTGACTCAGTCTCGACTCATCTTCTTACACATCTTCGTCGTCCTCCATTGTCCATACTTTGGGCGGCTTTGGAACGTGAAGACTTTCATCATTTGGCACTGGTCTTATGGCTGAAAGAAGATTAGGATATTCTATTGATTTCTTTTTCTTTGCTGAATATCCTGTTACATTTACTGTATAACACAGAAGTAGCAATCTGTTACATGACCTCTCTGCTCTCTCCATATCATTGGGACAGCGAAAGGCATTGAAGGTTGTGATCCATTCAGCCATGCTCTAAGGCTGGTTTCACATTAGCGCTTTTTAAGCGCACGCACGGCCGGGGGTAGCTCCGCCCCCGAGCCGGCTCTCTGCCCAGCGTGCCCGCCCCTTGCTTGTAGCGCCGCCTCCTAGTGCACAGCGGCGCCTGCGATCGGCGCACCCTATCTTTAGCATAGGGTGCGCAGATCGTGCGCAGGCCGTGCGCTAGTTGCGCTTTGACCTGCGCTGCGCACTTTTGATGGTGCGCCGTGCGCGCCAAAATCAAACTTTTCGGATCGCAGGCGCCGCTGTGCGCTAGGAGGCGGCGCTACAAGCAAGGGGCGGGCACGCCGGGCAGAGAGCTGGCTCGGGGGCGGAGCTACCCCCGGCCGTGCGGGCGCTTAAAAAGCGCTAATGTGAAACCAGCCTGAGTATGTCAGTATTGTCTTTTGATTCCTCCCCTGCCCAGGAGATGTGGTATGCTCTGTACACTGTCACCCGAATGATTCACTACGCCTGAGCGGAATTCGCATAATAAGTGCTTGCATTTGTGTAGATCAGCGATTTATGTTACTTCAGTGGAAAATTCAGAATATACTGTTTCAGAAAAATTTCATATGAGTTTTTAGAATTATAACAGAATATTATAATGTTTCACATCATTTCTCAAAACCCTTACATGATAGGAAAAATCTGAAGTCATTTCTGAAATCAGCATGAAAAAAATCTATCAGGAACACTTAAAATTGTCCAAGGGACAAAACCTTGGCAACGCAGTGAGAAAACATGCTGTTTAACCACTTAACGACCAGGGGTATTTCAGTTTTTGTGTTTTCGTTTCCCCTTCTTCCCAGAGCCATATCTTTCTAATTTTTTGGTCAATATGGCCATGTGAGGGCTTGTTTCTTGTGGGAAAAGTTGTACTTTGAACGACACCACTGAGTTTAACATATCATGTATTGGAAAATGGGAAGAAAATTCCAAGTATGATGAAATTGCAAAAAAAAGTGCAATTCCACAGTTGCTTTTTGTGTGTTTTTTACCATGTTCACTAAATGCTAAAACTGACCAGCCATTATGATTCTCCAGGTCATTACGAGTTCATATAGAGAAAAAGACTGTGAGCACTACTGTGGAGGTGCCAAGGTAGGTTCCCAAACCGCGTGATAGATACAAAGAACCTGGCACTCAACTTAATGCTGTGAAGAGTATAACTTTTTATTGTAGTACCAAAAACATTTCGGTCACCCGGACCTTCATCAGTTACATACTATTCTGTTTTAGGGGGATGTTGTGGCATTTAATTATTATTCAGATTTGTCAGCATCAAAAAAGTTAATGATGCCCCTGATATTCATTGGCAATAGTTCAGGCTTAAAGTGCATGTGTAAATTTGCCTGGATGCGGCGTCCACGAGTTCATAAACACCAAACATGCCTAGGTTCTTTTTTATCGGTGCGATGAAAAAAAAATCAAAAGTTTGCTTTAAAAAAAAATTGCGCCATTTTCCCTTACCCGTAGCGTATCAGATAGCACCGACCATGGGGTGGCGCTCATAGCAATCTGGCTATGACAATGAGAGATCTGCCGGATCTCGGTTGTCATGCCGACCCATCGGTGACTCACGATCGTGTGACGGGGTAACCAATGGGCGAGATAAAGAACACGCTTCCGGTAAGCGCGAGATAAATTGACAGTGGCATTTAACTAGGTAACAAAAACGGGAGGATCGCGATTCCACCTGTGGCTGTTGCGGACACGTCAGCTGTATAGATCAGCTAAAATGTGCCCAGAAAGGTGCCGGCTCTGCGCTGGAGCCTGCACCAAACAGGGGGAGTCCAAAGTGGGCATATTATTATGCCCAACATTGGAAAGGGGTTAAATATGGCAAAAATTATGAGGATCAAATGCAACTTCCAAGTCG
Source organism: Dendrobates tinctorius (assembly GCF_039654945.1). Lineage (NCBI taxonomy): Eukaryota > Metazoa > Chordata > Amphibia > Anura > Dendrobatidae > Dendrobates > Dendrobates tinctorius. The sequence continues at coordinate 25,276,091 of NW_027361870.1, forward strand.
CAAACCTTTGTTTTGGATAACCGATTCTATTCTTGTAACTGTGTAATAATCTCTATTACAGTCATTAATATGTAGTAAGCTTGGGCATGTTCCCATATGTATGTACTTAACTTTGTTGTGTTACAGTGTTTATATGTAAACTGGTTATAAGCAAACAGGTCACAGGTGAGGATGTTACCTTTAGCAGCCATTCAAATCCATTTGTGTCAACTTTTGTGCATGTCACCAGGCTAAAATCACCAGGGTATGTGAACTTTTGATCAGGGTCATTTGGATGTTTTAGGTTGTAATTATGATTTAAAGAGAGAAAACACAGTAGTTTGAAAATAAATGGCTTCACGCAACCACGAACTATGAGTGGAAAAATTTTGGTGTTATTGTAGTAGGGTTGGGGAAGTCGTCCTGAACCCCTAAGCATGTTTCTATGTAAAATATATATAATGTATAGTTAATGCTGCTATGTAGATTTATATATAACGTTGCTTCGTAATGTTGTTAAGATGAGTATTGTATGTCCCCCTAAAATGTGTATATAATGTTCTTATATGTGTGTTTTATACAGGGAGAGTGCAGTATTAGTAAATGGCCACTAGATGGAGATAGAGAGTATAATGTAGGATTTAGGCTTATCAGTGGTGTCGATAGTTAATGTAGGGGGGGTTACTTAGGATAGAGGAAGGGATCTTCTTGGATTTAGGTCAGAAGGAGCTGAGCGCCCATAGGGCTCAGACGGGCTTAAGTGCCCATGTATGGAATAGATACCCCACAATGTTAAAAGTACATGCCCAGCTATCCAGAGTTCAGGGGGAAGAGATCGTATGGCAGCAGCTCCCAACAGACAGAGGAGCAACACAAAGGAAAGAAGCAGAGAAACACAGAAGGGTCACAGCTAGTGTTGAGCATTCCGATACTGCAAATATCGGGTATCGGCCGATATTCGCTGTATCGGAATTCCGATACCGAGTACCGATATTTTTTCAATATCGGAATCGGAAGTTCCCATAATGCAATGAGTCACTGTTGTGGCTCTGATTGGCTGCCGAAATGACGTCATCATGATGCACGGTCTGCGCGCATCATGATGCGCCATCAGTTCGGGCCTTCCGGGGGGTCTGTACCGGCCTGCCCCAGTGTCTGTGCCGGCATGCCCGGGGTCTGTGCCGACTGCCCGGGGTCTGTCCCGACTGCCCCGGGGATCTGTGCAGGCTGCGGGGGTCTGTACCGGCCTGCCGGGGGTCTGTGCCGGCCTGCCGAGGGGTCTGTGCCGGCCTGCCGGGGGTCTGTGCCGACTGCCCGGGGGTCTGTGCGGACTGCCGGGGGTCTGTACCGGCCTGCCGGGGGTCTGTACCGGCCTGCCGGTGGTCTGTGCCGGCTGCGGGGGTCTGTGCAGGCATCGTCCGATAGGACTACAAGTCCCATCGGGCGATGCCTGCTACCATGACGTGATTGACACATTAGCCAATGATGGGACAGTAGTAGTCCCATCATCCGGCTAAAGTGTTGAATGTAAAACAAAAAAAAAAAATACATGCTACATACATACTACATACATGCTACATGCTACATACATACTACATACATGCTACATACATACTACATATATACTACATGCATACTACATATATACCACATATATACTACATGCATGCAACTTACATATATACTACATATATACTACATGCAACATGCATACTACATGCATGCAACATACATACTACATACATACTACATATATACTACATGCATGCAACATACATACTACATACATACTACATATATACTACATGCATGCAACATGCATACTACATACATACTACATGCATACTACATATATACCACATGCATGCAACATACATATATACAATATATATACTACATGCATGCAACATGCATACTACATATATACCACATATATAATACATGCATGCAACATACATATATACTACATGCAACATACATATATACTACATATATACCACATGCATGCAACATACATATATACTATATGCATGCAACATGCATACTACATATATACCACATATATACTACATGCATGCAACATACATATATACTACATGTATGCAACATGCATACTACATATATACCACATATATACTACATGCATGCAACATACATACATACCACATATATACTACATGCATGCAACATACATATATACTACATATATACTACATGCATACTACATATATACCACATGCATGCAACATACATATATACAACATATATACTACATGAATGTAACATGCATACTACATATATACCACATATATACTACATGCATGCAACATACATACCACATATATATTACATGCATGCAACATACATACTACATATATACCACATATATACTACATGCATACTACATATATACCACATGCATGCAACATACATATATACAACATATATACTACATGCATGCAACATACATATACAACATATATACTACATGCAACATACATACCACATATACTACATATATACTACATGCATGCAACATACATACAGTGGGGAAAAAAAGTATTTAGTCAGTCAGCAATAGTGCAAGTTACACCACTTAAAAAGATGAGAGGCGTCTGTAATTTACATCATAGGTAGACCTCAACTATGGGAGACAAACTGAGAAAAAAAAATCCAGAAAATCACATTGTCTGTTTTTTTTTCATTTTATTTGCATATTATGGTGGAAAATAAGTATTTGGTCAGAAACAAAATTTCATCTCAATACTTTGTGATATTTCCTTTGTTGGCAATGACAGAGGTCAAACGTTTTCTGTAAGTCTTCACAAGGTTGCCACACACTGTTGTTGGTATGTTGGCCCATTCCTCCATGCAGATCTCCTCTAGAGCAGTGATGTTTTTGGCTTTTCGCTTGGCAACACGGACTTTCAACTCCCTCCAAAGGTTTTCTATAGGGTTGAGATCTGGAGACTGGCTAGGCCACTCCAGGACCTTGAAATGCTTCTTACGAAGCCACTCCTTTATTGCCCTGGCAGTGTGCTTTGGATCATTGACATGTTGAAAGACCCAGCCACGTTTCATCTTCAATGCCCTTGCTGATGGAAGGAGGTTTGCACTCAAAATCTCACGATACATGGCCCCATTCATTCTTTCATGTACCCGGATCAGTCGTCCTGGCCCCTTTGCAGAGAAACAGCCCCAAAGCATGATGTTTCCACCACCATGCTTTACAGTAGGTATGGTGTTTGATGGATGCAACTCAGTATTCTTTTTCCTCCAAACACGACAAGTTGTGTTTCTACCAAACAGTTCCAGTTTGGTTTCATCAGACCATAGGACATTCTCCCAAAACTCCTCTGGATCATCCAAATGCTCTCTAGCAAACTTCAGACGGGCCCAGACATGTACAGGCTTAAGCAGTGGGACACGTCTGGCACTGCAGGATCTGAGTCCATGGTGGCGTAGTGTGTTACTTATGGTAGGCCTTGTTACATTGGTCCCAGCTCTCTGCAGTTCATTCACTAGGTCCCCCTGCGTGGTTCTGGGATTTTTGCTCACCGTTCTTGTGATCATTCTGACCCCACGGGGTGGGATTTTGCGTGGAGCACCAGATCGAGGGAGATTATCAGTGGTCTTGTATGTCTTCCATTTTCTAATTATTGCTCCCACAGTTGATTTCTTCACTCCAAGCTGGTTGGCTATTGCAGATTCAGTCTTCCCAGCCTGGCGCAGGGCTACAATTTTGTTTCGGGTGTCCTTTGACAGCTCTTTGGTCTTCACCATAGTGGAGTTTGGAGTCAGACTGTTTGAGGGTGTGCACAGGTGTCTTTTTATACTGATAACAAGTTTAAACAGGTGCCATTACTACAGGTAATGAGTGGAGGAAAGAGGAGACTCTTAAAGAAGAAGTTACAGGTCTGTGAGAGCCAGAAATCTTGATTGCTTGTTTCTGACCAAATACTTATTTTCCACCATAATATGCAAATAAAATGAAAAAAAAACAGACAATGTGATTTTCTGGATTTTTTTTCTTAGTTTGTCTCCCATAGTTGAGGTCTACCTATGATGTAAATTACAGACGCCTCTCATCTTTTTAAGTGGTGGAACTTGCACTATTGCTGACTGACTAAATACTTTTTTTCCCCACTGTATATACTACATGCAACATACATACTACATATATGCTACATGCATGCAACATACATACATACTACATACATACTACATATATACTACATGCATACTACATATATACTACATGCATGCAACATACATATATACTACATGCATGCAACATGCACACTACATATATACCACATATATACTACATGCATGCAACATACATATACTACATGCAACATACATACTACATATATACTACATGCATGCAACATGCATACTACATATATACTACATGCATGCAATATACATACATACTACATATATACCATATATATACTACATGCATACTACATATATACCACATGAATGCAACATACATATATACAACATATATACTACATGCATGCAACATACATATGTACAACATATATACTACATGCAACATACATACTACATATATACCACATGCATGCAACATGCCTACTACATATATACCACATATATACTACATGCATGCAACATAGATACTACATATATACCACATGCATGCAACATGCATACTACATGCATGCAACATACATATATACAACATATATACTACATGCATACTACATCTATACCACATATACTACATGCATGCAAAATACACATATACTACATGCAACATACATACTACATACATACTACATATATACCACATGCATGCAACATGCATACTACATATATACTACATGCATGCAACATACATACATACTGCATATATACAACATGCATACTACATATATACTACATGCATGCAACATACATACTACATATATACCACATGCATGCAACATGCATACTACATATATACTACATGCATGCAACATACATATATACTACATACAATACATTCATACAATACATACATAGACATACAGTACATATAACAGAGTACATACTCACCATCACTTGTCACTTTGTTCCCCGAAGCCATTGTCATCTGTGGAATAAATATTAAAATAACAAACCACCAATATACTTACCCCTGATCCGCAGAAGTCCACGAGTGTCCCACGACGATCTTGCGTGGAGAAGAACAGCAGCAGCAGCAGCTGATGCTACCGTTCTCTACGGGCTCCAGGAATCCAATGACGGGAGGTAGGTATCCTTCCGCACTGTATTCCTCCGCTAGTGTAAAAAAAAAGTCCCTAGTTGCATGTTGCATGCATGTAGTATATATGTAGTATGCATGTTGCATGCATGTGGTATATATGTAGTATGTATGTAGTATGTATGTTGCATGTAGTATATATGTAGTATATATGTATGTTGCATGCATGTAGTATATATGTGGTATATATGTAGTATGCATGTAGTATATATGTAGTATGCATATTGCATGCATGTGGTATATATGTAGTGTGTATGTATGTTGCATGCATGTAGTATATATGTTGTATATATGAAGTATGCATGTTGCATGTAATATATATATGTATGTTGCATGTATGTAGTATATATGTAGTATATATGTATGTTGCATGCATGTAGTATATGTGGTATATATGTAGTATGTATGTATGTTGCATGCATGTAGTATATATGTAGTATGCATGTTGCATGTATGTAGTATATATGTTATATGTATGTATGTTGCATGCATGTAGTATATATGTGGTATATATGTAGTATGTATGTTGCATGCATGTAGTATGTAGTATGCATGTTGCATGTGGTATATATGTAGTATGCATGTTGCATGTAGTATATATGTATGTTGCATGCATGTAGTATATATGTGGTATATATATATAGTATGCATGTAGTATATATGTTGTATATATGTATGTTGCATGCATGTAGTATATATGTAGTATGCATGTGGTATATATGTAGTATGTATGTATGTTGCATGCATGTAGTATATATGTGGTATATATGTAATATGCATGTTGCATGTAGTATATATGTTGTATATATGTATGTTGCATGCATGTAGTATATATGTAGTATATATGTATGTTGCATGCATGTAGTATATATGTGGTATATATGTAGTATGCATGTTGCATGCATGTGGTATATATGTAGTATGTATGTTGCATGTAGTATATATGTAGTATATATGTATGTTGCATGCATGTAGTATATATGTGGTATATATGTAGTATATATGTATGTTGCATGCATGTAGTATGCATGTTGCATGCATGTTTTATATATGTAGTATGTATGTTGCATGCATGTAGTATATATGTGGTATATATGTATGTTGCATGTATGTTGTATATATGTAGTATATATGTATGTTGCATGCATGTAGTATGCATGTTGCATGCATGTTTTATATATGTAGTATGTATGTTGCATGCATGTAGTATATATGTGGTATATATGTATGTTGCATGTATGTAGTATATATGTAGTATATATGTATGTTGCATGCATGTAGTATATATGTGGTATATATGTATGTTGCATGTATGTAGTATATATGTAGTATGTATGTACAGTATGTTGCATGCATGTAGTATATATTTGGTATATATGTAGTATGCATGTTGCATGCATGTGGTATATATGTAGTATGTATGTATGTTGCATGCATGTAGTATATATGTAGCATGCATGTGGTATATATGTAGTATGTATGTTGCATGCAGTATATATGTAGTATATATGTATGTTGCATGCATGTAGTATATATGTGGTATATATGTAGTATGCATGTAGTATATATGTTGTATATATGTATGTTGCATGCATGTAGTATATATGTAGTATGCATGTTGCATGCATGTGGTATATATGTAGTATGTATGTTGCATGCATGTAGTATATATGTGGTATATATGTAGTATGCATTTTGCATGTAGTATATATGTTGTATATATGTATGTTGCATGCATGTAGTATATATGTAGTATGAATGTTGCATGCATGTAGTATATATGTGGTATGTATGTAGCATGTATGTAGCATGTATGTAGTATGTATGTAGCATGTATTTTTTTTTTTTTTTTACATTCAACACATTAGCCGGATGATGGGACTACTACTGTCCCATCGTTGGCTAAAGGGGGTTTTACACTAAGCGATATCGCTAGCAATATCGCTAAAACATCACTGGTTTTGTGACGTTATAGCGATATTGCTAGCGATATCGCTATGTGTGATACTTACCAACGACCGGCTCCCCCGCTGTCCATCGCTGATCGTGCGAGATTGGGCGGCTCCATTTCTCGTCGTCAGCTTCCTGCTGAGACTTCCTGCTGTGACGACGAGCGACGCTAGACGCGGGCGGGAGAATGTCAGGATCGCTGTGTGTGAAAGGTGAGTATCGTCCGCTGCGTCGCTGCTACATCGCTGTGAGATCTTTCTGTGTGAAAGCTCACTAGCGATCATTTAGTGATGCACCAGCGATCCTGACCGGGTCATATCGCTGGTCGGATCGCTGGTGCATCGCTAAATGTAAAAGGGCCTTAATGTGTCAATCACCATCATGGTAGCAGGCATCGCCCGATGGGACTTGTAGTTGCATGCATGTGGTATATATGTAGTATGTATGTTGCATGTAGTATATATGTATGTTGCATGCATGTAGTATATATGTGGTATATATGTAGTATGCACGTAGTATATATGTTGTATATATGTATGTTGCATGCATGTAGTATATATGTAGTATGCATGTTGCATGCATGTGGTATATATGTAGTATGTATGTATGTTGCATGCATGTAGTATATATGTGGTATATATGTAGTATGCATGTTGCATGTAGTATATATGTTGTATATATGTATGTAGCATATATGTAGTATATATGTTGCATGCATGTAGTATATATGTGGTATATATGTAGTATGTATGTATGTTGCATGCATGTAGTATATATGTAGTATGCATGTTGCATGCATGTAGTATATATGTAGTATGTATGTATGTTGCATGCATGTAGTATATATGTAGTATATATGTATGTTGCATGCATGTAGTATATATGTAGTATGCATGTAGTATATATGTGGTATGTATGTAGCATGTATGTAGCATGTATGTAGTATGTATGTAGCATGTAGTATGTACAGTGGGGAAAAAAAGTATTTAGTCAGTCAGCAATAGTGCAAGTTCCACCACTTAAAAAGATGAGAGGCGTCTGTAATTTACATCATAGGTAGACCTCAACTATGGGAGACAAACGGAGAAAAAAAAATCCAGAAAATCACATTGTCTGTTTTTTTTTCATTTTATTTGCATATTATGGTGGAAAATAAGTATTTGGTCAGAAACAAGCAATCAAGATTTCTGGCTCTCACAGACCTGTAACTTCTTCTTTAAGAGTCTCCTCTTTCCTCCACTCATTACCTGTAGTAATGGCACCTGTTTAAACTTGTTATCAGTATAAAAAGACACCTGTGCACACCCTCAAACAGTCTGACTCCAAACTCCACTATGGTGAAGACCAAAGAGCTGTCAAAGGACACCAGAAACAAAATTGTAGCCCTGCACCAGGCTGGGAAGACTGAATCTGCAATAGCCAACCAGCTTGGAGTGAAGAAATCAACTGTGGGAGCAATAATTAGAAAATGGAAGACATACAAGACCACTGATAATCTCCCTCGATCTGGTGCTCCACGCAAAATCCCACCCTGTGGGGTCAGAATGATCACAAGAACGGTGAGCAAAAATCCCAGAACCACGCGGGGGGACCTAGTGAATGAACTGCAGAGAGCTGGGACCAATGTAACAAGGCCTACCATAAGTAACACACTACGCCACCATGGACTCAGATCCTGCAGTGCCAGACGTGTCCCACTGCTTAAGCCTGTACATGTCCGGGCCCATCTGAAGTTTGCTAGAGAGCATTTGGATGATCCAGAGGAGTTTTGGGAGAATGTCCTATGGTCTGATGAAACCAAACTGGAACTGTTTGGTAGAAACACAACTTGTCGTGTTTGGAGGAAAAAGAATACTGAGTTGCATCCATCAAACACCATACCTACTGTAAAGCATGGTGGTGGAAACATCATGCTTTGGGGCTGTTTCTCTGCAAAGGGGCCAGGACGACTGATCCGGGTACATGAAAGAATGAATGGGGCCATGTATCGTGAGAGTTTGAGTACAAACCTCCTTCCATCAGCAAGGGCATTGAAGATGAAACGTGGCTGGGTCTTTCAACATGACAATGATCCAAAGCACACCGCCAGGGCAACGAAGGAGTGGCTTCGTAAGAAGCATTTCAAGGTCCTGGAGTGGCCTAGCCAGTCTCCAGATCTCAACCCTATAGAAAACCTTTGGAGGGAGTTGAAAGTCCGTGTTGCCAAGCGAAAAGCCAAAAACATCACTGCTCTAGAGGAGATCTGCATGGAGGAATGGGCCAACATACCAACAACAGTGTGTGGCAACCTTGTGAAGACTTACAGAAAACGTTTGACCTCTGTCATTGCCAACAAAGGATATATCACAAAGTATTGAGATGAAATTTTGTTTCTGACCAAATACTTATTTTCCACCATAATATGCAAATAAAATGAAAAAAAAACAGACAATGTGATTTTCTGGATTTTTTTTTCTCAGTTTGTCTCCCATAGTTGAGGTCTACCTATGATGTAAATTACAGACGCCTCTCATCTTTTTAAGTGGTGGAACTTGCACTATTGCTGACTGACTAAATACTTTTTTTCCCCACTGTATGTAGTATGTATTTTTTTTTTTTACATTCAACACATTAGCCGGATGATGGGACTACTACTGTCCCATCATTGGCTAATGTGTCAATCACTGTCATGGTAGCAGGCGTCGCCCGATGGGACTTGTAGTCCCATCGGACGATGCCTGCACAGACCTCCGCAGCCTGCACAGACCCCCGGACAGTCGGCACAGACCACCGGCAGGCCGGTACAGACCCCCGGCAGTCCGCACAGACCCCCGGACAGTCGGTACAGACCACCGGCAGGCCGGCACAGCCCCCCGGCAGGCCGGTACAGACCCGTGGGCAGTCGGCACAGACCCCCGGCAGGTCCGTACACACCCCCGAGAGGCTGTACAAGGACAGAAAAGGGTTTTTCTTATTCCGATGCCGGAAGTCCCATAGACTTGAATGGGACTTCCGGTATCGGAATCAGCGATACCCGATACTTTTTTCGTATCGGGCCGATACCATCCGATCCGATATTTTAGGGTATCGGATGGTATCGCTCAACACTAGTCACAGCAGAAGTGTGCAGAAAGGTCGCTCCCAATGTGGCGGATCACCTTCTGGGCTGAATCTCTCCTGACCAGGGCGAAACGTGCAGGGGAGCGCTCTACTTAAGTGACGCTGCGTGAGGAGGACTCTGAGGGGCCGTTTGGTACGTGCCATCCTGTACAATCAATAAGTGACTCAAGGAAGAGAGAAGGGAAAGACGAAATGATGTGCTGTGTGAACTGTGAGTGAAATGCCATGTCAGAACTGGATGTGCCGTGTTCTGAAGCAATAAAAGTTGTTCAGTTAAGATTTGCGCTGGACTGTATGTTTGTTCAACGGAAGCTTGTGGCTACAGGACACCAGCGAGACAGAGAGGACTATACCAGCAGTGTGAGTACAGATTGTGCCATGTATAATAAGAAGCAACCTGTTTATGTAGAAGGAGGCCAGGGCATACCAAGCCAGTTAAGCTCAGCCACGACTACTGCCCTGGCCGACTCCTAAACTATCATTCATATTCTCTTCAAAAAGGACAAGAAAGCAAAAATTCTGCCGTGGTATGTAAACTTTTGAGCACAACTGTATACTGTACTTAGCTTGGGAGTGTTCCCATACTGTAGTAAGCTTGGTTCTATTCCCGTATTTACGTAGTAAGCTAGGTTCTGTTCCCATACTGTAGTAAGCTCGGTTCTGTTCCCGTATTTACGTAGTAAGCTAGGTTCTGTTCCCATACTGTAGTAAGCTCGGTTTTATTCCCGTATCTACGTAGTAAGCTAGGTTCTGTTCCCATACTGTAGTAAGCTCGGTTTTATTCCCGTATCTACGTAGTAAGCTAGGTTCTGTTCCCATACTGTAGTAAGCTCGGTTCTGTTCCCTAATCTATGTAGTAAGATTAGTTCTGTTAACATATACTGTACATGCCTTAAGCTTAGTTCTGTTCCCATATTCATGTATTAAGAGTCAGAGGGGCCCTGGTGCATGATTTGGATTGGGGTCGCCCCATACTAGTATATACATAAATATGTCCTCCATCCTGGTTTATATATCACTCGTCCTGGAATATATGCCCCTTATCCTGCCTGGGCCCCATCCTGATATACATATACATATACATATATATATATATATATATATATATATCCCCTATCCTGGTCTATGTTCCTTATCCTGGGCCCCATCCTAGTATATATGTATACTGATCCTGGTAATATGTCTCTTATACTGGTATATGTCCCTTATCCTGGGCCTGATCCTGGTAAAATGTCCCTTATCCTGGTACAGGATTCTTATCCTGGGTCCTAGCTGGGTAATATCTCTCTTATTCTGGTATATGTCCCTTATCCTGGGCCCCATCCTAATATTTATATATCCCCCATCCCGGTATATATATCCCCCACCCTGGGCTCCATTATGGTATATATGTATAGCCCATCCTGGTAATATGTCCCCAATCCTGGTATATGTCCCTTATGTTGGGCCCTATCCTGGTAATATGTCCCTTATCCTAGGCCCCATAGTGGTATGTATGTCTCCCATTCTGCTGCTGTTCTTTAATGCACAGGAACAAATAAACAATTATACTCACTTCCAGTCATTGGGGCAGTACTGGGAGCGGTTACACTCCCCCGTCATCAAATAGTGAGCACAGCCAGGCTCAGACTGGCTCCTAGGGGAATAGGAGAATCCTCCGGTAGGCCCCTGTGAAGTAGAGATAATGAGTAGTGCTGTTATATTTGATTCACAATTTGCAGAAATAGTTATCATCTAAGCATTCATTAAACAAGCTAGTCAAATTAATATTAAATAGGAGCAAAAGTTCCTGGTCTGAGGAAAAAAATCGGTCATGTGCCCGGCCCGATATAATACCGTAAGGAGAAGTATGGCTTTTCTAAAGTATTTACGAATCTGTGCTTTGGGTCTTTAATTCTTGAAAACATGGAATTAAGGTGAAAAATAAGCAATCTTTAAGGCTATGTGCACAGGCTGCGGATTCACCCGCGGATTTGTATCTGTGGATCCGCAGGTTAAATGACCTGCAGTTTTACCTGCGGATTGGTCTGCGGTTTGCCACGTGGACAATGGAATAGGTAGCAAACCGCAGCGGAATCCGCAGAAAGAATTGACATGTCAATTCTTTCTGCGGATTCAAAACCGCAGCTTTTCCGCAGTTGAAAATCCGCAGCATGTGCACAGCAGAATGTAAATCACATAGACTTACATTGTACTGTACACTGTCTGCAGAACTGCTGCAGAACCGCAGCGGCCCCGCAGCAAAAACCGCAGCGTGTGCACATTGCGTTACAGTACATCTTCATATAGCAGAGTTTTTCCATGGATATGCAAAAATCTAAAAAAAAAATAGCAAATTCATTTTTCCCTGGAGTTTGTACCATTTTTTAAATCCTAGACAGGAAGGTAACTGATCGCTGCCATAGTCAGCCAAGGTTAGCTTATATTGGACTAATTTCCCCAAGTCCACAGAGGATATTACCCCTTCTTCTCTCATTCCCTACTGGCAGCCAATTGTAGTTTTAAACCCTCCAGCTTCCCATGTCCCTCTTCTGTGTAGACATACTTGGCTAAACCCGTCTGTGGAGCATGTAATAGGATCTGGTATCAGAGAACAAATGTTTATTTGTCCATCAGGGAAGTCCTGGACAGGCGAAAGCCTTTATCCTAATTTATCAAACCTTATGCTGGTTTTGATGTTCGGGAGGATGTGGTTTCTACTTCAAAATGGCTTTAAACAAAAATCAGCATTCTAGCTGACGGTCGGAGATATACCAGTATGAAAAAAAAGCAACAGTTTGGATGTATACTGGACATACAGTTGTGGCCAAAATTATTGACACCCCTGCAATTCTGTCAGATAATACTCAGTTTCTTGCTGAAAATTATTGCAAACACAAATTCTTTGTTATTATTATCTTCATTTAATTTGTCTTAAATGAAAAAGCACAAAAAGAATTGTCCTAAAGCCAAATTGGATATAATTCCACACCAAACATAAAAAAGAGGGTGGACAAAAGTATTGGCACTGTTCGAAAAATCATGTGATGCTTTTCTAATTTGTGTAATTAACAGCTCCTGTAACTTACCTGTGGCACCTAACAGGTGTTGGCAATAACTAAATCACACTTGCAGCCAGTTTACATGGATTAAAGTTGACTCAGCCTCTGTCCTGTGTCCTTGTGTGTACCACATTGAGCATGGAGAAAAGAAAGAAGACCAAAGAACTGTCTGAGGACTTGAGAAACCAAATTGTGAGGAAGCATGAGCAATCTCAAGGCTACAAATCCATCTCCAAAGACCTGAATGTTCCTGTGTCTACCGTGCGCAGTGTCATCAAGAAGTTTAAAGCCCATGGCACTGTGGCTAACCTCCCTAGAGGTGGATGGAAAAGAAAAATTGACAAGAGATTTCAACGCAAGATTGTGCGGATGTTGGATAAAGAACCTCGACTAACATCCAAACAAGTTCAAGCTGCCCTGCAGTCCGAGGGTACAACAGTGTCAACCCGTACTATCCATCGGCGTCTGAATGAAAAGGGACTGTATGGTAGGAGACCCAGGAAGACCCAAATTCTTACCCCGAGACATAAAAAAGCCAGGCTGGATTTTTTGCCAAAACACCTGAAGAAGACTAAAACGTTTTGGAAGAATGTTCTCTGATCAGATGAGACAAAAGTAGAGCTTTTTGGGCAAATGCATCAACATAGAGTTTACAGGAGAAAAAAACACGGTCCCTACAGTCAAACATGGCGGAGGTTCCCTGATGTTTTGGTGTTGCTTTGCTGCTTCTGGCACTGGACTGCTTGACTGTGTGCATGGCATTATGAAGTCTGAAGACTACCAACAAATTTTGCAGCATAATGTAGGGCCCAGTGTGGGAAAGCTGGGTCTCCCTCAGAGGTCATGGGTCTTCCAGCAGGACAATGACCCAAAACACACTTCAAAAAGCACTAGAAAATGGTTTGAGAGAAAGCACTGGAGACTTCTAAGGTGGCCAGCAATGAGTCCAGAACTGAATCCCATAGAACACCTGTGGAGAGATCTAAAAATGGCAGTTTGGAGAAGGCACCCTTCAACTATCAGGGACCTGGAGCAGTTTGCCAAAGAAGAAATAGTCTAAAATTCCAGCAGAGCATTGTAAGAAACTCATTGATGGTTACCGGAAGCGGTTGGTCGCAGTTATTTTGGCTAAAGGTTGTGCAACGAAGTATTAGGCTGAGGGTGCCAATACTTTTGTCTGGCCCATTTTGGGAGTTTTGTGTGAAATGATCAATGTTTTGCTTTTTGCTTCATTCTCTTTTGTGTTTTTTCACTTAAGACAAATTAAATGAAGATAATAATACCAAAGAATTTGTGATTGCCATCATTTTCAGGAAGAAACTGAGTATTATCTGACAGAATTGCAGGGGTGTCAATACTTTTGGCCGCAACTGTATATCCAGAAAAAATATCAAAGACCCACCTAAATATGTAAAATATGAATTAAAGTCGCATTCTGTCACACTAAGGCCAGGTTCACATAGCGTTAATACAGTCCGTTCAACGCATAGCATTGGCGGACTGCGTTAATGCTACTCGCTAATGCGATCACATTAGCACAGATGCTCCATCTACGCTAGCAGTGACGGACCCTCACTTGTGGTAAAGGCATTGTTCACTACTCGGACAATCCCTTCTCAATCCCTACGTTTTCCCTAAGTAAAATAATACCTATGCTCATCTCAAGTGCTGGCATCATTCCAGTGGTGTCAGCATTGGCTTTCCTTAGGTTTGGGTGACATCGTTATGTCGCGCAATCCCTGTGGTCAATCAGCACTTGCTACACTCTCCCCTCCTTAGGACCCTGGGAGGAATTCAGAGGTGTGGCTGGTTTTTCGCTTCCTCCAAATGTCGGATTTTTCCGTAGGTGTTATTATTTTACTGAAGCATAAGGACTGAGAAGAGGGTGTCCGAATAGTGGACAACTTCTTTAACCCATCCACGACATGTGCCGTACATGTACTGTGCATGTTGTGTCTCTCCCTTTGATGTGGGCACCGGCGTTGAGCCCACATCTTTTCCGGCATATGTCAGTTGTTTTAAATAGCTGACATGTGCCCCAAAGAGCCGCGGGTAGAATTGTGATCCACCCGCGGCTGCTAACCTATTATATCCGGCTGTCAATCTCTGATAGCCACTTTAAATGTGATTGCTTGGAAGCCCATTACTAACCCCGTCCATTTGTGCCCATGTCACATGATCGTCGCCAATGGGTTGGCATGACAACTCGGAGACTGCCGCAGACCACTGTGGTTGTGATTGCCAAATTGCTATGATCATCGCCTAGCAAAGGAAGCTATTGTAGCAAGTGAAAAGTAAAAAAAAAGAAGTTTTTAAAAATAAAAAAAATAAAAGTTTGCCCCATTCAAAATAAAACAATAAAAAAAAAAAAATATTTGGTTTTGCAGGGTTCAGAATTGCCCGATCTATCACTATAAGAAAAGAATTAATCCGATCGGTAAATGGCGTAGCGAAAAAAGTCAAAATGACAGAATTACGTTTCTTTTGGTCGCTGCAACATTGCATTAAAATGCAATAGCGGGCGATAAAAAGATCTTATCCACACCAAAATGGTATCAAGAAAAACGTCAGCTCTGCGCGCAATAAATAAGCCCTCACCCAGCCAGAGAGCACGAAAAATGAATATTCTACAGGTATCGGAAAATTACTCAATTTTTTTTTTTTAACAAACTTTGGATTTTTTTTCACCACTTAAATAAAAAGGAACCAAGACATATTTGGTGTCTACGAACTAATAATGACTTGGAGAATCATATTGGCAGGTCAGTTTTAGCATTTATTGAACGTGTTAAAATTTTGCAATTTCACTGCACTGGGAATTTTTTTCCCCGTTTTCCAGTACATGATATGGTAAAACCAATGGTGTTGTTCAAAAGTACAACTCATCCCACAAAAAAAAAGCCCTCACATGGCCATATTGAAAAAATATAAAAGTTATGGCTCTGGGAAGAAGGAGAGCAAAAAATAGAAAAGCAAAAACGAAAAAGGGCTGCGACGTGAAGGAGTTAACAATATTGGGGTATTTTTTTTTACCACTACCGGGCAATATAGAACCTACTATGGCCGACATTAATTATTTGGGGTCAGGATTCTTAAATACCTGTTCATATACTATATTGTTGCATTAAAGTATAATTTATTTAACAGTGTATATATACAGGCTCAGACTTGCCAATAGGGGAACAAGGGAATCCCCCGGTGGGCCCCTGTACAGATCTGGGCCCCCAACCCCACTGCATGGGCAGTACTTGGCATAATTTACATGATTTACTCTGTGCAAAAAAACACAGCATCTCATCATTCAGTAACCAAACTACCCAGTTTATATAGAGATATAGGTAAATTTGTGAACCAGGGTCCGTGTAATATTTGTATGTAGGTAAAAAATGGCCCCCAAAGTCAATGTTACTGGTGGGCCCTTGACACCCCAGTCCGACAGTGTATGTCTAGAAAATCAAGCTGGGCATAATAAAAAGAGGTTGCCTTGCCACAACAACTCTAAACAAATTTCCTATAAGCAAATATAGACATCATGAAGGGCGTCTCATGCTCAGGATCCCACCTAGTAATCAGAGTGAAGAGCTGTAGATGACAAAGAGTGAATCCATAGATCTCATAATCAGCCATTAAATTGAGAAAATATACAGTATGCCTGGGTGCAGCATATTTGTGAGGATCCACCAGTTCACCAGTCCTTTGGCTGCATAGGCCCTAATGGAAGACAGTGATCAGAGTGAGACTTTAGCCAAAACCAGGAGTGGGTGAGAAATGCAGAAGTGGTAACGTGTCTCTATTTTACTTCTCCTCTGTTCCCCTCCTGATTTTGGTAAATACTGAGGTAAAAAACTTACAAAAAAACATGTGCCCCTGGCACCAAAAATCACAGCTAAATATGTAGCAAATCTTAACTGCAGAAAAAAAACTGCAGCAAAAACGTTGTGTGAGAACGTGGGCTAATGGTGAAAAAACTACAGGAAATAGTGCTATTCCCAGAGATATAGAGCATCACAAGCTCAATCTCACTAGTCATAAAAATGTTGAAAAAACTATATACACGGGTTGTCTCAGTATAGCGCTACAGGAGAGCACCGCCCCTCTGCCTCCTGACTTCCTGCTTGCCCGTAGGCTTTCCAAGGATCTGACCAGCTTCAGAGCTGTGATTTACAAGCAAGGAGCTTGTAAGTGCTGCTCTTTCTGACTTGGAGACCTAGGCAATGAGCGCTAATCAATAGAATTAAAAATCACTCAATTCTTTTGAACAGAGGGGATTTTCACAATTTTGACCATTTATGGTTACTAAAACGTGGACAAGTCTATGGCCGAGGTCAGACCTGCGAGTCTCGCACGTCAATACCCGACACTGCCGCCGGCGCTCGGATTGGAGAGCTCAGCTGCATAGAAATACATGCAGCTGAATGCACCGATCCAAGCGCCGGCGGCAGTGCCGGGTATTAATGTGCAAGACTCGTCAGTTTCTCGCCGGTCTGACCCCGGCCTTTATAGAAAAAAAAGATGCACAAGTGCTGGAGTGTCTTTTTTCACAGTATATATACAGCAATTTAATTATTTAGAAATCACTGTGATTTTCTGGATTGTTTTTAATACTCTGTATCTTACAGCTGAAGTGTACCTATGATAATATTACAGACCATTCCATTATCAGTAGGTGGGAACACTTGCAAAATTGTCAGTATATCAATGTATCAAATAATCATCGTCCCCAATGTGTGCATATATATATAGCACCATCATTTCTCAACATTGTGTATATATATCCTATATATATATAGTATATATATATCTAATATATAAAGCTCAATGTGGGTGTGTATGTATGTGTGTGTATGTCCGGGATTGGCATCCGCACCGTCGCAGCTACAGCCACAAAATTTGGCACAGTCACATGTCTGGACCCCAAAAGCGTCATAGGCTATGCTGTGAGGCGAAATTTTAACCCCGCGCATTCCAATTCGCCAAACAATTTTGCCCCTATCTACATAATGGGGAAAAAGTGTGTGTGTATCAAGCCCCTCCCCTCATTATGATGTCATAATGGTTGCTATGGCGACGGCAATGTCATAATAGGTTACAATGGTTGCCATGGTGACGATGATGTCTTAATAGGTTGCAATGGTGACGGTTATGTAATAACGGTTGCAATGGTGATGATGATGTCATAATGGGTATATGGGCACGGGACTATGGGATGGAGGATGTGTGATGGGTATATGGGCACTCGACTATGGGATGGAGAATATGTATGATGGGTATATGGGCACGGGACTATGGGATGGAGGATATGTGATGGGTATATGGGCACTCGACTATGGGATGGCGAATATGTATGATGGGTATATGGGCACTGGACTATGGGATGGAGGATATGTGATGGGTATATGGGCACTCGACTATGGGATGGAGGATATGTATGATGGGTATATGGGCACGGGCCTATGGGATGGTGGATATGTATGATGTGTATTTGGGCATGGGACTATGGGATGGAGGATAATAATAATTTGTTATAACTAACCACAGTTAGTTACTATGCCCGGGCAGCGCCGGGCTCTTCAGCTAGTATGTATATATATGTATGTATATATATATATATATATATATATATATATATATATATATATATATATATACACAATGTTGGGATATACATATATATACTTACATATATACAATGTTGAGAAAAGATAGATGAAAAAAAGAAAGTATAGTTGCTCCAGAGTTGCAAATGGGTGTATTCCTCCAAATCCACTGGTAAAAGGATAATAATAACATATAGGAGAAAAAGAGGTTGCACTCCATACATAGTAAAACATGAAAAAAATCTATTCCATGCCAAAGGTACTCACTTGAGAAAGGCTCACACCTTGAGACGAAACGTTGTGTACCATTTGCCAAGGAATACATTAAAAAAAAAATGTTTTTGCTATGTTTGGAGTGCAACTTCTTTTTCTCCTATAGGTATAAAGGCAGATATATAGATAGATGAGACATAATACTACAACACTGGTTTTGTAACAATAATTCATAAACTATTTATTGAGTTGAATATTCACAATTTTTCAGAGCACACATACCTATACACACCCACACATACTGTACATTGCTGTACAAGGTTTTCATAATAAATACTTATATACATGATAGTTGAAGCACATCAGCGTCCTTGATTCTGGTTTGCAGCACAGATAGCTTCCTAAGAAGTAATCACTAAAATGTTCATATGACTGTATCCAGCTTCCAGCATTTAGTGACTTATTTGCTCTTGCACACATTAGCAGTCTGTGCCTTGTAAAGAGGATGCATGATTAAATACTTCATTGAAATGTTAACATTAAACTATGCTGAATTACAGTCCAGCTCTTAGTGTCCCGGCATCTATAAGATGTAGGTAATTATTACCTACTGTTGGTTTATAATTATATGTCGATTTAAATGTGCCAAAATGCAGCTAATATTCTTTAAGGTGCAAAAATGTGCTTAAAGGGGGTTCTCCAAACTTAATTTAAAAAAAAAAAGTTTTTACTTTGCAATGCAAAATCTCCTTAAGCCCCAACAACATAACACGACTACAAAGAAGTCTCTCTCCACATTCCTCACTGTACCAGCAGTGTCCCAGCTGTCAGCTCAGCCCAGATCTCCTCTTAGAGACTCACTAACTGTGAGTAATATAGATCACAAACATGTGTGACCACATCATTTGGCTGGCTGCATGTTCTTTCTTTTATAAATCAGCATATGACAATAAGTGGAAAACTCCTGTTGAGAAACTCACAGAATATTATCACTCTGTGTGAACAAAGTCTTATTTCTTAAACTTCATTTACCAATAGACTCAGAGAACCCCTCTAAATAAAAAGAAGTAAAACTGCGACATTGAGTCCCTTGCACCAGGCAAGAGAATGTCATAAGGTGGTTTCAACGGATTGTAATTGTGTGCAATATTATTAAATAACTGGGAGAATTCAGATATTATTTGTTACAATTCTTATAGCACTTGGGATATGCTTATCAAATAATTGACTATGATCCCAACTGTCCTGTAAAATAAAGACGTGGCTGCTGACTTGTTGTGTTAATTACAGACTTTTCTATAAAAAGAATGAGAGAAAAAGAGAGTGTGTGAGAAGAGAGAAGGAAAGAGTAACGAGTTGTGTGTGTATACATGTGTGTGTCCATGTGTGTGTGTCTATATCTGTGTGTGTCCTTGTGTGTGTAAGTGTCCATGTGTGTGTCCATATGTGTGTGTCTATATCTGTGTGTGTCCTTGTGTGTGTAAGTGTCCATGTGTGTGTCCATATGTGTGTGTCTATATCTGTGTGTGTCCTTGTGTGTGTATGTGTCCATGTGTGTGTCCATATGTGTGTGTGTGTCTATATCTGTGTGTCCTTATGTGTGTGTCCTTGCGTGCATCCATGTGTGTGTCCTTGTGTGTGTATGTGTCCATGTGTGTGTCCATATGTGTGTGTCTATATCTGTGTGTATTCTTGTGTGTGTATGTGTCCATGTGTGTGTCCATATGTGTGTGTGTGTCTATATCTGTGAGTATCCTTGTGTGTGTGTCCTTGCGTGCATCCATGTGTGTGTCCTTGTGTGTGTGTATGTGTCCATGTGTGTGTCCATATGTGTGTGTCTATATCTGTGTGTATTCTTGTGTGTGTATGTGTCCATGTGTGTGTCCATGTGTGTGTGTGTGTCTATATCTGTGTGTATCCTTGTGTGTGTATGTGTCCATGTATGTGTCCATATGTGTGTGTGTGTCTATATCTGTGTGTCCTTATGTGTGTGTCCTTGCGTGCATCCATGTGTGTGTCCTTGTGTGTGTGTATGTGTCCATGTATGTGTCCATATGTGTGTGTCTATATCTGTGTGTATTCTTGTGTGTGTATGTGTCCATGTGTGTGTCCATATGTGTGTGTGTGTGTCTATATCTGTGTGTGTCCTTGTGTGTGTATGTGTCCATGTGTGTGTCCATATGTGTGTGTGTGTCTATATCTGTGTGTCCTTATGTGTGTGTCCTTGCGTGCATCCATGTGTGTGTCCTTGTGTGTGTGTATGTGTCCATGTGTGTGTCCATATGTGTGTGTCTATATCTGTGTGTATTCTTGTGTGTGTATGTGTCCATGTGTGTGTCCATATGTGTGTGTGTGTCTATATCTGTGAGTATCCTTGTGTGTGTGTCCTTGCGTGCATCCATGTGTGTGTCCTTGTGTGTGTGTATGTGTCCATGTGTGTGTCCATATGTGTGTGTCTATATCTGTGTGTATTCTTGTGTGTGTATGTGTCCATGTGTGTGTCCATATGTGTGTGTGTGTGTCTATATCTGTGTGTATCCTTGTGTGTGTATGTGTCCATGTATGTGTCCATATGTGTGTGTGCCTATATCTGTGTGTATCCTTGTGTGTGTATGTGTCCATGTGTGTGTCCTTGTGTGTGTATGTGTCCGTGTATGTGTCCATATGTGTGTGTGTCTATATCTGTGTGTGTTCTTGTGTGTGTGTGTATGTGTCCATGTGTGTGTCCTCACACATTTGCGAGAGAGAGAACATATAAAGATAAAGGAAAAAAGAAAATGCGAAAGAGTAACCAGTAGTAAAAAGAAAGATTGCGAAAAATTCAGTATGCATTCAGTATGCAATAAGAGGGACAAGCAAAATAGCTGAAAAAAAGACAGAAAAAAAGAGTGGTAAAGAGAATACATGAGAAGGAAAGACGAATATGAACATCGATCAGGAAAAGAGGGAACAAAAGAGACACAAATAAAGAATAGAAAAGAGAAAATAAGATAAAAAGTAAAAAAAAGAGAGAGAACGGATAAACAAAAGCAAAGTAAAAATATATATGCACAAAACAGAAGTTAGCTAATAACAGAGTATGAGAAAAAAAAAAGAACACCTTGTGATTGGATTGCAGTAGGGAAACACGTTGTGTACCATACGCCTCATCTCCTCTGTATTTACTACATATATTTACACTACTACATATATTACAAAGTCATAGTTTTCTTTTATGGTATCTACAGCTCTGTGGTGTACACAGCTTTGAGAAGAAGCCAAAATTTGTCCAAAAGCCTGGGCCCAATCCTCGGCCTGTCACTCGACAGTGACTACAAGTCCAAGCCCCTAACTAGTCACTTGGATTTTTGAGATTTCCATATTGTGCCCATTGTCACAGAGCTTGTGCTGAGGCTCTGTCAGTACTTGTTGGAGGACAATATCCTTCTCTGTGTTCTTACACTTATAGTCCAGGGCATGTTCTTCTATGTAATGCTTCCTCAGCATATGACAGAGGATTGCTAATAACACTGTTAGCATAGATATTATTCCTATGCATATGCCCAATAACATGGCTGGCTGTAGACTGTGGATGTCTGGAGGTCTGGTGGTAGGTGAGGAGGTCTGTGAAGGAATTTCTGAAGGTGACTCTGTTTCACCTGATCCCTCCATTGGTGGAATACAAAATGAATTGTAAATAGTGTAGCCTTCTGGGCAACTACACAGGTATGACCCAAAAGTATTAACACAGGACCATTCACAAGGGGATGCATCACACTCGTCCACATCAGTGCAGATATTGTCCCCATGCTCATCCTGATCCACTATGTATCCATCTGGGCATTGACAGCTGTCATTATTATTTATATCACACTCAGCCTCGCAGAAAGAGGAGTTACAGAACCGCTTACATTTATTGGTATTTTTATCATCAATGATGTATCCAGGATCACAAAAGCATTTGAAGCCCCCATCGAAGTTCTCACATCCATGTTCACAGAGAGTTGTTGGGTGGTCACACTCATTAATGTCCTCACACTTTGATACACAGTTGTCTCCAGGGTCACAAGTTGCCTCAACCATCTCAAAACCAGGTTTGCAACCGCAGATAAAGCCTCCAATTGTATTAGTGCAGTGGTGTTCGCAGATATTGGGGTTGGTAGCACAGTCATCAATATCTTCACACGTTTTGCCATCAGCTGCTAGTGTGTAGCCCTCAGAACACATACAGAGGAACCCTGGTGGATCTAAAACTGGGACACAAAGTTGGCTGCAAGGACTGGGGTCACAAGGCTTGGTGCAGCCCCTCTGGTCAGGTTTAAGCTCTGATCCTGAAGGACACTTGCATTCAGCCATGCCAGATTCTTCTTTACATTCATGTTCACAGCCCCCATTCTCAATGAGACAGCTCCAGGCACCGGGGGTCTCACTGCTCCAAGCCACAGTCCCATCACCTTTCTCTTCACAAGACAGTCTGGTAAAGTCTGTGAAAGTGAATATTTCTGCCATGGTGCCAGGTGGGAAAACAGAATCCCCGATGTGGCCTTTTCCAAGGGCTAGGTGGTAATAAGTGACATTGTGGAGGGAAGGGAAGACAGGAGAAGGACAGAGTGAAGAGTAACTTATCTCACACAAGAAGCCATCAGCCTTGGAGTCACAGCTCGTCTCTTCCCAGGTGCCATCTTTGCGCACAGTGACACAGAAGGCTCCACACATCTGCTCAGCATTCCTCCAGCTGGTATAGTCAGTGTGACTGTCACCTGTCACCCAGGTAAAGCCCCTCAGATCCTGCCTCAGGTCGGTGCACTTGGTCCTGTCTTGGTGCTCCAGACCTATCCACACCCTGGCGTCTTCTCTGTGCGTCCTGGCCATGAACATATCGATGGCATCAGCTTGCACAGAGTTCTTCACGGTTAATAACTGTCCATTCTTGACTTTGCAGGACTTTTTTGCCTTGGAGTAGCGTTGACCATCCCAGGATATAGAATAACACGTCCGATCTAAACAAACAAATTCTGTAGCCACTTCATCCAATAAAGTCATGTGCGCCAGCTGCGCCGAGAGCAGCGCACTCCAGACGATGTGGAGCAGCAGCATCACGATCCCCGCGGCCGCAGAGCAGAGCACGCTGGGCAGAAGAGCAGAGCACGCTGGGCAGAGGAGCAGAGCACGCTGGGCAGAGGAGCAGATCACGCTGGGCAGAGGAGCAGAGCTCGCTGGGCAGAGGAGCAGATCACGCTGGGCAGAGGAGCAGAGCTCGCTGGGCAGAGGAGCAGAGCTCGCTGGGCAGAGGAGCAGATCACGCTGGGCAGAGGAGCAGAGCTCGCTGGGCAGAGGAGCAGATCACGCTGGGCAGAGGAGCAGAGCTCGCTGGGCAGAGGAGCAGAGGGCTGAGTGGCAGCTGTGAAAGTGCAAGTAGCCCAGCTCGGAAGTCCTGGAGGCTCCACCACACTCCGAGCTCTGTGTCATGTCTCTAAGTTTGTCCCCAAGTTTTATATTCTCCCAGCCCTCCCTACAGCCCAGGAGAGGAGAGGAAGGAAGGAAGTGCCTGGAAGGAAGGGCTGGAGCCGCCTGGGATGATGATGAGCTGCTTGTAACTCTTACTGATTGCTGCCCAGCTTGGATGCAGTGACCTGGACACAGTTCATTGCCATTACAGGGAGCTGCTTGTAAATCATAATCAGTGAAAGTGTATCATAGGATCGGGAGAGGGAGGCTGGGGGGTCACTGATCCTCATCTGGGGGAGTTCTGCTGAAACACCCACTGGTTTGTGAACACACACTAAAAGCTTTTTGGAGAAGTTCAGTGACTTTTCCATGAGTGCATATGACTTAGGAACTTTGTGTATCACCATCTGCAGCAATGAAGTATTGCAGAACTTTCCCTTTTGGGTGTGAATTAGAAGCAGGAGGGAGTTGAGCTGAATTGTGATGCAAAGCAATGTGCCTGTGAAGCTGCGTGCCCAGAATCTCGACCTAATAAACTGGGTGATAGTGAAGGCTGGATTCTAGCAGGATTTAATAAATAGTTTTCTGCATTGTATGGGCTTTAATTTAATGAAAATAATTGATCCCCTATACACAGGAGGATAGTTGCACTCATCAGCAGAAAGGGGCACTTGTATACATTTTATTATAACCACATTGTCACCAATCTTTTTTTTTTCCCTATGGGACTACAGAGAACTGTGTTCTGCATTTTCTGGCAGTTCCATAGAGAATGAATGGAGTGGGGGATGGGCATGTACACTACCATTCCAATCTAAAGGCAGGTGCATATGACCATCTGAGAGAATCAAGTCAGTTATGCAAATCGCACACTGTTTTGGATGAGGAGAAGATGGAGAAAAAAAATTCTCCATTCTGTGAGTCCATAGAAATCGAACTGCACTCAAATGTCATCTGAGTGTAGTCCGATGGTTTCCACAAACTCATTGACTTGCATGGCGGAAGGTGTGCTCTGAATATCAGATCAAACTCGGGTATAACATTGGCGCGAGTGAAATCCAATGTTTTGTTGGATTGCGCGCTAATCAATAATACACTTATCTGTACCTGCCCTAACAAGGATAAACGTGCCCCATCAAGGATAAAAATTTCCTTTTCTGGCTATGGGTGTGGGTGCTAGTGGTCCGACCCCTAACAATCAATAAGTTAATTGTTTTCACTGGAGAACCCCTTTAAAGGGAACCTGTCACCAGGTTTGGCCACTATAAGATACGACCACTGCCTTTCATGGCTTATCTACAGCATTATATAAGTGTGCAGACGATGGGCCTCTCTGACCTTTCCCGGCGCCTGTGCACTGCAGCACTTTGCTCTGCCCATAACAGTACAGACAAGTATGCCTGCGCAGGAACGCGATGCCAAGGAGCAATGAAGCAAGCAGGAGGGCGGCATCGCAAGAAGATGGGAGGCGCCGGACCCGGACCTGCAACACCCATCAGATCGGACCGCCCTCCGGGTGAGTATAATAAAACTTATTTTTCTTATCTTTCAGGTCAGACCGAGGACTTAGCTACAGCATGATAGAATGCTGTAGATAAGCCTTTGAAAGGCAGTGGCAGCATCTTATAGCGGCCAAAATAGGTGACAGGGAACTTGTCACTAGATTCATGTTTCCCGAACCATTGGCAGGAAGAATTAGAGCTTGACTGCATAAGTGCATCTAGATGTGTTTTTCTGTGGTGCTTCAGAAAAACTATAGTTGAAAAGCTGTACAGAGAATATAAGGAGAGAATTGACTAGTCCAGAACAGCCCCAGGTTGGCCTCTCCCTATTCCAGTTGATTGAAAGGTCTCTCCCCTTGCACCCACATGGAAGAGACCTGACAGGTGACTGGAGCAAGGCAAGAAGATGCTGGTCACGAAATCATATCTGACTAGTCAACCGAGGCACATAGTAACCAGCCGGTGACTCTGAAACACCGTAGTGTGTCTGATTCATTCTACTTGTGGTTCAGGCAGCATGAATCTCAAAACAGGCTCCCTTTTAAAGGGGTTTTCCACAAATAAGTTTTGTGTCCCCATCGGCCTGCTTTAGTTAAAAATTAATTAAAAAGTCTTCAACACGTATTTAGCACAAGTCCAATGGTTGGCTTTAGAAGTCACATGCGGTGTACTCAAAGCACCACTGCAGCCTGTCAGCAAAGACTGGGAGCAGCGATGCTACAGTAGTGTAATGTGAGATTAGCACATTTCACCATTTTAAAATTATAGAAAATCAATGAGAATAAAAGATTTATTTGTGGAAAATTCCTTTGAGTGTCCGCATTTTTTGTTACTTTGGGTAATTTTTGGGTTTGTGCCAGGTTACATCTGTGCTGTTTATGGTACTTTATATGTTACGGTCTACAAAAAAGGCTGTAGAACTAATGACAAAAATGATAAATTGTGCAACTCTGTTCTGTATAAGGTGGACATAAATTTAGCATTGATACGAATGGAGTTTTATGGGATTAGGTTTAAATAATTTTATAGAGACATTGGGATTTAACAGCTGCATGTACAAAATATGGAGCCAGTGTTGGTGTTATGTGGCCCATATCTAGAGGGGGCCTAACTCTGATTAAACCCATATCTTTTGCTATTTGGATACCATAGCCTATGTAGACCTACATTCTATAAGGAAACTGCATTCATTTTAAAAGCAATTTGGCAGTAGGATCAGCCCTCCTAAACTGTCTATCTGTGCATGATAAAATGGATACTTTGATATTTGTGATCCAAAGTCTTGTTCCAGAGAAAATCTTGTCTTTTCTTAATATGTAAAAGAGCTGTTTAGATCTACGGGCCAGACATATGTGGCGCCCCCAGGAGTATGGTCGCCACACTGGCTTTGCCTTCCTCCAGGGGAGGGTAATGCCAGGCTTGGAGGCAATGATGGGTCTCTCTCGCAGTCAATCCATACATGCAACACAGTTCGACTCCAGGCCAACAGGGGGAACTCTGAACCAGGATTAAGGGGAGGAGTGCTCTCTGAGGGCCTAGGAGGGGAGTTCAGTTAGTCTGCGGAGGGTGAAGTATGCAGACGTGGAGAGGGAAGCTGGAGGTTGAGCTGCGGAACGCGAGCTCCCTCAGCTTGAGAGCGCAAGAACTGGAGCCTGGTCTCCAGGGTGGTACAGATACTAACGGTCCTACCACAGATACCAGAGGAGTAGGAGGCTGTTAATGCCCTGCTCCCCTCTAGGACTTGAGGGCACAACAGCAGCTTGGATAGAGAGCCGGGACAGAGAAAGCAGAGTCCCTGAGAGAGGCTACAGCTGTCTGCCGTGCAAGTGGGGTTCTTGAGAACATCTGACAGGAGGAACTTCAGAGAAACTCAGCACTGGAGATCCCTTACATAAGCGCTAGGAGAGGAGACTGCACAGCCCATCTGCTGAGAGAGAATCCTGAATTGCTTCCAGGCTAGCCTGCTCCGTTACCATCTGTAATCAGGACCCTGGACTGCATTTATCAAGTAAAGGTACAGAAACTGCAACCGCTGTGTTGTCTGTCTCCTACGCTTCCGGCCCTGTTACATCCCCGTGCCAACCACATCTACACTGCCCCGGGACCACAGCTCCACCTGTGGGGAGCTACACCATCTTTGCTGCACTACACCATCAGTCTCAGCAGATCTGTATGCAGCGTTGGCCTAACATCTTACTTGCCAAACACCACGGGTGGCGTCACAAACTATTCCTATAAACCATTACATTAAACCACCATTTTATTGGGCGCCCAGGGCCATGGACCGGGTCACCGCTGCTGTGACACATCCCCCTTACACCGGCCCGGTACCGAGTACCCCACAGCCCTGGGAGGGCGACCCAATTTGGCATCACGAACAGGATTTCAGAGCCCGGTATCCCCGGGTCCTGTGTGTTATAGACTGTGATTGTGAACGTAGGTAATTTGCGCCAGTTGCCGCCATTGCCGCACTACTTGGCGCGAGTGGGAAGAAAGAGGGGCAGCCTTCATGGGCGGAGCCTGCCGCAGAGCGCGAAGAAGTGAAGTGCCGCGCGAGAGGAGGAGGAGCTGAGGCCTACAGCCCAGAGCGTCGGGCCTGTGAAGCGGCCGCCG
The DNA here is from genome assembly GCF_039654945.1 of Dendrobates tinctorius. Classification (NCBI taxonomy): domain Eukaryota; kingdom Metazoa; phylum Chordata; class Amphibia; order Anura; family Dendrobatidae; genus Dendrobates; species Dendrobates tinctorius. The sequence goes on from NW_027361870.1 coordinate 25,304,787, forward strand.
GTGAGCTCACACAACCCCTGGCCCTGGCTAGCGTTAACTAGAGGGGGAGGAGAATGTCCGATCCGAGCGGCATTGCAGCGGCGGGCACCGTTGACAACCCTGCGGCACCGCCAGGAGGAGCACCCACCGCAGTGGTCCCCATCATGCCGCTGTCTATGCCCTACATACCGGGAGCGGCCTGGCTACCGCAGTTCTCGGGTGAGTCACATACCCTGAGTGAATTTAAAGAGAGACTGTGCAGCTTGTTTAAAGTATACCCCCTGTCTGAAGGCCAAAAAGTGAATATCCTGATTGGACAGCTAACGGGTGCAGCACTGAGGGAGGTGAAAGCCTGGCAGGCCACCGAAAAAGAGACTGTTGCAAAGGTCCTGGCCAAGCTGAGAAGCACCTTTGACACCAGTACTGCATCTGAAATCAAGATGTGGTTCTTTGGCTGTAAACAGAGGGCGCAAGACAGTATCAGGGACTATGCCCTCAACCTGCAGGAGGCGCTGCGAGCAGTTAAACAAGTTGATCCTGACAGTGTGAAGGAAGAAGACATACTGTTAAAGGAGCAGTTCATTGAAGGACTCCTGTCCAGTACCCACAGGGGGCAGTTATGTATTCCAACCCTGCAAGACCCTGATCTGAACTTTGCTGATTTCTAAGACAGGGCTATATGGGTACTGCAGGAACCCACTGACAGCCGTCCAGCGCCCCAGAGGCACCTAGTGATCACCTACCACCAGGAACAACGCCTTTTCCTTCCATCCCTGTGGAGGCTGATGCCCAGACCCTGGATAAAGATCCAACAGAGGAGCTGCGTCTTCATGTCCAGGAGCTGACCAAAGGAATGGCTGCACTTACCAAGACTGTGCAGTCCCTGCAGGTGTCCTCCAAAGAAAAGGTTCAGCTTGCTTCCAGTCCAGAGGATGTCCCGTGGCTCCGGAGGAAGAGAGCCCCGCCACTTCGAGGAAGGAACAACGATCGCTATGACTAGGACTGACGTCCCATCTGTCGTCGCTGTTACAAGGCAGATCATCTTGCAAGGTACTGTCCTTTAAACGAGCAACCCCTGGGGCAGAGGGCCAACCCCCAGGAGTAGGAGCAGCAGGCCCAAGGAACTGGAGATCAAGTATGTGGGAGGGAGACCGATACTTCCTGTGGTGATTGACGGCATCCCCATGAACGCTTTGCTGGACACTGGCTCCCAGGTGACCACTATGCCATACATTCTGTAAAAGAGGTACTGGGCTGATTCTGAACTCACCCGTGGCCAAAACTGATGAACTAACAGTAGTTGCTAGTAATGGTCATGCCTTGCCGCAGATTGGATGCAAGGAGATTACTGTTAAAGTGGGGCGGGTAGAGCTAAAATCGCAAGGTCTGATAGTTGTTGATATTGATAGGAGCGAATGTAATCCCATGATGACTCTTGGTACCAATGTAATTGAAAACTGACTGTCCGAGGTTATTGTCTTATTGCAACAGGTGGCTGAGACTGCTGGTTCCGGTGAACAACGAGTCCTGCAGAAGGAGATCCGAGCCCTGATGCAAAGAAAACAGGTAGAACTCTCTGGCGGAAAGATTGGCAGCGTCAGAGTGAGTGATGCTTTCCCCATTGTAATACCCCCCAGAAGTGAAATGTTAATATAGTGTCGGGCAGCTATAGGTCTCAGAGGGAGAGATTACCAGGCATTGGTGGAACCAGTATACTCTGAAAGCAGGCCCACTGTCCTGATAGCCAGAGGGGTGGTTGATGTACAAAAAGGGAGAGTACCTGTACGACTTTTAAATTGTGGGGAGGAGGAGGCCACAATACCTCGGTACGCCACAGTTGCTAAGCTGCTCACTGTTAATAACAACTCATTGCAGGCAGCAGAGCCCTTGCTCTCGTCCGACCAGGTGGAGGACAATGGCTCTGGAAGGCAGCAAGAAGAGTGGTGCCAGCAACTGCAGGTGGGAACTGACGCTACACCCTCATACCAGAAAAAAGGGGTTTACAGAGTGACACAAGAGTATGAGCGGGTATTCAGCAAACACCCACTAGATTTTGGGCAGGCAAAAGGGGTGCAACATCATATCCCCACTGGAGACCATCCAGCCATAAAGGAGAGGTATAGACCTATAGCCCCAACACAGTACCGATGTGCTAAGAGTATGTTGAAAGAGATGAAGGAAGCTGGGGTTATTAGGGACAGTTGTAGCCCATGGGCAGCTCCCATAGTTTTTGTAAAGAAAAAGGATGGTACCATGAGAATGTGTGTTGATTACAGGAAAATTAACAGCATTACACATAAAGATGCCTACCCATTACCTAGAATTGAAGAGTCATTAGCTGCACTTAAAACTGCTAACTACTTTTCCACCTTGGATCTCACCAGTGGGTATTGGCAGGTTCCCGTGGCAGAGGCAGACAAGGAGAAAACCGCATTTACCACTCCAAAGGGTCTCTGTGAGTTCAATTATATGCCGTTTGGGCTCTGCACTGCTCCAGGAACATTTCAACGACTGATGGAGTGCTGCCTGGGACACATGAACTTTGAGACCGTCCTGTTGTACCTGGATGATGTCATTGTTTTCTCCAAGACCTATGAAGATCATCTGGAACACCTGGCTGAATTGTTTGAAGCTTTGTCCAATTTTGGCCTGAAGGTGAAGCCCTCCAAATGCCACCTCCTGAAGCCTAAGGTACAGTACCTCGTTCATGTGGTCAGTGCAGAAGGTGTGGCACCAGATCCTGACAAGGTCACAGTCATCCGGGACTGGACGAAGCCCAGCAACCTCCATGAGGTACGCCAATTTCTTGGACTGGTAGGCTACTACCGGAGAGTCATCAAGGGCTTTACTGAAATAGCCATTCCAATGCAAAACCTTCTGGTGGGGCAGTCCAAGAAGGCCAAGCAGAAGAATTCCACCTTTGAATGGACTGAGGAGTTGGAGAGGTCCTTCACCAGATTGAAAATGGCTCTCACAGGTGACGAAGTTCTGGCCTACCCAGATTATGACAAACCCATTGTGCTGTACACGGATGCCAGCAACGTGGAACTAGGAGCGGTACTGTCGCAGGTACAGAATGGAAAAGAGAGAGTGATCTCCTACACCAGCAGGAAGCTACATCCCACTGAGAGGAACCCTGATAATTTCAGTTCTTTCAAGCTGGAGTTCCTTGCTATAGTCTGGGCTGTCACCGAAAGGTTCAAGCATTACCTAGCCTCGGCCAAGTTTACAATCTTCACGGACAACAATCCGTTGACCCACTTGGACACTGAAAAACTAGGTGCCCTGGAGCAGCGATGGATGGCTCGGCTGTCTAATTACGAGTTTACTATCAAGTACCGAGCAGGGCACAAGAATGCCAATGCGGATGCGCTGTCCAGGATGCCTAATCTGCCAGAGGCAGGAGAAGACCCTGAGGCTCTTGAAGAGATAGAGTTGCCTCCCTTTCACTGGCCACTTGCGGCCCAGCATGCTCAAGGAGTAAGAAACAGGCGGTCTGGCTTGAAGGAGGTCACCCTGAATCCATTGTCCTATCATGATTGGGCAGAAACGCAAGATAGTGACCCTGCAGTCTGCCTGGTGAAGGAGCTTCAGACACAAGTTGACTCACGCCTATAGTCGAATGCTCCTGAAGAAACTCAGCAGTTGTGGAAGGAAAGAGGTCGGCTGTTCATTTATGAAGGGAAGCTGTGTCGAAGGAGTATCAATGCCCATACTCATGAGCTGGTCTGGCAGGTGATAGTCCGAAAGAGAGAGGCGGCAATGGTTCTGGAAGCATACCACAATGGAGCTGGACACTTCGGATGGAAGAAGTTGGAAGCATCGCTCCGGGAGAGGTTCTACTGGGCTGGTATGAGGAAAGCCATTGAGAGGTGGTGCCGGGAGTGTGGACAATGTAACCTGCGCAGAAAGGATCAAGACAGCCAGAGAGCTCCTCTGCAGCCAATCATCACCAAACAGCCACTTGAGTTGGTAGCCCTCGACCATGTGAAGTTGGTTCCAAGCTGGTCAGGCTACCTCTATGTCCTTACCATTGTGGACCACTATTCAAGATTCCTGGTAGTGGTGCCCGTCAAAGATCAAACTGCCAGGACAGCAGCCAGATCCTTCCAACAGCACTTCTGTAGGCCACATGGATACCCTGAGAGAGTGCTTACTGATCAAGGTCCAGCTTTCGAGGCAGATGTGTTTCATGAATTCTGTAACCTGTATGGTTGTAAGAAGATCCAGACAACACCGTATCACCCACAGACCAATGGCATGTGTGAGAAGATGAACCAGGTAGTGATTGACCTACTGAAGACATTGCCCTTAGAGGAGAGAAATCTGTGGCCCGAAAAGTTGCCAGATCTGGTAGACCTCTACAACCATATTCCAGTGAACTCTACCAACTGTACTCCAGCATACCTGATGAGAGCAAGACCGGGTAGGCTGCCTGTGGATTTGGACATGGGAGTCCTGACGCCTGAAGTAACGTCGCCAGATGCTGACTGGGACAAGGAGAGGCAGCAACAGTACAGAAGAGTACAGGAGTGTGTGGAGAAGAGTCTGGTCCAGGCAAGACAGAAGCAGGAGAAGCTTTACAATCAAAATGCACCTGCTGTTCCCTTTTTGCTGGGAGAACAAGTCTTAAAAAGGAAGAGGAGGTTGCACAAGCTGGATGATCAATGGGAGGCTGAACCTTATACCATCCTGCCCTCGAACTTTGATAATACCAAAGTCTGCCTTATTAGCAAAGATGGAGGAGAAACCTCGGCAGCCATTTCCAGAGATCACCTGAAGCTGTGTCCTGACTTGTTAAAAGAAAGAATAGAGGAACCTGATAACATCCAGTCCGTAGAGGAAGAAGAGAAGGTCAGCACAGTGCTTGGAGAGTTCTCTGCAAATTGGACTAGAGTTAATGATGCAGTAGTGGTGCCGGTGTTGTTGTTTCCCCAAGTGGTAGCACAGGAAGACGGGACTCAAGAAAACCCTGAAGATCACGAAAATCAGGTAGCAGATGCCACACCAGCAGTGGAGCCAGAGAACCCTCGCCCTGCCAGTGGTGAACCTGTCGTGCCCGTGGTGAGTCCAAGAGTTCACAGACAGTCTAGCGTCCCCGTGCTACATAGAACTACCAGGAGTGTATCTAGAGCATTACACACTACACCGGTAGTTAGAGCCAAACGATCGGTAGGGACCACTACAACACCAGTGTTACGCAGATCCACTCGTACCACACAGGGTATCCTACCAGTTAGATTCCACATCTAAAGTAAATAAGAATGTTGCAATTATGTATATATGTAACTGTTTTGTTTTCAAGTTTTGTGCCTACAGGTAACCTGTAAGAGTTTCCTTTGGGAGTTGCCAGTTTTGTTTCATGGACACTGAACCACAGGACTGTGTGTGGTCAAAAACTTTAATTGTATATAATTCACCATTTGCCAGGAATGGACCATGGACATTGATGTTGGACTTGTCATCATAGGACCATTTTTGCAGCACTTGGTTTTTGTACATTTTTCCCTTTTTCAAATCGTGTACAAATAGTATTGTTCAAATGTTTACATGTTATTCATGTTTCCGTGTTTTGTTCAGCCCAGGAGTGCTGACTTTCACTAGGGGAGAATGTGGTGCCCCGAGGAGTATGGTCGCCACACTGGCTTTGCCTTCCTCCAGGGGAGGGTAATGCCAGGCTTAAAGGCAATGATGGGTCTCTCTCGCAGTCAATCCATACATGCAACGCAGTTCCACTCCAGGCCAGCAGGGGGAACTCTGAACCAGTATTAAGGGGAGGAGTGCTCTCTGATGGCCCAGAAGGAGGCGAGTTCAGTTAGTCTTCGGAGGGTGAAGTGTGCAGACGTGGAGAGAGAAGCTGGAGGTTGAGCTGCCGAAGGCGAGCTCCCTCAGCTTGAGAGCGCAAGAACTGGAGCCTGGTCTCCATGGTGGTATGGATACTAACGGTCCTGCCACAGATACCAGAGGAGTAGGAGGCTGTAAATGCCCTGCTCCCCTCTAGGACTTGAGGGCACAACAGCAGCTTGGATAGAGAGCCGGGACAGAGAAAGCAGAGTCCCTGAGAGAGGCTACAGCTGTCTGCCGTGCAAGTGGGGTTCTTGAGAACATCTGACAGGAGGAACTTCAGAGTAACTCAGCACTGGAGATCCCTTAAATAAGCGCTAGGAGAGGAGACTGCACAGCCCATCTGCTGAGAGAGAATCCTGAATTGCTTCCAGGCTAGCCTGCTCCGTTACCATCTGTAATCAGGACCCTGGACTGCATTTATCAAGTAAAGGTACAGAAACTGCAACCGCTGTCTTTGTCTGTCTCCTACGCTTCCGGCACTTCTACATCCCCGTGCCAACCACATCTACACTGCCCTGGGACCACAGCTGCACCTGTGGGGAGCTACACCATCTTTGCTGCACTACACCATCAGTGCCAGCGGATCTGTATGCAACGTTGGCCTAGCATCTTTCTTGCCAAACACCACGGGTGGCGTCACGAACTATTCCTATAAACCTTTACATTAAACCACCATTTTATTGGGCGCCCAGGGCCACGGACTGGGTCACCGCTGCTGTGACACATCCCCCTTACACCGGCCTGGTACCTAGAACCCCACAGCCCTGGGAGGGCGACCCACATAGATCTGAGAATCTGCTTCTGGGTCACCCTCCCAGGGCTGTGGGGTGCTCGGTACCGGGCTGATCTCTTTCTTTTATGGGTGGATGATCTCCAGTGGGGATATGATGTTGAACCCCTTTTGCCTTCCCAAAATCTAGAGGGTGTTTACTGAAGACCCGCTCATACTCCTGGGTCACCCTGTAAACCCCATTTTTCTGATATGAAGGTGTAGAGTCAGTCCCCACCTGCAGTTGCTGTCACCACTTCTCCAGCTGCTTTACAGAGCCATTGTCCTCCACCTGGTCGGATGAGCCCAAGGGCTCTGCTGCCTGCATTGCATTATTACTGACAGTGAGCAGCTTAGCAACTGTGGCGTACCGAGGTATTGTGGCCTCTTCCCACAATTCAAAAGGCATACAGGTACTCTCCCTTTTCATACATCAACTACCCCTCTGGCTGTTAGGACAGTGGGCCTGCTATCAGAGTATACTGGTTCTACCAATGCCTGGTAATCCTTCCCTCTGAGGCCTATAGCTACCCGACACCAAATCAACATTTCACATCTGGGGGGTATTGCAATGGGGAAAGCATCACTCACTCTGACACTGCCAATTTCTCCGCCAGAGAGTTCTACCTGCTCTCTTTGCATCAGGGCCTTGATCTCCTTCTGCAGGACTCGTTGTTCACTGGAACCAGCAGTCTCAGCCACCTGTTGCAACAAGACAATAACCTCGGAAAGACAATTTTCAATTACATTTGTACCAAGAGTCATCATGGGATTACATTCTCGTCAATTAATATCCACAACTATCAGACCTTGAGATTTCAACTCCAGCCTCCCCACTTTAGCAGTAATTTCTTTACATCCCACTTGTGGTAAAGACAGACCATTACTGGCAACTACTGTTAGTTCATCACTGGGGCCATGGGTGAGTTCAGAGTCAGCCCAATACCGCTTGTAGAGGATATAGGGCATAGTGGTCACCTGGGAGCCAGTGTCCAGCAAAGCATTTGTGGGGATGCCGTCAATCACCACTGGAAGGATCGGTGTCCCTCCAACATACTTGGCTCTCCAGTTCCTTGGGCCTTGTGGTCCTACTCCTGGGGGTTGGCCCTCTGCCCCAGGGATTACTCGTTTAAAGGACAGAATCTTGCAAGATGGCCTGCCTTGTGGCAGCGACGACAGATGGGACGTCCGTCCTGGTCATAGCGGTCGTTGTTCTTCCCTCGGAGTAGCGGGGTTTTCTTCCGGAGCCACGGGACATCCTCTGGACTGGAAGCAAGCTGGATCCTCTCCTTGGAGGACACCTGCAGGGACTGCACGGTTTTAGTAAGTGCAGCCATACCTTTGGTCAACTCCTGGACTTGAAGACGCAGTTCTGCAGGTGGATCTTTATCCAGAGTCTGTGCAACAGCCTCCACAGGGATGGAAGGGAAAGATGTTGCTTCCTGGTGGTAGGTGATCGCTGGGCACCTAGGGGGCGCTGGACGGTTGACAGTTGGTTCCTGCAGTACCCGAATAGCCCTGTCCTTGAAATCAGCAAAGTCCAGGTCAGGGTCTTGTAGGGTTATGATGCGCAGCTGTGCTCTGTGGGTACTGGACAGGAGTCCTTCAATGAACTGCTCCTTTAACAGTTTGTCTTCCTCTTTCACACTGTCAGGATTTATATGTTTAACTGCTCGCAGCGCCTCCTGCAGGTGATTGATTTCAGCTGCGGTGCCAGTGTCAAAGGTGCTTTTTAGCTTGGCCAAAATCTTTTTAACAGTCTCTTTATCAGTGTCCTGCCAGGCTTTTACTTCTCTCTGTGCTGCACCTGTTAGCTGCCCAATCAGGATGTTCACCTTCTGGCTTTCCGATAGTGGATACACCTCAAACAAACTACACAGTCTCTCTTTAAATTCACTCAGGGTATGCAACTCACCCGAGTACTGCAGTAGCCAGGTCGCTCCCGGTATGTAAGGCATGGACAGCGGCATTTTGGGCTTCTCCTCACGGCGCTGAGGGGTTTGCGGGAGCGCCCGCCGCTGCACTGGCGTTGTCCTCAGACATTTTCTCTCCCCCCTAGTTAACGTGAGTCAGGCCGCGGGGTTGCGCTGGCTTACCGGATGCCGCTCCTCGGCTGGATCAGGGGACGCCGGAACTGTAGGCCACAGCTTTTCACTTCCCGCGCGCGCTTCTCCGTTCGCGCTTCTTGGCTGGCTCCGCCCACGAAGGCCTGCCCCCTTTTCTTCCCACGTGCGCCAATCAGCGGGATAATTGCGGCAATGGCGCCAATTTCGCACACAGTCTATAGCACACAACAGTCTCTGGCACGCAGGACCCGGGGATACCGGGCTCCGTTATCCTGTTCGTGACGCCAAAATGGGTCGCCCTCCCAGGGCTGTGGGGTACTCGGTACCGGGCCGGTCTCTCAGATGGGAATGTCACAGCAGCGGTGACCCAGTCCGTGGCCCTGGGCGCCCATGTCAAAGGAGATTGAGTGATGGGAATAAAGTTTATGAATGATTCGTGACGCCACCTGTGGTGTTCGGCGATGAAGATGTTAAGCCGACGCTGCAGACAGCTCCTCTGGGACAGATAGTGGGGTGCAGCAGTGATGTAGTCCCAGGGCAGGGTAGATAAAGGGTTAGGAAGAAGGTGCAGTGTTTGGCACAGAGATGTAGCAGTGCGGAGGATGTTGAAGGAAGGAGGCAAGGACACAACAGGGTGCAGTTTCTTTACCTTTACTTGGCAAACACAGTCCAGGGTCCTGGTTACAGATGGCAAAGTAGCAGGCTAGCCTGGAAGCAATTCAGGGATCTCTCTATCAGATGGGTTGTGTAGTCTCCTTGCTAGCGCTGGCTTGAGGTACATCCAGTACTATGTTACACTGAAATTCCTCCTTCTTATCTTCTCTTAGAACTACCTCGTATGGCAGACAGCTGTAGCCCTCTATCTCTCTTGGCTCAGCGGTCGCTGTTGTGCCTCCGAGTCTTAGGTGGGAGTAGAGCATTTACAGCTTCCTACTCCTCTGGTTTCTGTTGCAGGAGCTTCAGTATCCATACAACCGTGGAGACCAGGCTCCAGATCATGCGCTTTCACTGGGAGGGAGCTTTCTATCCTCTACTCAACCTCCAGCTTCTCTCCACGCATCTACACACATTGCCCTCCTCACACTAACTTCTAATTTCCCTTTCCGGCCCTCAGAGAGCACTCCTCCCCCAATTGTGGTTCAGAGCTCCCTCTGCTGACCTGGAGTGGGAACTGTGTTGCATGAAAATGATTAACTGCTAGAGAGACCCTTCCTTGCTTCCAAGCATGACATCACCCTCCCTGGAGAAAGGCAATGCCACTGTGGCGACCATACTCCTGGGTGCGCCACACTTCCAGAGCTTTTTTTAAATAAAAGGGGCGTTACCAGTGTGAGACATGTAATGACTGAGAGTCTGCTCTCCTGATCTACATGGTTCTCTATGATCTGAGAGATTCTCTATAATCTAGTAGGTGAGGAATTGACACAAGGAAGGCTCAGTTTGTAGGTAAATGATTATTAGAGGGCCCAGTTTGACCTTTGCTGTTGGCTTCCTCTTTTCTATGTATGTCCGATGCTACATTTTACTGAAGAGATCTGGATAAGACATGGGGGTTGTGACTTCAGATTATACGTATATAGGTATTATGGATTGGGATAGAGACCTGTTGGTTGGTGATGTAAGGGATTGAATTACTAAAGCTACAGTCAAACACTAGCATATCTGCTGTCTGTGGGGTTGTTTTTCCCCCCAAATTATGGCTACATTAAACAAGGGAGGAGGGTATAAAGATTTATTTATATGCCATCATACTTTACTTCATCATATCCTGGTTTTGAGAAAAACAAAAATCAGTGCAAGCTTACTGCATGTAAATTCTAACGTGACTGTGGCCAAAAGCATCATCCCATTATATAATTGTTCCTATGGGTTGTCAAAAGTTTCCTCTGAGTCAGATTTCAATATTGAAGTTTCAGAATGTCAAACCTGGAAGTCATTATTATATGAAGCACTGGGTTCTCACAGTGCTGGGAGTGGTAGACAGTCAGAAAGTCTCCAGCATTATAGAGACTTCTCCTTTATTTTAGACACATGATTTCAACTGTGAGTCTATTACCCTGCTGTTCTGTTCGTTTCCACTATAGACTTGTAATGCTCTGGTCATTTTTTTTGACCGGACCTATTAAAATGCTGTTTTAGCTACTTTAAAAAAAATTTTTTGAATACCTGTTGCATTATTATACTGTATGTGAACATGGTTGGGCATTATAAAAAAAAAAAAAAAAAAGCGTAAAAAACTCAATTTTTTTCATTTATTTTGTGTTTATAAAGGTTATAAGGGCTTATTGAATTCTGCACAGAAATTACAAATTTGAGCTTAACTAACTAAAACAACAACTACTATTACTACTATAACAACTATAGCTAACTATAAGTAAAATTAACTATAGTATAAAATTTAACTGCGTGCAAACATTTTGAGAAAAATAGAAAAATAATAAAAAAAAAATAAAAAAATCAGTTTTTTTCAGAAAATCTTCACATAATTCTATTGTTTACATTCAGGCCAACAAAAATACACATGTCTCTTGCACATATATTTTTCGCAACGATAGCAAGTCATGCTTGATTTGTGGTCATTCGAAGAAGGGCAAAAGCAGCATCTCTTTCTTTTTAGGCTGGCAGCTGTGCTCGTGGAGGATGTTGATTCAGGAATATTATAAAAAATAATCATTGGCCACCGATTGGTTTTTCGTTTGCAAGTATAAGTAGTTATTAGTTGGTCAAGTGTATCTACGGCCCCTTTTGTTGCATTGTAGTCCATTATCATGTCCGGCTATCTTCTCGATTGCTTATTGCATCATCATTGTGCATTGTGCTCATAAGTATCACTTGTTTATTTTTTTTGGGAACATAAGAAACCACTGTTGTGTCTTGAGTGAAATAAAACATGGAACTATGTACACCTCTTTTGCTGAGAATACCTTGTGGAAGCTCAGGCTTGTTTTTTCTTACCGTTCCCAGCATTGTCATTTTTCTTTTTTGCAATATCTGCCCAAGTTGGTACGATGTAAAGAAGTTGTCACATGTCACATTTTGCCCTTTCATTCCTTGTGTCAAGTCAAGAACAACTCGCATGCCCTGATTTTTTTCAGGTCTTTCTCCATGCTTTTTTCCTGTATTTTGCACCTTCCTCTGAATGCAACCAGTTGTTCATCAACCGTTATATTTGTACCAACATTATACAATTTTGGTAGAATATCTGCACCTAAAGCAACTGTTTACTTCATAAACAATAGTAGATGCAATAAGTAGTCTCAAAAGAAATTATAACTCATTTGCTTTACTCAAAAAATGGCTGAAATTAGCATAAAATGCTATTCGGTCATTTTTGACCGGGAACAGTACAAGTGTAAAAAAAAAATGTGGCGCAAAAACTAAACAAAAACAAAAAAAGAGTACCCTTAGAAAGAACCCCTCAAATTAGGAAAATAGAAGTAACCACAAGTTTCAGAACCGCATAATGAATTTTTAAAAAAATATCAAAGTTCAAAAACGGTCATTTTTGACCGAACAGAACAGCAGTCCTGAACTGGAAGCGATTCTTATCTGCGCATATGAAACCAGCTTTTAGCCTTTAACTGGATAGACTGTGCTCACTTGTTGTCGTCATATCAAGGATATTGTCACGGTTTTGCCAAACCAAGAAAATAAAACTCAATATGTTGGAACACAGGCTTAAATTAGTTGCCCAGTTCTGAAGTGACGGTATGAAGCCATCAACAGCTAGTCGATGGGGGTACTGTTATGAATGAGTCACCGGAGGAGGAAAAAACAAAAATGCAAGCTAAGTCCAGAAAACCGGAGAGGTTGGTAGCTAGCGGATTGCAGACCCCTGATCCTATTCACAACAACAGTAGCCGTGGAGCGTTCCTACGGTGGTCCTAGACGCCTCTTCACAGCCGGAAAACTAAATAAGCCTAAAGAAAGAAAGGGGAAATCTAAACTGCCCCAGAGCAGATCCCAAAGCAAAAAAGACAGACCCCAACATGTATTGTCGGTGAAAAGAGATGAAAACACAAAGACAGACAGAAAGACAGGCAGAGCAAACGATGGGGCCCAACTAACTAGATAGGAAGGACAGAAAAGATGATGGCTGCAATCCGCAAAAACCCTACCAAAAATGTCCCAACACGTCTGATAGGAAAAACGGCCCTGAAGTCACTAGACTTCAAAATCCCTATATCAGCACTCCGATATATTCTGAAGACAGAGCAAAAGAGATTTATCCGATCAGGGACAAAAATGGAAATTCAGCAGAGCCCCAGCCGGGGCTGGCAGAACACAAAACTAAGCAAATCAGACAAAATCTCATGGAACAATAACAGAGCAAAAACTTAGCTTTAGAAGACAGGAACTGAACTGGAGGCCAGAGCTCAGAGCAGAGAAATCACCAGCAACCTTACAGGGCGTCGGCTGCCTTATATCCACTCAGAGATTCCGGATGTCCAATCGTAATCCACCTGTTCAGGTGACAGGTTTCTCCCATCCAAATCAGTTTCACCACCTCCTTTCACCAGCAGAGGGAGCTCATCGGACATCAAAGGTGAACGAGAAAATGAGCTCACAACAGGGTACTGGGTGTTAAACCCTTACCAAACTGATAATGATGACCTATCTTCTCGATAGGTAATTAATGTTACATTCCAGCTTGATATGTCATTAACATGGGAGTGCCTGGAAGGTCTATAAGATAATAAATCATTTTATGGCATGTACTGTAGATTGCTATGGCCATGACATCCTTGGCTTCTTCTGTTGGGTTGTGTGCTCCATCTAGTGGAGCCTGCTGCAGCCAAAATTGTGCGCCCCTGTAACAATGCCAAAGTATCAAATGGACTATTGTGCAGACTCCTCAACCTAATATGAAAAGAATATAATTAGGAATATGAATTCTAGCCCATAAACTATCATACGTAGAAACTTTGCCAACATATTTTGCAATCTCATTTACGGGCGCCAAAAAAATTTTTAAATATTTTTTCTTGCATTTCCCTAAAAAAATGTTGGTGGTAAAATAAAACATGGTGGTGGTTTTATCTTGTCCAGCTCTATTATACAGGCATTTTTGCAATATACCCAAAATGTGACAATACCACCACTATTACTATGTCTTGATGGTGTTCAAATAATTGTCGCTATTTGGATCACTATCAAGATTTACTGTCAAGAAAGTAGGAGGTTATTTTATTCTTATTATATCCTTTCCCTAATATTGAGCTTACAGAAAGGCTGACATGCACCTTAGTAACACACTGCTGCACAGTTTGGACAGTCTGACATTTGATAGTTTGGAAGTCATCTGGTTTGGCATATATTTAAATATAACATTTAAAGTGACAGACAGGAAAGACAGTACCATAAGCTGACAGGCTCTCAGAATCTTCAATTTTTATGATTGAGACAGATTTTTATTTTATATTTACAAATCTAACAAAATGCACCATACACCTTGTTCTCTCACTCAGAAGGTGGTCTACTAAAATATAAAAAGCAGTCAAGGAAATCTAGCAGAAGTCCCTTTAACATCTATATCTTTTATATTAAATGTGAGCATATATGCACATAATGTGGTGTAAGTGTAATAATATGCTCACCTACCGCCTCCTCTGGAATTCAGAGCCATCCTTTTCCGCTTCTCAGTGACGTCACCGCCATTGCGACCACCGGACTCACTCTATGTTCTATGTGTGAGACGGAAGTCTCTTTTAAAATGAAAGCCTATAGAGCCACAATCTAGGCTAACACTGTAAAAGCCACCTCTGGGCCACGTAGAGTACAACAGAAAGTTTCCAGAAATCAGCACAGCTAAACATTGGTACCCAACAATAGGGGCAGGTTCTTGGAATTACTAGGTCACACTTGTGTCTTCAAGCAAGAGCCTGCCCTTGATGAACAATTTGAAGCCCTGTAAGCTTTCTGTGTTGACAATGGGGTGGGAAGAGGGGGTGTACGCTAGGGTAAAATGCCAGCTCTAAAGGTTCTGATTAGGTGCACCTGGCTAGGTCTGCATATAACCAGGCTAGGTGTTCACCTTAGTCAGTCAGCTGGGGGAAGCTGACCAGACGGAAATATATAGGAGTTGAAGAGAGAGAGGGGGGATAGAGAGAGATTAGCCACGGGAAGCAGTGTGAGCAGCCTCTTTCCTAAGGACCCCTGGTATATCCAGTATTAGTTCAGATAGACAGACATGGTGGACAGCAATGTGAGCAACCTCTTCTTATATCAGCACCATAGACTCTCCAATACTATATCAGGAAAGCATGGTGGACAGCAGTGTGAGCAGCCTCTTCTTATCTCAGCACCCCTGGTATGTCCAGTATTAGATCAGATTATTAGATCAGATAGACATGGTGTACAGCAGTGTGAGCAGCCACTTACCTAATGACCCCTGGTATTTCCAGTATTACAGCAGAAAGACAGGTTTGACAACAGTGTGAGCAGCCTCTTTTTACTTTAGCACCATAGAATCTCCAATATTATATCAAGAAGGCATGGTGGACAGCAGTGTGAGCAGCCTCTTCTTACTTTAGCACCATAGAATCTCCAATATTATATCAGGAAGGCATGGTGGACAGCAGTGTGAGCAGCCTCTTCTAACCTAAGCACCCCTTAGTATCTCTTGAATTAGATCAGATAGGGTGGCCATGCGTTGGAAGATAGTAACAAATAACTGCCTAAGAATTTTTAGCAAAAATGAGCAAAGGACTGTCTACATCCACCCAATGCATGTAATGGCGGACATAGTGATTTACTGTCTTTGAGATGTGAGGGCTGTGCTCACCAGGCATGAGATAACTGATCCATCATTGACCAGTGAATCGCTACCTTTAACTTCTCATGCGGAGCTGACTGCACTGATCTCTGCTATGTCTACTTTACTTTCTGATTCCACCTCGACTGTCATCCTGCATACATGCTCTACAAATATTTTTGGGCGTTAGGGCCTATTGTACATATTGTGTGTGCAGTGTTCATCAAAGGATGAAGCTCTGAATGACAGTACACACTGGGGCTTGTAGTATCCATCTGATGGAAAACCCTTGTCATAATTTCATTTCAAGCTTTCTTTTTGGCTAACACCAGGAAAGTTTATGAAAAAAAATTATTGAAGAGGTTTTCCACCACCTGGACAACCCTTTCTTTAAAGGGAATCCGTCACATAAAATAATGCTATAATTATGCAGGGTTAATACCATTCTGGCACTGTGAAGCCAGTGCCCTGAGAACCGTGCTGCCGGGAAGAAATGTACTGTATTCTTCCCAGCAGTGTTCAGCTCCCAGACACTGGGTTGGCGCAGGTTCAGTCACCACTCTTGTATAGAGAATGGTGGCTGTATCCACGCACCCTGAACTGACTGTCAGCACCCTAATGCTGAGTTCTAATTCTGAGCCAGCTGTCAGTCAGTGTGGGGGCACGGTTACAGCCAGTGCTCTCTATACACAGAGCGAAGACTGAAGCTGCACCGGGGGAAATAAAGTTCATTTCCACCGGCAGCAGGCCTCTGAGAGTGGGAGCCGCATTGTGTCAGAACACTAGTAACTTGCAGATTAACCCCATGTCTGAGGGTTAATAGCATTATTTTACATACCAGGTTCACTTTAATACTATATTTACCATTGTAAAACAAAAATAACCTTTTGTACTGGCACCATTCTAGCAATGTTAGCGCTGGGTATACCGGGGCTCATGTGACATTTTTATGGCATGTAAGTCCTGCAGCTAATCAGGCTTGGGGGGCATGTCTGCAATCATTCTGTGAATCCTTCGGTAGATCGCGTCACTCGGCTGCACACACAGGTAGACACCAGAATGCTGTTTCTTTAAATCTTTTACTGGTTTATTTAAAGATGCTACATATGCCAGGGCAGAGTTAGCAATTATAAACACAGCCTTTCTGGCCAAAGGAAAACAAAACATAATAAAACAGCACAGTCTGAGTGGTTGTGGGGATCCGCCTGCTCAGGACAACAACCACACACTGGTTCAGCTTTTCCTTATCAGGACACAAAGCGATGGAGTTCCTCTCTCCAGCCCTAATGTTCACTGAATGCTTCAGAAGACTGACTATTTATATCCCAGACCACACCCTGGGGTGGAGATATAGAGAACAACCCCCACCCGCTCTATGGTTGTTCTCAAAAAACCCTGTCCTGTTAAAATGTCTGCTTAACTCCTCTCAACACTTAGTGTGCTGGAGCAAAACTTCTGGGTTTCACATCATTGAAGCTAATCGCCTCAGTATTTTGCCAGTGACTTTGTCACAATCCTCACAGTGCACAGGAGCGGCGAGAAGGTGACCATAAGTATGTAATTTACATACATGTGGTCACAAGTCGATTAGTTGTGCTCAGCCTCAATTCAAGTGAATTGAGGCCAGACGCATCAAGTCGGACTGTAGCCGGAAATATCCAAAAAGGCATACTTGTGATGAAATGACCAACCAGCTCACAACACCGGAGAATCCTGACAGCACACAGTGCGCACTGTGAGGATTCACAAGTCTGCAGTCACATAGAGTGACTGCAGACTTACGCCCCAAGCCTGGACAACCCCTTTGATAGTTCAGTTAGATTTTTTAGAACATTCTCACCGAATCTCTATTCCGCTTAGTGGTGACTCACAACTACTGTAACTGCAATGTATGCATGTGCATAGCAGCATATCAACCAGTGTGAGGCGTCTTCATACAAAACATAGCAGCAGAGCAGAGCCAGCAGAGTTCACCCATAAAGAGCCAGTATATTTTCCTTTTGATCTTTAAAGTAAACAAATACATAATAATGCCAAAGGAAAAATAAGAAATATAAAAAAACACTTGATTTAATTGAACCTTAGATTTTTTTTAAAAGGAACTTGTCATGTATAAAAACGACATTTATCTGAAGATAAAGTAAATCTGCAAGTGAATAGCATTCCAGTGTTATCAGGCTGCCTTTTGGAAAGCACAGTAACTTAAATCCTCCCAGGAGTCACCAGCTTCCAGTGATAGGGGCATGCACAGAGCAGCTACAGTCACTGCTCACCGCTTGCTCTATACAGATGAGCTATAGAGTGAGCTGTCGAAGTGCTGGGGAGTGATTACAGCAGCTGCTCAGAGTATAATGAGTAGTGACTGTTATCACTCCATTCACACTCGTTTTTTTAAAGCCATGCTGTTTTTATGCAGCAGCAGGAGGTAGGCAGTTTAAAGATGGACCATCTACAACTCTTGGGCCAGTCCTGGTTAGTTGCCCCACCAGGCTGAAATTTAAAGAAAGGATAGGAAGCAGTTTCAGAAGCCACTTCTTATCTTAGCACCTCTGGGATCTCTAGCATTAGATCAGACAGCCTTGGTGAACTGCAATGGTAGCAGCCTCTTCTCACCTCAGCTCTCCTGGACGACAAGTATCAGATCAGAAAGACATTGTGGACAGCAGTTTGACCGACCCTTTTTAGCTCATCATTCTTAGTATTTCCAGTATTAGATCATAAAGGGTAGACAGAACTGTTAGCAGCCTTCTTTTACCTAAATGAAACCTATAAATAAAATATAATCACTACCAATTAATATAAATGTAATTATATTAAATATATATAATAAAAATACACAGAAAAAGTCATAGAACTGTAAGCAGCCTCCTCTTACCTTAGTAACAACCGCAGGCTGGGAAGCAGTGTGAGAAATCTCTTCTTACTTCAGGATCACTGAGATCTCCAGTACTTGATCAGATAGAGATGGTGAACAGCAGTGTGACAGCCTCTGCTTCAGCACCCCTGGTATCTCCAGTATTGAATCAGATAGACAGGGTGGACAGCAGTGTGAGCAGCCTCTTCTTATCTCAGCACCTCTGACATCTCCAGTATTGGATTAAATAGGGTGGACAGCAGTGTGAGCAGCCTCTTCTTATCTCAGCACTCGTAGTATATCCAGTATTAGATCAGAAATACAGGTTGGACAGCAGTGTGAGCAGCGTCTTCTTACCTCAGCACCCCTGGTATCTACAGTATTAGAAATATTTAGAAATGTATGTTTCCATAGTAATGATTGCTATTTTAAAGGTTTGTCATACAAACCCGGGTAACAGCATTTTTAATCCCCCGATGATCCAGCTACCTCTTTGGTGAGCCTGCAGGATTCTGAAGCAATGGCGTCACATCCATCATTCAGTTGATCTCTGCAGCCAATCACTGCTCTCAGCGGTCA
The DNA here is from genome assembly GCF_039654945.1 of Dendrobates tinctorius. Lineage (NCBI taxonomy): Eukaryota > Metazoa > Chordata > Amphibia > Anura > Dendrobatidae > Dendrobates > Dendrobates tinctorius. Next base: position 25,323,635 of record NW_027361870.1, read on the forward strand.
TGTTTTGTAGATGTCACTATGGCAGCCGAGGCCAGAGATTTGTTGCAGCAGTCCTATAAATGATTGGGATGACATCATAACTGCAGATCTTGCAGGAACTACTGGGGAGGTGGTACTGGAAGAGCAGGCAAACTGAATTGGTAAGTAATGCTTTTTTTAGCTGTAGTTCAATTAGATAAAAAAAAAAAATCTTGGACAACCTCTTTATCAGAAACATTTTTTGTAAGAAGTTGAGGAGCTCTTATACACACAGGAGCAGTGAGGAATTTTGCTGTCAGCGGAAAAGCATAAAGACTTACAGAAAACTCAGGAACGCAGCTAATATTACAGATATGGTACTTAATAAGAGATGACAAGAGAGTGAGAAAATGCAGTAAGAATGTTATTTGATATTTAGCCAAACTCATTTATCAAAAGTGGATAAAATGAGGGAGTATTGTAAGTAGCAACCAATTAAATTTAATCTGGAAGTTGTTTACTGCAGTTTATAAAAGAAAAGCCGGTTTTTGATTGGGCAACCAGTCTTTCTACGGCATACTCTTTCCTGTCTGAATTCTGTATAATTTACCTATATGACTTTTCTGATTAGTAAGGTCTCCTCTTCCGTTCATGTGCCTATACTACATGACAGCGTCGGACTGGAGCACCTTGGGCCCACCACAGAAAATCATTCTTGGGACCCACTATGTAGCTACATAGAAATAAACACGAGACCACCAATTGTGTGGTAAAACGCGCTAATATCAGGGTATAATATAAGGTAGTACACGTCTTAATTATGTAGCAGGGGTTGAGGTAGCCCCCTTATAGAATATAAAGTTGCCCCCCTCAGAGAAAATAATGTAGCCTCCCTCATGGAATATAATACATCGCCCCCTCACAAAATATAATGCAGCCCCCTCATAGAATATAATTCAGCCCCCTCATAGGGAACAATACAGCACCCCACAAAATATAATTAAAACCCCTCATGAGATATAATGCAGCCCCCCAATAGAATATAATGTAGCACCCTTATATGGCATAATGCAGCCCCCTCATATAGTATTATGCAGCCCCTCCACGGAATATAGTGTAGCCCCCTCAGAGTATAATCCAACCCCCTCATAAGGCAGCACCCATAGACTATACTGTAGCCTCCTCATAGGGCATAATGCAGCTTCCCTCATATAGTATAACGTAGCCCCCTAAGAGAATAAGAATAATGATGAGAATAATGCAGTCCCCACACAGAATATAATGCAGCCCCCACAAAATATAATGCAGACCCCCTCATTAGGTATAATGCAGCTCCCCTCAAAGGGTATAATGCAGCCCCCTCCACCTCCATCATTGTCCTCATCACCACCTCCATCATTGCCATCTCACCCAAAATCTCCATCATTGCCCATTCCACCACCTCCATCACTGCCTACTCCCCCACCATCATTGTCCTTTCCACAACTACCATCATTGTCCTTTACATCACAACCATCATTGCTTTCTCCCCCACCACCCCCATCATTGCCAATTCCAACACCTCCATCATTGCTTCCCCCACCACCATCATTATTGTCCTTTCCACCACAACCATCATTGCCTTCTCCACCATCATTGCTTCCTCCCCCACTACCCCATTGTCCTTTCCACCAGCAACAACATTGCCTACTCCCCCACCACCCCCCTCATCACTGCTCTCTCCATCACCCACATCATTGCCAATCTCCAATACACACAGCATCACTATCACACACACAGCACCACACACAGACAGCATCGCACCATTCTCTCACACACACACAAAGCACCGCACCACATACATGCACGCAGACACACACACAGCACCCACTCATCTCTCCGCACGTTCCCTGCAGCCGCAGCACATCCCGGCAGCTTCCTCTCTGAAACAGCCGCACTGAATGATGACGTCATCCAGCCGCGCTGTGTCAGACAGGAAGTTCCGGGCAGGATGGCATCGGATCCCTGCAGCTCCGCTCCAGTCCCAAGCTGCATGGATCGCAATCAGGGTTCGCCCATTCAGCAGCACCAGCTACAAAAATGACATGGTATTCACTCCTCTCCACGCCCCTGGGGCCATGGAGAAGCGTGAATATTCACTTCTCTTTAGCAGCGGGGACAGGCTCCTGTCTCCAGCTGCTGCTCCACTGGCACCGGGAGGGCACTCCTTGACTCAGGGACCCCATAGCAGCTGGGTGTGCCACTATTAGCGACACGTCACTGGCTGGGGGCCCCTGGAGCATCCAGTGGGCAAGTCCAACCCTGCTACATGAGAGGAAGGTATGGCTTTTATAAAGGTTCTCCAAAAATAAAAAAAAAATGAAGAAAAATTTAATTATGAATAAATTACTAAATACAGGGAAAGACAATGGTGACAGCAGTGTGAGCAGCTTCTCTTTATCATAGCCTCCCTTGGTATCGCCAGTATGAGAACAGAAAGACATTGTACAGGAAGACAAGGTGAACAGCAGTGTGAATACCCTCTTTTTACTTCAGCCCTCCTGGTATCTCCAAAATTAGAATGAGAAGCACATGGTGGTCTGCAGTGTGATCAGCCTCTTCTTACTACAGTACTGCCAGTGTATCCAGCATTAGGTCAGAACAACAGGATGGACCGCAATATGAGCTGCCTCTTCATACTCCAGCACTCCTGGTATTTACAGTATTAGGTCAGAAAGACAGGGTGGACAGCAGTGTGAGCAGCCTCTTCTTACGTCATCATCCCTGCTATCTCCAGTATTAAATCAGATAGACAGGGTAATCTCTGGTTGCAGATTTTCCTACTTAGGAAAGGGGCAGTGCTCCCTACTACACATGCTCACATACACCTGACCTAAAAATCTAGGACAAGATTCTATCAGTGTAACAACATATTGATGTACGGCAGTGGTTACTTCCCTTGACAAACACATACAATTTGCTAATTTAAGCTATTTTGGAAGTCTTTTAAACATTTTATATTTTTATCTGTTCTACGAATAAAACATTTAAACATCCAGTTGTCGGTAAAATGCGTCATTGGATTGTGTTCTGGATACAAGTTCGTGCTCAGCTATGGCAAGTACAGTGCGTCGCGAAAGTATTTGGCTCCCTGGAACTTTTCAGCCTTTTCCTACATATCATGCTTCAAACATAAAGATACCAAATGTAAATTTTTGATGAAGAATCAATAACAAGTGGGACACATTTTTGAAGTTGAAAGAAATTTATTGGTTATTTTAAATTTTTGTGGAACTTCAACAACTGAAAAGTGGGGCGTGCAATATTATTTGGCCCCTTTAACTTAATACTTTGTTGCGCCACCTTTTGTTGTGATTACAGCTGCAAGTCGCTTGGGGTATGTCTCTATCAGTTTTGTACATCGAGAGACTGAAATTCTTACCCATTCTTCCTTGGAAAAGAGCTCAAGCTCAGTGAGGTTTGATGGAGATTGTGAACAGCAGTTTTCAGCTCTTTCCACAGATTCTCGATTGGATTCAGGTCTGGACTTTGACTTGGCCATTCTAACACCTGGATACATTTATTTGCGAACCATTCCATTGTAGATTTTGCTTTGTTTGGGATCATTGTCTTGTTGGAAGACAAATCTCCGTCCCAGTCTCAGGTCTTTTGCAGACTCCAATAGGTTTTCTTCAAGAATGGTCCTGTATTTGGCTCCATCCATCTTCCCATCAATTTTAACCATCTTCCCTTTCCCTGCTGAAGAAAAGCAGCCCCAAACCATGATGCCTCCACCACCATGTTTGACAGTGGGGATGGTGTGTTCAGGGTGATGAGCTGTGTTGCCTTTACGCCAAACATATCGTTTGGCATTGTTGCCAAAAAGTTTGATTTTGGTTTCATCTGACCAGAGCGCCTTCTTCCACTTGTTTGGTGTGTCTCGGTGGGTTGTTGCAAACTTTAAACGACACTTTTTATGGATATCTTTGAGAAATGGCTTTCTTCTTGCCACTCTTCCATAAAGGCCAGATTTGTGCAGTGAACGACTGATTGTTGTCCTATGGACAGACTGTCCCACTTCAGCTGTAGATCTCTGCAGTTCATGCAGAGTGATCATGGGCCTCTTGGCTGCATCTCTGATCAGTCTTCTCCTTGTTTGAGATGAAAGTTTAGAGGGACGGCCGGGTCTTGGTAGATTTGCAGTGGTATGATGCTCCTTCCATTTCAATATGATCGCTTGCATAGTACAGTGCTCCTTGGGATGTTTAAAGTTTTGGAATCCAAATCCAGCTTTAAACTTCTCCACAACAGTATCACGGACCTGCCTGTTGTGTTCCTTGGTCTTCATGATGCTCTCTGTGCTTCAAACAGAACCCTGAGACTATCACAGAGCAGGTGCATTTATACAGAGACTTGATTACACACAGGTAGATTATATTTATCATCATTAGTCATTTAGGACAACATTGGATCATTCAGAGATCCACAATGAACTTCTGGAGTGAGTTTGCTGCACTGAAAGTAAAGGGGCCGAATAATATTGCACACCCCACTTTTCAGTTATTGAATTTCCACAAAAATTTAAAATAACCAATAAATTTCAGGCAACTTCACAATTGTGTTCCACTTGTTGATTCTTCACCAAAAATTTACAATTGGTATCTTTATGTTTGAAGCATGATATGTGGGAAAAGGTTGAAAATTTCCAGGGAGCCGAATACTTTCGCAAGGCACAGTAAATGGGGGCAATTAAACAGAATCTGTCTGGTCCCCCCATGCCTCCAGAACCACCAGCAGTTGCGCCTACATATGTAAACACCCCGCCTAACTGTCCCTGCATTATATTACATACAGAAATAGATCTTTATAAAAAGTATTTCTAAAGTCCGTTTATGATATATAAATGAGTGCTTTAACTAGTCGATGGGGCGTTAGTGTCCTCAGATCAGTCAACCCACTAAGCATGTCATCACGCCCCTGTGGGCATAACAACACTTACAAGTGCCAGCATCATTTCAAGCGCTATACTTACCTCACGCATGTGCGTGACTACTTCCCCTTGCATCATTGATCATCTGAAGTCAGGTAAATGCGTCCTGGCTTCAGAGAGGAGCAGAAGATGTCTGATCATGCGTGAGATAAGCATTGCGCTTACGATGACACTGGCACTTCTAAGTAATGTTATCACTCCCACAGACGCGTGATAACATGTTTAGTCGCCGACTAGTCGTGGAGACACGAACGCCTCATCGACTAGTCAAAGTCCTCATTTGCATATCATAAAAGGAATTTAGAAATACTTTTTATAAAGATCTGTTTCTGTATGTAATGTAATACAGGAATTGTTAGGGGATTTAGCGATGCAGACACACTACTGGTGGTTTTGGGTGCACGGGGGACCTGTCAGGTTCCTTTTAATGGTTAGTGAGGGTCCAAATCTTAACCATGGGCTGCAATCAGGTTAACAGTAGCTCAGATGTCTGCAGTCAGTGGTTATTGGTTGATCCCCCACTTACCGTAACCCGTGATCACCATGAGAACCAAATACTTGTTTTCCATTTCAACACAAGAAGGGCCCACATTGTGATGTCCATATGTCTTATTAGGGACACTTTGTTTTACGTTTTATTTTGCTACAATTAGTGAAGCCCATGGACTTACTAATTAGTTATCCAATATAGAATAGATATTACAAAGATTGGGGACCTTTATCACACAGTTCACAGTCACTATGCTGATGTTATGCAATGGAGATATGCATATTGCCGAGGAAGAATACGGCACAATGTCACGGTTATATCTTATGCATGTAAAAAAAATTACGAGATGTTTCACACAAACGCCATGTAATAGACCAAGTTTTCCTTTACAATGTTTCTTGTTTCCTGGGGAAATTCAGTCTGTTATATACAGACCCACCCTTGCAAGTACAATAAGGGTTCCATATTGAGAATCCTTTTATGCCATTTATTCTAAAACTTCTATTTCAGCAAGAACACTTTATATAATCCTCACAAATAATTGTAATTTAATATAATGGTTCGAGACAATATAGCACAGCATCCACTAACAGTTTTTTAATACTATTTTATTTCTTCTCCATTTATTTATTTATTTTCAAAATTATTCTTGTGTATGCATAACCTCGTTAACCCCTTCACGAACTTGGGACTTTCCGTTTCTGCACTTTCGATTTTAGCTCCCATCTTTCCAGAGTCATAACTTTATTTTTTTTTCTGTCAATAGGGCCGCATGATGGGTTTTTTTTTTTTTTGCAGGACGAGTTATACTTTATACGACACCATTGATTTTACCATATATTGTACCGGAAAATGGGGGAAAAAAATTCCGAGTGTGGTGAAATTGCAAAAAAAACGCAATTCCCCAAAGTTGTTTTTGCTAAAACTGACCTGCCCTTATGATCCTATGATCCTCCAGATCATTACAAGTTCACAGACACCACACACGTCTAGGCTCTTTTTTATTTAAATGGTGAAAAAAAAAATCCAAAGTTTGAAAAGAATAAAACAAATGGTGCCATTTTCTGAGACCTGTAGCGTCTCCACTTTTCGGGATTTGGAGCTGTATGATGGTATTACTAAAAATGCAAGGTCGGCGCACAAAAAGTAATACCATTTTGGGGCAGATACAATGTTTTGTCTGCCATTGCATTTTATTTTAACATTGTGGTGACACAAAAAATGCAATTCTGGCTTTTTGATCTTTTTTTTCTGTATGCCATTTACTGATCGGATTAAATAACAATACCAAATATGTGTATTTTTTTTATTGTTCTACTTTGAATGGGACAAAAGGAGGGTGATTTGAACTTTTATATTTAAAAAAATTAAAAGCATTTTTTTTTCTTGTTACAATAATCTCCATAGCCCTGCTATGTGTAGCAGAAATGATCATCTGCTATGAATGCTGGCTCAGAGTGGTGCTCATAGCAGACCCCCGGTTGTCATGCCAGCCCATCATGTGACAGGAGCGCCGGATGGGTGGCGTTTGTGATGTGCTTCAGGGCCAGGCATGTTAAATGCCATTGTCAGAGATTGACAGTGGAACTTAATGTGTTAGACCGGGGTCACACTAGCGATTAAAACGGACGAATACAATGCGATAAAAAAAAAAAAAATAACATTGTATTCGTCCCAATGTTACTCTATGGGGCAGCTCACATCATGTGATTTTTTTTATCGCATCTGATCCTCTGACCAAGACAATCGCAGCATGCTGCGATTGTCACCGATTTTCGGATCGGATTCGACAATGCAAGTCTATGGGGCGAGAAAAAATGGGACTAAAAACAGACCAGATGTGTGACTTGCGATAAAATCGCACCCGGTGTCCTTTAGCAAAAGCCGGCAATTCTTCCAATACAGTAAAATCACAGAGACCGGTTAAATAAAGAGAGAATGAATATATCTAGACATATATATATCAGAGACACATTTATGTATATATTTCAAATTCATACAGTTCATCATAGCAGAATAGCCGCAGAAACATTAGCCGGCTTTTGTATAATTATTCTCCTGCCCGACATGAAATGACACATGGTTTACATATAGTTAACCATTTCATTTCATTTTTTTTTGCTATGTCTATCACTATTAATTAGATGAGGGTTTGTGGGTAAAATTTTGGACTTGTAGGGGTTAATTTAAGGGGTTAATTCGTTGTATTAAATTACGGGGACTCCCTGCAGCCTCAGTGACGTCAGCGGGAGTCCCCGCAATTTCATACAACGAATTAACCCCTTAAATTAACCCCTACAACTCCATAATTTTACCCACAAACCCTCATCTAATCAATAGGGAGACATAAGAAACAAACATGAAATGAAATGGTTAACTATATGTAAACCATGTGTCATTTCATGTTGGCCAGGAGAATGATTATACAAAAGCCGGCAAATGTTTCAGCGGCTATTCTGCTATGATGAACTGTAGGAATGTCAAATATATGTATAAATGTGTCTCTATGACATGTATAAAATATATATATATATATATATATATATATATATATATATATATATATATATATCTAGATCTATTCATTCTTTGTGTGGGGAAACCGGTCATTGGGCTCCATTATATGTCCATTTTGCTTTCCTGCGAGAAAATCTCACCAGACGGATGTCAAACGGATCCTTACATGCGATTAAAATCGCATCAATGAAGAAAAATCGCATCAAAAACGGATCACTGGTTAAGATACCTTTGTGCGATTTCGGACCGTTAAAATGGGACCGATTTTTTTTTTATTCGTTGTGTGTGACTCCAGCCTTAAAGTGAACCTGTCAGCAGGACTGTGCACAGTAAATGCCGCGGTCAATCTCTCTCTCTCCTCCAGAATCCTATTCCTTTAAATTTCCTACAGTGGCTGCTGCAACGGATCCGTCGAAAAAACGGATTCGGTGCATCAGTTTTTTTTACAATCTGCACTGGATCCGTTTTTTCACACTTTTCACAGATTGTGACTGATGCAAAAAGATTGAAGTGTGAAACAGGCCTAACCCAAGCTGATCTCACCGTCTCTGGAGCAGCGGGGGCCTCACAACACGTCCTGCACAGAAGCTATAACCAAGTATATCAATATAGGAGGAGGACACTGCACAGAATGGAGCGGATTATAACCGGAACGCTCTCTTCCTGTCCGGCTCTGCAGACGATCAGTCTGTAGTCTCTCTCTCTCCCTCTCTCCTTCTGTTCCGACAGCCTCCAGTGCCATAGAGAAGCCCTAAGGCCTGTTTCACACTTCCGTTTTTGTGTCCGCCAAACGGATCCGTTTCCGTTTTTTTGACGGAAACTGATGCAAACGGATCCGTTTTTAAAAAAACGGATCCTTTTTTTGACGGATCCGCGGTAACCACTAATGGAAGTCTATGGGACAAAAAAAACGGATCCTGCAAAAAAAAAAATGGCGGATCCGTTTTTTTACGGAAACCAACGGATTTTGACGGATTTGAAAAAACGGAAGTGTGAAACAGGCCTAAAGTAGAGCAGAATGTTGTGCTGCAGTTCTGTAATGCTGCTACCTTCTGGCCAACCTAATTATTTCTCTCAAACACAGGAGACATAGGGCCATGTTCACACCACCAGTATCTGGTCAGTATTTTACATCAACCAAAACCAGGAGTGAAACAAATGAAAAGTATAATAGATACACGTCACCACTTCTGTATTTCTCACCCCCTCCTGGTTTTGGCTTACAAATACTGAGGTAAAATACTGACCTAATACTGAACATGTGAACGGAGCCTAAGGCCACATTCACACATTGAGCATTTGATTAGTTTTTTACCTCAGTATTTGTAAGGCAAAACCAGGAGGGGAACAATCAGAGGAAAAGTATAATAGAAACACGTCACCACTTCTGGATTTATCACCCACTCCTGGTTTTGGCTTACAGAAACTGAGGTAAAATACTGACCAAATACTATACACGTGAACGTGGCCTAAGGCTATGTGCACACGGTGCGGATTCCGCTGCAGGTTTTTCCGTGCGGAAACGCAGGTAAAGTGACCTGCGGTTTGGTCTGCGGTTTTGCCCTGCGGTTTCACACCTCTACTATGTTAAAGATGTGAAACCGCTGCGGAATCCACAGAAACAATTGACATGCTGCGGTTTGTAAACCGCGGAAAAAACCGTAGTGCGAGCACAGCGGATTTGAAATGCCATAGGCTAACATGGTACTGTACCATGTCTGCGGAACTGCTGCGCTTCTGCAGGGCCAATAACGCTGCGGAAACGCAGCAGAACCCGCAACGTGTGCACATAGCCTAATAGTGAACTTGTGCACTAAGTTATTTGTGTGTCCGAGTACAAAATTGGGCCCAAATGGAGTACAGTCTGGGCCCATAGCTGTCTATGGGCACCTTACTAAAAATCCATACAATGCAGATTAGTAATACAACAAAATCACTGTGTGTGAACTCGAATATAAAAAACACAAAGAAAAGGGAAAATCTGTTTTCTACCTAAAATAGTCTACGTATCATACATGTATACGCTACACAGACATCTGACAACAAAGATAAAAATGTGCAAATAAAGTCTGTGGAGCCTCATTTAAGAGTCTCAAACACGGGACTAGCCAGATCTTCCTCCAGGGAAGGACCCAGGAAGATCTGCCTAGTCCCGTGTTTGAGACTCTTAAATGAGGCTCCACAGACTTTATTTGCATATTCCTATTTCCCAGGGAGCATTGCACCTAGAATTTCCCTGATTGAGCGCCTTTGCCGGCTGCCGCAGTGTTTTCTTTGACTGGTCTCCCTGAGGTCAGTGATTGTTTCGTAAAGATAAAAATTTATTTTTCTTTTTTTTTTTAACAGCATTTTTACACCCATTTCAAAAAGCCTGTCCCATCTACACCCTCCTCACATATATACAAAGCTGTACAAATATTACAGATCATTATTCACACAAGGACAGCAATAAAAAACACTGATCCCAATATGTAATAGAAACAAACCAGCAAATAAACATAAATGCAGCGAAATCACATGAATGTATAAAAACAAACAAAAAAAATGCTAAAACATTAAAAAGCTGATAAATGGATTTTCTGAGAGAGCTAAATAATTGTAGGAAATATTTTGAGGAGCTAAGAGCACCCACAGCACAAATCTCTCTGCCATTCTATGGTGACTTACTACGCCTGTTGTCTTGGATTTTTTTTTAGGCATTTGTCATTTAAAAAGGTCTAAGACACGCACATTGGTGTTTGCAAAGGGGGAAAAAAATTAAATGTCCATTTATAACAACAAAAAGCATCACACACAATCTGCACTACTGACACAATGATAAATGAGCCCATACTGTACTGTACATGCAATGCATCACAGGGACACTTAACTCAATGATTACATCCGTAGCTAATAGAGACATAGCTATAGAGGCCATAGAAATAACAGGACAGTCGGTAGGCGAAAACATGCCCATGACAATCAGTCCTCCTAGCCATGTGGAATTCCGGGAAGGTGCCACAATGGTGCAGTGAGAGTCCGAACCAAAGGAGCATGAATCAGAGTGTGGCTCTGTTACTGCAGCCGTGCATGCTTCACTCCGAAACACTAACCGTGGCATTTCAGAGAAAACATACCTTGAAATGGCTGCTGGGACCATGCAACTAGATTGACTAGTGCAAAAGACAGGTCCTCAGTAGCTTCTCTCTGCCCCATTCCCCTTGACATGCAGGTGTCTTCATAAGACCGGGATCACACATGCAAGAAATACAGCCATGTCTCGCATGTTTATGCCCGGCACTGCCGCAGGCACTCAGAAGCGGAGCGTGCGGCTGCATGTATTGCTATGTGGCCACACGCTCTGATCCGAGTGCCAGCGGCAGTGACGGGTATTAACATGCGGCCGTGTTTCTCGCATGTGGGATCCCAGCCTAAGGGAGAGAGACAAGACCGGTCAGTTTAGGGAAGCAGGGAAAAGAGACGCTGTCGGGACGATAGTGTTTGCCACCCTTGAAATTGTTCAAGAAGGTGAAGTATTTCTCACAGAAAATTATTGAAATTGCACATGTTTTATTGTACACACATTTATTTCCTTTGTGTATTGGAACAACACAAAAAAACTGAGGAAAAAAAAGGCAAATTGGACATAGTTGTGCCCAAAATGACAAAAATGGGCCAAACAAATTTGTTGGCACCCTCAACTTTAATATTTGGCTGCAGGCACTTTGCAATAAATAACTGCAATCAATCACTTTATATAACCATCAACAAGCTTCTTCCACCTCTGAACTGGAATTTTGGAGCACTCTTCTTTTGCAAACTGCTTCAGGTCTCTCATATTTGAAGGATGCCTTCTCCCAACAGCAATTTTAAGATCTCTCCACGTGTCCAATGAGATTTAGATCTGGACCTATTGCTGCCCACCTCAGAACTCTCCAGCGCTTTGTTTCCATCCATTTCTGGATGCTTCTTGAAGTGTGTTTGGGGCCATTATCCTGCTGTAAGACCAATGACCTAGGACACAAACCCAGCTTTCTGACATTGGGCACTACATTGCGACCCAAAATTCTTTGGTAATCTTCAGATGTCATGATGCCTTGCACACATTCAAGGCACCCAGTGTAAGTAAGTTCGCAAAGCAAACCCAAAACACCTTTGAACCTCCACTATTTTGGCTATAGGTACTGTGTTCTTTTCTTTGTAGGCCTCATTCCGTTTTCGGTAAACAGTAGAATGATGTGCTTTACCAAAAAGCTTTAACTTGGTCTCATCCGAACACAAGATGCTTTCCCAGAAGGATTTTGGTTTACTCAAGTCCATTTTTGCCAACTGCAGTCAAGCTTTTTATCTGTGTCAGCAGTGAGGTCTTCCTCGGTAGCTGCCATAACGTTTCATTTAATTCAAATGTCGACGAATAGTTTGCACTGACACTGCAGGACAGCTTGAATTTCTTTGGAACTTGACTGGGGCTGCTTATCCATCATCCATACTATCCTACATTACAACCTTTCACCAATTTTTCTCTGCCTTCCAAGTCCAAAGAGATTAACTACAGTGCTACAGGTTGTAAACTTCTTATGTTGTGCACCGTAGACAAAGGAATATCAAGATCTCTGGAGATGGACTTTTAACCTTGAGATTTTTGATATTTTTCAATTTTGGTTCTCAAGTCCTCAGACAGTTCTCTCCTCCTCTTTCTGTTCTCCATGCTTAGTGTAGCACACACAAACATACAATGCAAAGATTTAGTCAACCTCTCCCCCATTTTTTTTTTAAATATAGTTTCATGTTTGATTTTAATATTGTCCACACCTACTATTTGTTTGAACGAGCATCACATGCTTAAAACAAAGTTGTTTACCCAAAATTTTGGAAAGGTGCCAACAATTTCCTCAGGCCCATTTTTGGGGTTTTGTGTGAAATGATGTCCAATATGTCCTTTTTTAATCTGTGATGTTGTTCCAATATACACAAAGGAAATAAACATATGTATAACAAAACGTGTTATTTCAATAATTTTCTGGGAGAAATACTTCATTTTCTGTAACAATTTCAAGGGTGCCAATACTTAAGGCCATGATTGTAGATATATATTAGGGTGGTTTCACATTAGCGTTACAGGCAGCAGCGTCGGGATGCGCACGGCCGCCGCTAAGCCCCGCCTCCTGCAACGCCTCCACCGGTAGCTCCGCCTATGGGCGCATGACGCTGCATGCGACCCCTATCTTTAGCATTGGGGACACAGGCCATGCGCAGATATACGTTTGCAGGCACATGTGCCCTTTTGAAGGTGCGCCGACCTTCGCCAAACGCACCGTGTTTGCATTTTGGTGCGCTTGGCACATCGCTAAAAGGGCGCATGCGCCTGCAAACGCATATCTGCGCATGGCCTGCGTCTCCAATGCTAAAGATAGGGGACGCAGGTCGAATGTAGCGTCATGTTCCCATAGGCGGAGCTACCGGAGGAGGCCCGGCAGGGGGCAGGGCTTAATGGCGGCCGTGCCCAGGCCGACGCTGCTGCCTGTAACGCTAATGTGAAACCACCCTTATATAGCTATATTAGGACAATTGTGGTCCACTTTCCTTAAAGTGAAAAACCCCTTCAAGGATGGAATTAATCATATGCACTATTTAAGAAAAGTAAATGAATAATTCAGGACACTAAATAAATGAAATGCTTTCTGAACGCAGACTAAAACTAATTTAACTGCAAAATACTGTACAAAATAAACATTGAACATAGCAGTCAGCAGCATGCAGTCCTACGAGCAGGCATAAAAGAGATTTTTGTGCTCCTCATATATTGCTATATTATATTATGTCATAAATATTAGTGCCCAAATATATGCAAATTACTAAAGAATAACAATGCTATGCACACAGAGCAGCATGGGGAATTCTAACATCCAAAACTGAGAATCTATCAAGTTTTTGCCACTTAATCTGAGAGCATTGTAATGTAGAGACAGAGACCCCGATTCCAGTGATGTGTCACTTACTGGGCTGGCTTGTTGTAATTTTGATAAAACAGTAATTTTATCATAAGGAGAGTATCACTAGAGGACTAGGAAACCTGCAGCCATGTAGTCCTCTATATTCGTGAGTTCTTATAAACTTGTCCTCACCACTGATTGGAAGCTTTCAGCCCATGCACAGTGGACACAGAAAGATGACAATCAGTGGTGTGAGCAGGGTTACACAGCATTTGGAGCACTGTTAAAATTACAGCAGAGCAGAGATAATTGTGATATTGTTAAAAAAAAAAAAAAAAAAAAAAAAAACCGACTACAGCAAGCTGCCCAGTAAGTGATACTTGGCTGGAATCAGGGTGTCTCTGTCCCTACCCTCAGATTTGGAAGCAAAACTTGGTGACAGATTTACTTTGATCGTCCTTGCCCTTACCAGAAACTCAATTTTCAGACAGGTGTATTGAGGTGTTTGCCCCTCAACAGTGCAAAGTTTCTCACAATGCAAAATTTGCCATCTGACAGAACTTTTTAAAAACTTTGTACAAGCATTTTACCTCCACGTAAGAACTTAGCAATTTTAAAAAGTGCACATTTAAGGCTAGTTTCACACTAGCGTTTCTTGGAGCTGCGGAGGGATGCGTATGGTCACCGTGAAGCTCCGCACATGGCCGCACCTCCTCCGGTCAGCTCCGCCTATGGGCGCATGACGCTGCATGCGACCTGCGTACCCTATCTTTAGCATTGGGTACGCAGGCCGTGCGCAGGTATGCGTTTGCCGGCGCATGCGTCCTTTTGACAGTGCGCCGACCTGCGCCAAACGCACCGTGTTGTATTTTGGTGTGATCGGCGCACCGTCAAAAGGACGCATGCGCCAGCAAACGCATACCTGCGCACGGCCTGCGTACCCAATGCTAAAAATAGGGTACGCAGGTCGCATGCAGTGTCATGCGCCCATAGGCGGAGCTGACCGGAGGAGGTGCGGCCATGGGCGGAGCTTCATGGCAAGCGTGCGCATCCCTACGCAGCTCCAGGAAACGCTAGTGTGAAACTAGCCTTAGGCATATAAAATATACTTTTAATACTAAATTTCCCCAAGACCTCTAACTTCTAGTGTTATGAACTTTTATAAAGCGCTGACATTGTGCCCGATGGAGGGCCATAGACATATACAGTAAGTAGCCTTCATTCCACCTCTTTGATTTTAAACACTAAAGTCGCCATTGTGGTTCCATAATTATTTTCTTCAGTACGACATCCTTGTCAGCATTTTTATAGTTATAATCCAAATCATGCTGGTATATGTAGTGCTTTCTCATCCTGTGAGACAGCATTACTATTAAGACAATTAACATAGATAATAATCCGGAGCAGACCCCCCACATTATAACCGGCTGTAGACTATAGATATCTGCAGGTCTGCTGGTAGGTGCTGGTGTGGCCACAATCATTTCTGAAGGTTCTCCAGTTGGTTGAATGCATTCGCCATCGTCCATAAAGTAGCCTTCAGGGCAGGTACTGGTGGTTGTTGGGGTGTCCAAATGTATGACATTACAAACTGGTACGCCATTGTCCGTCTGCTCCAATATGTAGCCTTGGGGGCACATGCATCCATGGTTCTTGGAACAGTCCGCCTTGCAGCTGGATGTGTTGCAGAACCATTTGCATTTATTCAGATTATTCTCATCAGGGGTGAAACCTTCATAACACACACACCGATGGCCCCCTGGATGACTCTCGCAGGTATGTTCACACATATGGTGGTCACACTCATCGATGATGTGACAGTGTGCCTCGCAGTTATCCTCGCTGTCACAGATTGCAGTACCCATCTCATAACCGGGTTTGCAGTCACACGAAAAGCCTCCAAATGTATTTTTACATATTTTCTGTTGCGTGTGTTCGCAGATATTGGGGTTGTCAGCACACTCATCGATATCGTCACATGTTTTGCCATCAGCTGCTGGTATATAGCCCTCAGGACACATATGGAGTAACCCTTCTGGCTCTGTGACATGGTGTTGGCTGCAAGGACTGGGGTCACAAGGCTTGGTGCAGCCCCTCTGGTCAGGTTTAAGCTCTGATCCTGAAGGACACTTGCATTCAGCCATGCCAGATTCTTCTTTACATTCATGTTCACAGCCCCCATTCTCAATGAGACAGCTCCAGGCACCGGGGGTCTCACTGCTCCAAGCCACAGTCCCATCACCTTTCTCTTCACAAGACAGTCTGGTAATGTCTGGGTCTGTGAAGATGTCTGCCTTGGTGCCAGGTGGCCACTCAGTGCCCTCACCATGGGTTCTTCCAAGGGTGGAGTGGCTATAAGTGACACTGTGGTAGGGAAGTAAGACAGGAGAAGGACAGAGTGAAGAGTAACTTATCTCACACAAGAAGCCATCAGCCTTGGAGTCACAGCTCGTCTCTTCCCAGGTGCCATCTTTGCGCACAGTGACACAGAAGGCTCCACACATCTGCTCAGCATTCCTCCAGCTGGTATAGTCAGTGTGACTGTCACCTGTCACCCAGGTAAAGCCCCTCAGATCCTGCCTCAGGTCGGTGCACTTGGTCCTGTCTTGGTGCTCCAGCCCTATCCACACCCTGGCGTCTTCTCTGTGCGTCCTGGCCATAAACGCAGAGATGGCATCAGCTTGCGCAGAGTTCCTCACGGTCATCAGGTCTCCGTTCTTCTCCTTGCAGGCTCCTCTCGCCTTTACAAAGCGCCTGCTGATCCAAGAGATCGCATAGCAGGTGCGGTCTGCGCAGCCGAACTGGGCGTCCGGCTCCTCCTGCGGCGCCGCTCGTGTCAGCTGCGCCGCGGTCAGCGCACTCCAGGTGAAGCAGAGCAGCAGCATCGGGGCAGCGAGCGTCTGCGGGCAGCTCCGCTCCTGGGATTCATGGGAAACACATTTGCACCAGGTTTTATATGCTCCAGCGGTGAAGAAGGAAGGAAGTGGCTGGAAGGAAGGGCTGGAGCCGCTCGGGACATTTCTGTGTTGGTAACACTTTCTGATTACGGTATGACACAGTGGTGGGGACATGGCTCATACGCTGCTGATACTCACCCCTCACAACATGGGCCCAGAACGCCCCCCAAGGTGAATGAGCATTACATGAGGGCTCGGCTTTCTAGGTGAGATTTATTGATCACATATGTAATGTCTGCTAAAGGCACGGCCCGGAAAAGACAAGTTATCACCCACCGGATAGGTGAGGACTTACTGATTCAGTGGGAATCCGACCGATGGGACGGTACCGGGTGGCAAAACATGGCACTTTTATCCCTAGAATGGAGCAAAGGTGAACACACTCAATTATTCTCTATGGGGCTGCCGAACGCTGCGCTCGGTGTTTCCCAGCAACCCAAATGGATAGGCGGTCACGTAAAAAAGTGTCCCATTGGGGGAGTGTCAATCAGAGTGGTCCGACCCCTACCGATCAATACCGATCAATAGGTTATCAACAGAGAACTCCTCCTTTAAGGTCACGCTCAGTGTTTGCTCAGTATTTAATCAGTATTTGTTCAGTATGTGTAAGCCAAAACCAGGAGTGGGTGAAAAATACAGAAGTGGTGACGTGTTTCTATTAAGCCGAGGTCACACTTGCGAGAAACTCGCACGAGTCGCGCATCTCAATAACCAGCACTGCCGCCAACACTCAGGACCGGAGCTGCATAGAAATACATGGAGCCGCACACTCCGGTCCGAGTGCCGGGTATTGAGACACGAGACTCATGTGAGTTTCTCCCAAGTGTGACCCCGGCCTTATACTTTTCCTCGGACTGACTGTTCCGTTCCCGTTTTTGGCTTACAAATACTGATATAAAACACTGAGCGTGTGACCGTGGCCTTCCTGTAATTAATTTTCTAGACCATACTCTACATGCGCAGATACGGGGGTTATTAAACCATGCTCAGTGCAGTGTTAGAGCTCATTCGCACTAGGGCTAGGTTCACATCTGTATATACGTAAGTTATTTAACTCACTAGTGTCTGTCTGCCTCCAACATAACGAATGCGTCTCTGCCTTGAGCTCCAATGACATGATCTTACTGTGGCATAGCAGCAGAGCAACGCGAATTTTGGAATATAATGATCACCAAAGTTGTTTAAAAAACCCCATTGACTTTATTAGGGTCCATCAGATTTATTTCATGATGCTTGCTATTATTTGGCAGAATCAATGATGGAGGTTGAGCCTCCAATTATGCAAGTAGGAACAGAGCCTAATTTTACAATAGCAGTCTAGTCTAAAAAATTACAAGTGAAAAAACCCTAAACATTCATTATAGGACTCAACCCATTCACTTCTGTGGGCTAAAAACAGCACCGATACGGACCTATGGGAACATGCTGCACAGTGAACACATGCCATGCAGGAGGAAACACAACAGGAAAAAAATGAATAAGGATGTGTTATAGGAAATGAGTCCTAATGTAAAATACTTCTTAGAAAAAGAAATTGAAGTGTTAATATTACATTATTGAATTGTCAGTTAGCAATTCCCTGCTATAATTACTATTAGGCTGGGGTCACACTGGCGAGGAATACGGACGAGTGAGAGGCATTAAAAGCACGCATTACACACGGACCAATGATTCTCTATGGGTTTGCTCCCAACAGCCGTATATTTCTCATCCGTATTCTACGGTCCGTGCCAATCGCAGCATGCTGCGATTGTCAGCGTACTACGCCCGTAATACGCCAATGCAAGTCTATGGGTGCGCAAAAAATACGGATTACACATGGACCACACGTGTGACTTGCGAGAAATACCCAGGTCTTTTGACTGGTGACAGGAAATGGCCCAATCCATCCTCGGGAAGCCTAGACATGCAAATCACCTCAAATAGCGCTGTAGACATCCAGGAAGTCAGCCTCCATGGAGTACAGCAGCGTCATGGCGCCATATTTCCTAAATGTTGAGATGCTCCTTGTACTGGTACAGGAGCGGCCAGAACTCTGGGACCAACGGGATGCCAATTATGCAAACCGGGCAAGAAAGTAGGCGTCATGGAGGCGCATATGTCGCCAGATGTTCCATGACTTTGGTGATCGGCCACGTGAGGAGCAGCAGAAACTGAGCAAGTACAAGGCCCAAAAATGATTAAAATTACCTCACAACCAAAAATGCATACAGATTCTGCCCCCCTCCCCTTTCTGTGCTTCTATTTTTTTCCTCATGAGGCGGGTAGATTTTGATGCGACACATAGTTTCACACTGCCATAATTTTGCCCAGGCCACAAGCTCCTCATCCTCTTAGCCAACCAAGTTATTAAGTGTAGTTACTTGATACATGAACTATTCAGACCCTGTGTATCTGGCCTGGATGGGCCAATTAGATATGCCACCCTGCCTAGAAAGCACACCCCAGAAGGCCACATGCCTAGACTACTGGTAGCAAATGTGACCGATCAAATATGTGAAATTGATAATATTTCCTGTCACATTGCAGTGGAAGATGTTATGAAACGCTGGCGCAGCATCCGGGATCAGTACCGGCGGGAATGTCAGCAGCGGTCCAGGAGTGGATATGCGGGCTACGTAAAAAGAAAATACGATATTATGACTGCCTCTCCTTCCTCACCCCAATTCTGGATCTGAGACCGTAAGTAGATACCTCACACCACATTGCACCCATACTTTACAGGGCCAAAAATATTGATGTATTTTTGGCTCTGTTCTATTTCGTAACAGAACTCAATCCAACCTTACGGATCGAGGAACGGGCTCAGAGACAGAGGCCATAATTGATCCTGTAGGGGATGAGGTGGCTGGCCCATCTTCTCCCCCAACAAGAAGCATGGGTGAAGAGTCATCACGCGAGAACCCATTGCCTGCCCAACAAACATCACCACCAGGACCGTCTGCTGCTGGCCCATCACCCATACTGGAGGAGCAGGGCAACATGAGCAGCAGCCCAACTGCCCAGATCGGGGATCCCCACAGGCTGCTGTAACATCCCGGCAAGGACAAAGAAGGCGGCAGATGGCTGTTCAATACTGCCCCTCAGCAGTATTACACTGGCCACTACCCCCAACAATCACAGGAGGAAGGTCAGTACCAACATCATGGGCAACAGTATGCCCCCACACAGGGCGATGTTGCTCAAAATAGCAGCAACCACAGGCTGCTCTTCCGCCTTCTCCTTCCCCAACATTCCACAATTTATAAGTGGCTACAAACATGCAAATTGTTGATGCATACTGTACATCAGTGTTCATTAGGCTACTTTCACACATCAGTTTTTTGCCGTCAGGCAGGATCCGGCTATTTTTAGAAAAAACGGATCCGGCATAAATTTTGGAGAACTGTAGAAACGGATCCGTTTTTCTGCCGGATCCGTCTAGCAGGTTATATCTGTTTCCTGGGGGCTGGCCAATTGGATCTGAGCATGCGCAGACTTAAAAAAACGGATCCGGTGGCTGGATCCGTCTTTTTCTGGATCCGGCGCATTCCGGCGCCCATAGACTTTCATTGTGGCAAAAAGCCGGAAGCGTCGGATTCGGCGCTTCCGGCTTTTTCGCCAGAGACAAAAAACGTTACAGTAGCCGTTTTTTCCAGACGCCGGAATGAGACAAGTAGTCGGATCCGGCAAAAAACGCATGAAACGCAATGCCATCCGGCGCGATCCGGCGCTAATGCAAGTCAATGGGGAAAAACTGGATCCGGCATTGCATTTTGCCGGATCCGGTTTTACAAAAAAAAGCCGGATCGCGCCTGACGGCAAAAAACTGATGTGTGCTCTCTCTATGTATTATCAAGTGAGTATTGTAATGTGATCCTTTGAGTTTCCCTGTATAGTGCGCTGAAATATTGTCTTTTTTGCAGACATGTAATACGTTAGGCGTCGGATTCCTGGCACTGCACAGCAGGAATCCAGAGCCATACATCCTGCGGTCTCCCATTCTCTTCCGACCGCTCGGACTCCTGCTCAGCAATCTCGGCGAACCAGGCATTCCCCGCAGACTCGTTCTGTGAGCCTGGATGTTGCTGCCACCTCTGGTGCAGCAATGATAACGCAGCCTGCTTTGCAGGGAACTGCTCTAGAGGCTAAGTCCTCGCGCCGTGCGACTGGGCATGCAAGCAACTTGTCCTCTCAGTGGAGAGCAGGGGTCACATGTGAAGGTCCTATGTCGGATCTGATTGGTCCTTCCTATAGTACTGGAAGGTCCCAGAAGCGCATGGCTATAAAAAGCCTGCATGGCGGCTCGGCCATGCGCTAGTGTAGCATATTATGCTGTGTGTGTATGGTGATGGATGCATGGACTGGTGTCTGACTTATTATGAAACCCCTTCGCTCGGATATTACGAATGGTGACAGTATGTTGGGTTAGTCAGCCGCAGATTGTGGCAGGCTACACGCCACTGAGCCTTCCTCACCTACACTAGCGTCCGTCGATGCCCGGCTCCTCCGGCATCGTCGCTTAGCGGCTTCAGTTACAGCCACGCTGCAGTAGTAGCAGCTTTTGGTGTTCGCGGCTGCGACGCCACACGCCGGCTGACCTGTGCAGCTAACAGGTTCAGCCTTTACGTCTAGTTCATACTTTGGCGTCTCTGTGACTAAACAGAGTTCGCCCTCAGGCTCTCGGGTGACGTTAACCCGAGCGCTGTATCACACTTCTAGCGTATCTGCCATTGTCCAGCAGCGGTCTTGTCATCTACCGCACGGTGGACCCCGGTCGGCGAACGCGCCTTCCATTATTTATATCTGGTGCGTTCCGCCGACCCTAACATAATATGTCTCAGAAACGCGTAAGTAGCCTTGCCTGTCATGGTGGCTTATTAATATGATTTGAAAACATTCATAATAAATGTTTGCACTATATTTTTTTATATCATTTTGATGATGGAGACCTCCTCTTTTTGACTTTGGAATCCAATTGTCTAATGTTGCAATGTTGTTATTGCATTATATCTTTTGTTGGATATGTTTGTAAAGTTTATTTTGCAACAATGTTCAAATCTGCAAAATGGCCAATTTGGCTCATTGCCCAAGTTTTACATAGGGCAAGAATATGTTTGCCTTTAAGAAAAAAAACCCTAAAAAAAGGCAAAAGTCAAAAATTTGTCTACTACACTTTATGTCTCTGTCTCAATTCTCAAAAACCGTATCTACATACGCTTACCAATGCAATTAAACAGTCCTTGATTCAGAAGGGGTAGAAATATATATTTTTGGACACACATCAAACCAAAATTTACAACATAGACACAGCATGCTCTTGCCAAGAAGTTTCCCCCTCAGGTGCCAGAAAGTAATTTGTGAAAATATCACACACTTTGAGGCCAGAGAGCGGTCTACGTTGAGGGTTGATAGGTGGTCTCACCCTACGCACATTGTCCGGCCTACGCACAACACCAGCAGAGGAGGAACAATCATGTATCCTGGTGAAGTTATGAAGAACCACACAGGCTTTAACAACTTCATTAACATTTTATTCACTCAGCTGAATGGCAGACTGGAGTACCCGCCATTTGGCACAAAGAATGCCAAAGGAACACTCCACCAGTCGCCGAGCACGTGATAGGCGCAAGTTAAAAATTCTGCGCCTGTGGTCAAGGTTGCGCCGGGGATATGGCCTCATGACATTGCGCGTTAACTGAAACGCCTCATCTGCAACAAGGACATAAGGGACATATTCTTGAGTGGAGCCTGGTAGCTGGCGTGGTGGTGGTAGATCCAACTGGTTGGTGCGTAGCCGCCGAGCCATAATGGAAGTAGTGAAGAGTCTAGAGTCACCCGTCCTTCCATAGTCCCCAATGTCAACAATTATAAACTTGTATTGAGGGTCTACCAGAGCCAACAATACAACAGAAAAGTATTGTTTATAATTGAAGAATTGGGAGCCAGAGTTCGGCGGCTTACGCACCCGGATATGTTTGCCATCAAGGGCCCCAATACAATTTGGAAACTGGCATTCCTCCTCAAAGTCCCTTGATATCCTCAACCAGTCTTCCATCCTGGGCTCGGGCATGACGACTAGAGTTGAGCGACTTTTGTTTTTTTAGGGTCGCGTTTCGTTTCGTGAAACCCGACTTTTCCAAAAGTCGGGTCGAGCAAGATCGTCCGATTATAGGGAAAAGTCGGGGTCGTCCCGAAACACGAAACCCAATGTAAGTCAATGGGGAATAAAAGTCGGCAGTGAGAGGAGGACAGGAAACACACCTACAGTGCCCATTTGAATGCCAAAAGCTTCAATTCTTCTTACTTAAGCTTGTCAACCTTAATTAACTTCATAATACAAGTTACGCACTGAAAAATGGGGGTTATTTGGCTAAAGTTGTGGGGGGGGAGGGCTGGCTGCAGGTTTTCATGTGCCCTGGGTGAAAGAGCGCGCCTTTAACACATACAACAACTCATCAATGATCATGCTCCGATACGGCAGAGAAATAGCGGTATAGTACAATGAAAAATAATTCACTTTTTACATCTCATGACGAGGCCCATCTATTTCTCCATACAGAATCATTGGTCCCATATAATGTTTGAAACAGTATATGATGAGCTCCACATAATGCTACAGTATATGTTGGTCCCCATGGATGAAGCTCCACTGTCTTATGGGCCCAAATAATGCTCCAAACATAATGGGCCCCATTTCTAATGCTCTAGTGTATAATGGGCCCTGTAAATGCTGCTCCAGTGTCTGATGTCCACCTTTGGAATGTTCCAGTGTATGGTGGGCCCCATCTATCATTCTCCAGAGTAACGTGCTCCCCAAAAATTGCTGTCCCAACATTGAAAACAATCAAATAAGTCTCCTCGCTAGGGAATCCCTGTACTAGTCTGGACTCCTCGTCGTCCCCATCTTCCATCTCACTGCACAGTATTTCAACCTTGCAAGTGCTGTGATCCTGAGCAAGCAGGGGGGGCCCACTCGTTGGCGACGGCACTGGCACAGGGCCCCTGATAGTACGGTGGTGTGTCTGATGGCGGGTGGGCCGAACCTGCACTTTCATCTGCAGCTTCCTCTTTGTCACCGTGTAAGATGGAACTGTATATGGGAAGGGCAACCTGAGTTTCGTCAGGGTCAGATTCAGGCCGGGTAGCGTGCGAGGGGAATGTAGTGGTCTGGGTCAATGTACCAGCAGATTCATCGAGCAGTGGCTGGGCATCAGTGCACTTGTGTCGCCCCCAGGAGTACGGTCGCCACAGTGGCATTGCCTTCCTCCTAGGGAGTGTGATGTCATGCTTGGGAGCAACGAAGGATCTCTCTAGCAGGTTAACTGATTGGGCGGCGTTATTCCCACGAGTCATGATCCTCCAAACAGCGTTCATGAAGGCAAAGTGTTTGTTTTACGTGGGCAGTATGGTTGCAAAGCTGAACCTTAAAGGAATGTCCAGAAGGGCACCAACAGGAGTGGAGCCTACGGTTAAATTTGACTCCACCTGGGAAACCTCAACCATGCCAGCTACAGAACAGATGCACACATTGCAAGCTTAATTCCGTTAACGAACGAGACTCCGTCATGCCCCGCGGTCCGAGTCCGGCTTACTAGAGGGACACGTGAGGCTCTGGAACTTGAGATTGGCCAATAACTGGTGTGTCATGCCCTTACATGTCCGTGGCTGCATGTGCGCTACACTGAAAAGGCCAGCGTTTATCGCTTACAGGTGCAGATAACCCGCTGAACAACGTTAGTGATGGGGATCACTGATTACAATTATTACCCGCGAACAATGATTTCCCAGTAAGTGCAGGTCAACTGCAGTTCCGGAATTAGGCCTAACCGTCATTCCTGAAAAAATGAAAAACTTACGTGTGCAAACCACAGGTGCTGTAGCTTGCTTAACAGCTCGCCAGCCGTTCTCACGCCCAGTATGGATTACACGTGATTGCACAAAGGTTAGAAACGGTACCGTATCCCCAGATAACATGTATGGATAGCGTACACATTCAAAATATATGTCTCAGGAGGCAGGCTCAGACGGTGTTAGGCCCAGTATGGATTGCACGTGATTGCACAAAGGTTAGAAAGGGTACCGTATCCCCGGATAACATGTATGGATAGCGTACACATTCAAAATATATGTCTCAGGAGGCAGGCTCAGACGGTGTTAGGCCCAGTATGGATTGCACGTGATTGCACAAAGGTTAGAAAGGGTACCGTATCCCCGGATAACATGTATGGATAGCGTACACATTCAAAATATATGTCTCAGGAGGCAGGCTCAGACGGTGTTAGGCCCAGTATGGATTGCGCGTGATTGCACAAAGGTTAGAAAGGGTACCGTATCCCCGGATAACATGTATGGATAGCGTACACATTCAAAATATATGTCTCAGAAGGCAGGCTCAGACGGTGTTAGGCCCAGTATGGATTGCACGTGATTGCACAAAGGTTAGAAAGGGTACCGTATCCCCGGATAACATGTATGGATAGCGTACACATTCAAAATATATGTCTCAGGAGGCAGGCTCCGACGGTGTCAGGCACAGTATGGATTTGACGGCCCACATCACACAGCGGAGGAGCAGGGAGAGGTAAAGATTGCAAATGCTGGGGCCCTGCCCAAGCAAGGGGGGCCCACTCGTGGGCGTCGGTACTGGCACTGGGCCCCTCATAGTACAGCGGTGTGTCTGACGGCGGGTGTGCACCACCACCGTCAGAGACACTTGATTGCACTATGAGGGACCCTGTGCCAGTGCCCGCGCCCAAGAGTCGGCCTACCCACCTGTCCAGGGCAACGGCACTCGCACGGTGTCGTGCGCTAGGTGGTGACCCCGGCCATGGGGGGGGAGGCAGCACAGTTAGGGAGTTTTAGAAAGTGGCATATGTTGATGTTGGACATTCAGCTGATGCAAAAGGCGAAATAGGTCAAGTCCCAGGAAGAGGTGGACCAAAGCAAGCCATTTTTCTGTCACCCTATGTGTCATCAGGGGAAGGTGGGACAAAATCCTTGGAAACCCATGCGTGGTTCATTTTAATGAAGGTTAGATCATCCACATTTTGGGTTGACAGACGGGTCCTTTTTTCTGTCAGGATTGATCCAGCTGCACTGAAGACTCTTTCCGATAGCACACTTGCAGCTGGGCAAGCGAGCTCCTGTAAGGCATATTGTGCCAATTCAGGCCAGGTGTCCAGTTTAGCGGCCCAATAGTCAAAGGGGAATGACCTGTGTGGGAGGAAAAGTAGTTTGTAACCATGGTTGACAACTGCTGTCTCCTGTCACTTTCCATCGATGCAGTATTACCAGTTGTGTGAGCGGTATTTGAAAAATCAGTCCACAACATTGTCATGAAACCCCTGTCTCCAACGCCACTTCTGCTGTGTGCACCACGAACACCTCTGCCAAGCTGCCCCTGGCCCGTACGGCTCGTGTGAGAACCATCACCGCTGCTGTGTGCTGGGAATGCCTCAAGCAACCGATTTACCAGAGTTGCTTGTTTATTAGCCAATATTAGGTCAAGGTTCTCCTGTGGCATGATGTTTTGTAATTTGCCTTTATAGCGTGGATCCAGGATGCTGGCCAACCAGTAGTCGTCATCGTTCATCATTTTGGCAATGCGGGGGTCCCTTTTTAGGATCCGCAAGGCATAATCTGACATGTGGGCCAATGTTCCCGGTGTCAATGATGCACTGCGAGTGCTGGTTGGAGGAGCACTTTCTGGCAAATCCACATCCCTCCAGTCACGCACAAACCCTGTACCAGACCTTGCCACGCCAACATTTTCACTTGCCCCACGAGATGCATCCTCCTCCCCTAAGTAATCATCCCCATCATCATCCTCCTCCTCCTCTTCTTCCTCCACCTCGTCCAGGAGAGGTCCCTGAGCAGACAATGGCTGAATGTCATCAAGGATTCCCTGCTCCTCTTCCTCCTCATCAACATTGGCTGCAGACGCCTGCTCCTTAAGGTGCGTCAAAGTTTGCATGAGCAGACGCATAAGTGGGATGCTCATGCTTAGGATGGCGTCGTCTGCGCTTACCAGCCGTGTGCATTCCTCAAAACACTGAAGGACTTTACAGAGGTCTTTCAGCTTCGACCACTGCACACCTGTCAACTCCATGTCTGCTCTCAAAGTGCCTGGCCGTGTATCCTCCCACAAATGCATTATGGCCTGCCTCTGCTCGCACAGCCGCTCCACCATGTGCAGGGTGGAGTTCCACCTTGTTGCAATGTCGATAATGAGGCGGTGGTTGGGAAGGTGGAGCAATCGCTGCAGCTTCTGCATACGAACGGAGTGTACAGGCGACCGGCGGATGTGCGCGCACAGTCTTCGCACCTTCTGGAGCAGGGCTGTTAACTCCGGATAATTTTTGAGGAAGCACTGCACCACCAGGTTCAAGGTGTGAGCCAAGCAAGGTATGTGGCTGAGTTTTGAAAGGGCTATGGCTGCCACAAAATTACGGCCGTTATCACTAACTACCTTGCCTGCCTCAAGATGTACACTGCCCAGCCATGACTCAGTTTGTCGCTTCAAGTACTCGGCCAGCACCTCGGCGGTATGTCTGTCGCCCAAGCACATCATCTGCAACACAGCCTGCTGACGCTTTCCACTAGCTTCTCGATAGGGGGACACATCGTGTGCAACAGTGGCAGCTGCAGATGGAGTGCTCGTACGACTGCGCTCTGTGGACGAGCTTTCGCTTCTGGAGGAGGAGGAGGAGGGTGGAACGCCTACAGCCAACTGTTTCCTATACCGTGGGCTAGGCAGCACTGTCCCACCACCGCTGTCCCCTGTGGACCCTGCATCCACCACATTAACCCAGTGCGCAGTGATGGACACGTAACGGCCCTGGCCATGCCGACTGGACCATGCATCAGTTGTGAGGTGCACCTTTCCGCTCACTGACTGCTTGAGTGCATGGACAATGCGGTCTTTCACATGATGGTGGAGGGCTGGGATGGCTTTGCGAGAGAAGAAGTGGCGACTGGGTAGGTCATAGCGTGGTACTGCATAGGCCATGAGTTCGCGGAAAGCTGTGCTTTCCACCAACCAAAAGGGCATCATCTCAAACGAGATTAGTTTGGCAATGTGGGCGTTCAAACCCAGTGTACGCGGATGAGAGACTGAGTACTTTCTTGACCTACTCATAGTGTCTGGGAGGGTGAGCTGGACTTGAGAGCTGCATATGGTGGAAGTAGCGGTGGACAGGGCGGACTGAGAGAGGGTTGATGATGGTGATGGAGTTGGTGTTCTTTCTGATGGCCTAGAATCAGTCTTTCGTTGATATAACAGTGGGATTCCCTGACTGCTGTGGCCTTGCAACGACACCTCAACATTTGCTGCTGTGCTAACCGGTGGGCTTACAGTGGGGGAAACAATGTAGCGTTGATGACTACCTTCGTTGTGATCAGTTGCACATGTGGCACTTGAGGTTTGGTGTTGTGTCCACGCTTGCAAGTGCATGCTGGTTAAATGTCTAAGCATGCAACTGGTATTCAAATTTTTCAGATTTTTCCCTCGGCTAAAGGTCTTTGCGCACTTCTTACAGATAACCTTGGCCTGATCATGAGGATTTTGTTCAAAAAAGTGCCACACTGCACTCTTCCTACTTTGGCAGACATTTTGCGGCCTAGCACGCTGTGATCTTTTGACCCTCTGGACAAGCTGTCCAGCAACTCTTTTGATGTTTGGAACCTGTCTTTGGAGTTCTCCGGGCCTGCCAGATAACAGCTGTTGCGATGTCGATGTCTGCTGTGGATGCTCCTCATCTGAGCTATTGGAAGCAGCACCCTCTTCCCCCAATGGATGCCAATCTGGGTCAACAACTGGGTCATCCATCACCTCCTCTTCTATGTCATGTGCACCTTCCTCTGTGTCACCGTGTATGGTTGTCTAGTGTGCGGGAAGGGGCACCTGAGTCTCATCAGGGTCAGAATCTGGCTCTGTACACTGCGAGGACAATGTAGTGCTCTGAGTGAATGTACCAGCAGAATCATCCATCAGCGGCTGTGCATCAGTGCACTCCATGTCAGATTCATCTTGGCCTGGGTAATTCACCATTTGACTTGATAATCCAGGCATGGTATGTGAAAACAGCTCCATGGAGTAATCAGTAGTATGGCCTGCGTCATCCTTCAATCTTGGTTGGGGTGAAGGACACAAGGAAAGGTGTGGTTCATGAACATGAGCCTCCAATGACGACTCAGTGCTTTTACTTTTTACAACTGAAGAAGAGGAGGCGATAGAGCTGGAGGCTGAGTCAGCAATGTAAGACAAAACTTTTTCCTGATGCTCTGGCTTTAAAAGCGGTTTGCCAACTCCTAGAAAACTAAGCGTTCGAGGCCTTATGTAGCCAGACGATGACACAGGCTCAACACCTCCTGCATTCGGTCCTATTTTGCTATTGCCACTACCATCAGATCCACCACCAACATCATCATTACCAGCTGCCAACCCCCGCCCAATTCCACGGCCTCTTCCACCAGCCTTCCTCATTTTTGGTAGAAATGTAGACAAAATCCAACAAACTATATAGTATGTAAAACAAGGTACAAGGTGTCTATAGGACAGGGGAGATTTTGAATTTCTGCACACACTTTTGAACACTGGACACTTTTGGATTGTGTGAGGCCCAATGAATATCTGAGCGCTATGTGACAGGCTCGATGGCACAGCTGTGACCTAAGTGACTAGAGGATAAGTGAGATTTTGAATCTCTGCACACACTTTTGGACACTGGACACTTTTGGATTGTGTGATGCCCAATGAATATCTGAGCGCTATGTGACAGGCTCGATGGCACAGCTGTGACCTAAGTGACTAGAGGATAAGTGAGATTTTGAATCTCTGCACACACTTTTGGACACTGGACACTTTTGGATTGTGTGAGGCCCAATGAATATCTGAGCGCTATGTGACAGGCTCGATGGCACAGCTGTGACCTAAGTGACTAGAGGATAAGTGAGATTTTGAATCTCTGCACACACTTTTGGACACTGGACACTTTTGGATTGTGTGAGGCCCAATGAATATCTGAGCGCTATGTGACAGGCTCGATTGCACAGCTGTGACCTAAGTGACTAGAGGATAAGTGAGATTTTGAATCTCTGCACACACTTTTGGACACTGGACACTTTTGGATTGTGTGAGGCCCAATGAATATCTGAGCGCTATGTGACAGGCTCGATGGCACAGCTGTGACCTAAGTGACTAGAGGATAAGTGAGATTTTGAATCTCTGCACACACTTTTGGACACTGGACACTTTTGGATTGTGTGAGGCCCAATAAATATCTGAGCGCTATGTGACAGGCTCGATGGCACAGCTGTGACCTAAGTGACTAGAGGATAAGTGAGATTTTGAATCTCTGCACACACTTTTGGACACTGGACACTTTTGGATTGTGTGAGGCCCAATGAATATCTGAGCGCTATGTGACAGGCTCGATGGCACAGCTGTGACCTAAGTGACTAGAGGATAAGTGAGATTTTGAATCTCTGCACACACTTTTGGACACTGGACACTTTTGGATTGTGTGAGGCCCACTGATATCTGAGCGCTATGTGACAGGCTCGAAGGCACAGCTGTGACCTAAGTGACTAGAGGATAAGGGAGATTGGATTGCTTTTAAAAAAGCAGTTTGCGGAGCAGTGGGTAAACAGCAATGCCAGCCTGTCAGGAAGCCTTAAAAGGCAGCCCAACAACCAACACCACTGATACACCACAATATAGCCTCCCCTTGCACTGCACACACAGTGACTGGTGTGTTGTGCAGGCCAAATTGCTATCAGCAGCAGAAGCAGTTTTTTTTTCTTCTCAGCAGGACAAAAAAAAAAAAATTGGGATTGCTTTTAAAAAAGCAGTTTGAGGCCCAATGAATATCTGAGCGCTATGTGACAGGCTCGATGGCACAGCTGTGACCAAAGTGACTAGAGGATAAGGGAGATTGGATTGCTTTTAAAAAAGCAGTTTGCGGAGCAGTGGGTAAACAGCAATGCCAGCCTGTCAGGAAGCCTTAGAAGGCAGCCCAACAACCAACACCACTGATACACCACTATATAGCCTCCCCTTGCACTGCACACACATTGACTGGTGTGTTGTGCAGGCCAAATCGCTAGCAGCAGAAGCAGTTTTTTGGTCTTCTTCCCTGCCTAACGCTCTCCCTACAGAATCAGCAGCAACCTCTCCCTATACTGAGATCGGCAGAAGTAAGATGGCGGTCGGCGTGCACGCCCTTTTATACCCCCTGTGACGCCCACCAAAGCAAGCCAATCACTTGCATGCCCTTCTGAAAGATGGTGGTGACCCGTGCCTATGTCATCACGTTGCCCACAGTGTCCGTGGATCCTGATTGGCTGAAAAAGAGCGCAAAACAAACTTTTGAAACGCGACTTTGGCGCGTAAGTCGCCGACCTCGTGGCCGACCTCATCCTAGGGTCGGGTTTCGTTTCATGAAACCCGACTTTGCCAAAAGTCGGCGACTTTTGAATTTTTTCGACCCGTTTCGCTCAACTCTAGTGCCCATAATTATCACTGTAGCTATAAAATGTAACTTTTATTTGGCTAACTAGAGCCTTAAAACAAAAAGCTTGACCGGATCCTGTGTGATACTCAACTTGGAATCATAGTGGACTGTGCAGACCTGATTGGGGGTGCAGAATTGCTCAAATGCAGTTCAGCATTAAAAAAAACATCAACAAAGTCCCAGAATCACCATATGGAAATAAAAAATGATTCACACAGTTCCCCAGACGTGTTTGCTATTTCTTTGAAAAAGCCACGGAGGCAGCGAAACATGTCGGGAAGGCAATATGCACATTAAAGAGAGATAGCAACAAGATGGGGAGTCTGTGTAGGTCTGCAAAACCTAATGGGGCTGGCAGTGTTGGATGCATCTGTGTGGCAAACGCGGCAGACAAGGAGGTGGAAGGCTTATTCATGGGGGTCTGGGTCAGGGGGTGAAATTGAATGACTTCAATGAAAGATCACATGTGAGTAGTTTCGCTGAATTGTAATCACTTGTACAGTCTTCAGGACCCCAGTGTAAACTGTAATCCGCCTCTATATAGCCGCTGTATGGTGGTAATATTGTTCTTAGTTGTGGTATTCTCCTTCCTTCAGTAACACATGGCCACCTGCTGAGATGCTCTTTGTGGTGCTTACAATCGTTATAATTAAAGGGAACATATCAGCAGGTTTTTGTTATGTATTCTGAGGGCAGCATGTTGAAGGGGCTGAGAGCCTGATTCCAGTGATGTGTCACTCACTGAGCTGTCTGTTACTGTTTCAATAAAATTAATCCTTTATCAACAGGAGAATATCACTACAGGACTAAGGGCCCCGTCACCCATAGCGACTCACCAGCGATCTCGACAACGATATCAACGTGTCAGGATCGCTGGTGAGTCGCTACATGATCGCTGGTGAGCTGCCAAACAGACAGCTTCACCAGCGATCAGGACCAACGAAGCCGAGCGCCCGGCGTCGCTGTGTACTTTAGTTACCAGCGCGCTGATGCAGGGAGCTGGTAACTAAGGTACACATCGGGTTTCTAAGGGACGTGCGTCACTTAGAAACCCGATGTGTACCTTAGTTACCAGCTCCCTGCATCAGCGCGCTGGTAACTAAGGTACACATCGGGTTTCTAAGCACCGCCCGATGCTTAGAAACCCTGCATTTACCTTAGTTACCAGCGCGCTGATCGCTGGTCTCCTGCCTGTCACACGCAGCGATGCATGCTGGCCAGCGGGAGACCAGCAATCAAAAAAAAAGTCCTGGCCATTCCAGGACGATCAGCGATACCGGCAGGGGGGCCGGTCGCTGGTCAGTGTCACACACAGCGATCTCGCTGGTGAGATCGCTGTTGCGTCACAAAACTTGTGACTCAGCAGCGATCTCGCTAACGAGATCGCTATGTATGACGGGGGCTTAAGTGTCTTGTGCCTTCTAGTCAACTGCACTGTATAACCCCGTCCTCACCACTGATTGGCAGCTTTCTGAGTACACCGGACATGGGCAGAAAGCTGCCAATTAGTGGTGTGGGCGGGGTAATACAGGATTCAGCATTTTGAGCTTTGCTAGAGCTGCAGCAGAGAAAACAAAGATTGTATCAAAACGGCACCATGCAGATCAGAAAGTGATACAGGGTTGGAATCAGGGTCTCAGCCTCTACATCATGCTGCTCTTCGATTACATTGCAAAAACCTGATGGTAGATTCCCTTTAAGATGAATTTCTGTAGTTATAAACAAGCATTACTTGTTTTCAGTTACTCCGATGTATTTTGTCCCACTTGTGCTGAGCATTTAACAATGGCATACACATAGTAATAAAAGGCATCTATGTTGTAGAGATCCATAATACTATGATTCTTGTAGTATGTGTCTGGGTGCAAGTTATTTTACTTGGATACAGAGATATTTGTCCCTAGTATATTACTCTGCCTTGCAGTCCCTGGATTCTCCTTTTGTCTCGGTTCATTGTGCATGAGAAAAATGGAAAATATAGAATTAGGCAAATCAAAGTGACACTTCATTAAATAAATTATTGCTTTTGCTGCAATGGTCCCTTAACCCCTTAGGTGCTGCAATCAAATCAATAGTAAGACCAATATTAGCCACACATTACATGACATTGTTCCTAGGAAGGCGATCGTATCAGGAATATTATACACACACCCATTTACCAGCTGTCAGTTCAGCACCTGTATAGTTAAAGGGGTTATCCACTACTAGGACAACCCCTTCTTGAACTAAACGTTTGGCCCCGATAAAATAAAAAAACTTTATACTCGGCTCCCGTGCTGGCGCCATTCCAGCGGTGTCAGCAGTTGCGGTCCTGGGTCTTTCTTGTGGTGTCTTGCAACGTGGTGCTCGGCGCCCAATCAGCGCTGGTGTCACTGTCTCCACTTTTGTACAGATTGAAAATGAAGAAGAAGTCAGAGCTGCAGCTGATCCGGCGGCTTCGTCTTCATGTTCAAACCATATGAAGGTGGAGACAGTGACACCAGTGATGATTGGGCGCCGGGGTCATGTGTCATAACACCGCATGAGAGCTCCATGACCGAGAGTGCCGACACCGCCGTTACGACGCCAGCATGGGAGGTAAGCATAGGTTTTTTATTTTATCGGGCCCAAACATTTAGCTCAAGAAGGGATTGTCCTAGTAGTGGACAGCCCCTTTAAGTGACATTGTATGACAATATAAACCACTAGTACTGGACATGTAGAATAGTGGAGTAGGAGTATTATTAGTAGTAGTAGTAGTAGTAGTATGAGTAGAAGTATTAGTAATAGTAGTGGAAGGAGTAGTAGTAATAGTAGGATTAGTGATAGGAGGTAGGAGTAGTACTGGTAGTAATAGTAGTAGTAGAACAGTATGTAGTAACAGAGTGGGACTGTTGTTGATCTACAGCTCTTCCTAATCTGTTTGCCAGTTTTCATGCCAGAAAGGAAAATTAAAAAAATGGAAAAAAAGTGCATATTGCTAGAGGAGAACTTTTGCTTTGAGGCCAAATCTTTTCTGTGCTATGGAAAATTCCAAGGCTGATTTGTTTATAGACGTTATGCTCATTTCTTGTCTACATTACAAAACATGATAACCTCGCTTGACATGTGACTATTGTGGAAATAGTTTGTAGTACTGAGCTCCCCTTAATATTTTGAGTCTCTTGTTCAGAACATTTCAACATTACCTGAAGTTTAAACATAAATTAACAAGTTTTTTTTTTTGGGGGGGGCGTATAAATTAAAAATAGCAACCAATCAGATGATAAGTTTTTGAAATATTAGAGCTGAAATCTCATTGGCTGCTATGGGCAATTAGTGAACTTTTCCTCTACACTAATGGCGGGCAAGTACTCTGACTCAACTGGCAGTACAGGAATGTCTTTCATTACTAATTTCCCAGTTATGTGGGTTGACTTAGCTAGCTTTACTAGAGAGGTGATTTCTTTTGTTCTAAAAAAAAAAAGTCCAAACGTTTTCCCAATGAGCATTGTCGGTAACATTCCTTACACAGCTTGTCTCCTTTATGGAGAGCATTCCCCTCCCCAAAGCTATGTTAAGGATGCCACACTTAGCCAGCCAAACCCAATGAGCTTCTATAATGATGAGGGGACAAAACTCTGAAAATGTTGTCTGTCTAGATCAGTATCTGGCTCAAAGGGGTTGCTCACTTGTAGGACAACCCTTTTTTAATCAAAATTTTTGCCCCCTGTTAAATGATATCGGCTCTCGCGTTCCTGGGACTCACGTGAGGTTATGTCATGTGAGCGCTGCACCTAATCAATCTGGTGTCACTAGCCCCACCTTCAGACGTAAAAAGAATCAAAAGGAAGTGAGCGGCCAGCCACAGCTCTCACCTGTTCTTGATTACTTATCAAGTGTTATTTTTTTTTCATCAGGTAATTTTTTATTAAACATTTTCAAAAACCCCCACCCTCACCTGACAAAAAACTCTCTTCTCTCCCGATGCATTTGGTCTCTCACAGCTACAGTTTTCCGGTTATATCCTCCCCAACGCTCTCATCCATGTTAATCTAGAAGGCGCCAACCCTGGTGTGTCCAACCAAGGCGCCCACATATCCTCCCATTTCTTAATTTTTCTTCTCGTTTGGTACACATATTTCTCCATATCTATATTATTATTAACAGCATCGGTGACTTCCTTGATTGTGGATACAGAAGATCCCCTCCAGTGAGCCGCCACTCTCTTACGAACCTGATATAATATTCATGAGACTGCCAGCTGGTGTCCCTCCGAGAGCGGCAAATCCTCCACCCGACCCAGGAGAGCCATTTTGGGGTCTACATCAACTTGCCACTTATTCTTCAATGCCTCCAAGCTTGCCACTCTCTTTTCCAACATTGTTGCAAATATCATGGATATAATACCTCTTGATCCTCCTCCCCTGACTACTCTATCCAACAGCGGAGTTTTGGCTGGGCTACCTAGTGGAATGAGTCGCTGTTGTGTTTCACAAGCATGTCTCAGCTTATCCATGCACTTCATTGTCAGACTATTGTTAGCTCGACCCTGACAGAACCGCCCCGAGTCTAGCGCCTGCACCAGTAAGTCCTTTCCCACTACACATGAAAGCATACACCCCGAGGAACTTCGCATGATGGAATCCTCCTCCCCCATCCTCTAAAATGCTGCAACCAGTATTATCGTTGGGACTCCCGGATGTCTCTCTACGAACCGAAGACTCTCCTTCAACAACCCCTAGAATAGTAAGTAAGGGCAAACATTCAGATTGAAAACGGGTTGCCCTAATAGTGGATGACCCCTTTAACTAATCTCTGGCCATGGGGATTGATTTATCAATTGATTGCCTTGACAAGGTGGCCCTCATTCACACCTCCATACACTAGTGGCTGTGCCCAGGTACTGCAGATGAGCTCCTATTCAGAGGGCCAGAGAGTGTCCACTAAATTGTGCACCGAGGGTGGTGTACCATTGTGTATATTGTTTACATGCAGCTGCTGGTGTAGCTGATGGGTGGGGTGCCAGATGTGGGACCCCCACCAATCTGGTATTGACTAACTATATTAAAAATTGGTAGTCAATATTATAGTAGTTACATAGTTACATATGATCAAAAAAGACTTAGGTCCATCAAGTTCAACCTATCTCCGCCAGTTGTTCATTTTGCCACTAATTTAACGTTATGTGTATCAAGGAAATCACCCCTTTTTTAAAAGCTGTCATAATCCCTTCAACGCTTTCCTATAGACAATGTGAGTTCACCAAGTCAAAATGTCACCATAAAAGCCTGTGGTCTTCCACTTATGCTGTGTATTAATAGGAATGCACCATGGCACTTTACAAATACACAGTGTACTGGTCCATTAGTGTTGCGCTGTCTTCAGCGTATTGTACTCACTTTCAGGCTGGAAGCCTCCGCTGCATCCACATCCTTTGGTCCAGGATCTGTTGCACACACATCAGGGGACACCCGGTTCATAGTAACAAGTTCAACTTTACATGATAATTCAAGTACAACAGTCTTTAACACGCAGTTTTCGGGCACAGCACCCACCAGTACCATTTTTATCAATACAGCACATTTCAATCCTCTGCTTACGTTCAGCTCAGACAATCCATACTCTTGATCCTATTGTCAGCCACAGGGACTTCCGGTCCAGCCCCAGAGCACTCTCGAGATCAGCTACGTTTTCATCACACGTTTCTCCGTATGACTTCCTATGTATGGAAGGGAATAATGCACACTTCCCAGTGCCTAGTTCGGGCCATAGGTCTCGGACATTATAATAATAATAAATTTTATTTTTATAGCGCCGACATATTCCGCAGCACTTTACATTTCAGAGGGGATTTGTACAAACAATAGACATTACAGCATAGCAATAATCAGATACAGTAGATTATAACAAATGCCAAGAGGAAAGAGGGCCCTGCTCGCAAGCTTACAGTCTATGAGGAAAGAGGGAGACACGAAAGGTGGGTGGTAACAGTTAACATTATGACTGGTCCATACAATCAGGGTAAGTGTGTAACAGTACAGACACAGAGGGCTAATGGAGGCATAAAGCATGTGGGAACATGATGCGGGGAACCTGGTTATGGTAAAACTTTTGGCTCTGCCACACAGGGATAGATTAGGTTAATGTGTTGGGGTGGTAGGCCAGTCTGAATAAATGCGTTTTCAGGACACGCTTAAAATTGTGGGGATTGGGGACTAATCGTATTGACCTGGGAAGTGCATTCCAAAGAATTGGCGCGGCACGTGTAAAGTCTTGGAGACGGGAGTGGGAGGTTCTGACTATTGAGGATGCTAATCTCAGGTCATCAGCAGAACGGAGGGCGCGGGTAGGGTGGTATACTGAAACAAGGGAGGAGATGTAGGGTGGTGCTGAGCCATGGAGGGCTTTGTGAGTGAGGGTAATAAGTTTATACTGAATTCTGGAGTGGATGGGTAGCCAGTGTAATGACTGGCACAAGGTAGAGGCATCGGTGTAACGATTGGTGAGGAATATGATCCTGGCTGCAGCATTCAAGACAGATTGGAGGGGGGAGAGTTTGGTAAGAGGGAGACCGATTAGAAGAGAGTTACAATAGTCGAGACGAGAATGAATAAGAGAAACAGTAAGAGTTTTTGCAGAGTCAAAGGTAAGAAAAGGTCGAATTCTAGAAATGGTTTTGAGGTGCAGATGACAAGAGCGAGCCAGTGATCGAATGTGGGGGGCAAAGGAAAGCTCGGAATCAAGTATGACCCCAAGACAGCGGGCCTGTTGCTGGGGAGTAATAGTGGAACCACACACAGAAATGGCAATGTCGGGTATAGGTACATTAGTAGAGGGAGGAAACACCAGGAGTTCAGTCTTTGACAGGTTCAGTTTCAGATATAGTGAGGACATGATATTAGACACAGCGTTTAGACAATCGCCGGTGTTTTCTAGAAAGGCTGGCGTGATGTCAGGAGAAGAAGCGTATAATTGGGTGTCATCAGCATAGAGATGGTACTGGAAATCAAATCTACTGATTGTTTGACCAATAGGGGCAGTGTACAAGGAGAAGAGGAGGGGACCTAGAACCGATCCTTGGGGGACCCCAACAGTAAGGGGAAGATGAGAGGAGGAGGAACTGGCAAAAGATACAGTAAAGGAGCGGTCGGAGAGATAGGAGGAGAACCAGGAGAGAACGGTATCCTTGAGGCCAATGGAACGGAGCATAGTGAGGAGGAGCTGATGATCCACAGTGTCGAATGCTGCAGAGAGATCCAAGAGAATTAGCATGGAGGAATTACATTACAGGAATGACCACAGGAAATCCATTACAACCTCATGCTGTCAGAACGCTATGTGCTCCATATGCCTCCAGCCCACTGCCACTTCAACCTCACATACTAACCCTGTCTGACTGTCTGAGTAAAACCAGGAAATGCTTCCCAATTTTGCTTGACCTTTGTTCAATCCCATGCTGAGCTGGTCCCAAGCAATAAACTATCTGTTCCTGCTGCCTGTTGCTGGGACAATCTAACCTTTCCCCTACATTCCATCTGACAGCTTGCATTACTTTTGTACATTAACATACTGACAATACCTATACAAACACAATAATAGGCCCACCACTGCCTATCTTAATCTATCTGTAAATACTCTGGGTCCTAAGGTTCCTATCTATCACTACCTAAATACTAACTTACCGTATGTACTCGTATATAAGTCAACCCGAGTATAAGCCGAGGCACCTAATTTTGCCACGAAAAACTGGTAAAACTTATTGAGTCAAGTATAAACCGGGTATGCATTGTCCCCTCCTCCCTATCCTGGTATGCATGGCTCTCCATCCCTGTCCTTGTATGCATGGCTCCTCGGCCCCGTCCTTGTATGCATGGCTCCTTGTCCCCTATCCTTGTATACATGGCTCCCCATCCCTGTCCTCGTATGCATGGTTCCTATAAAAAAAAAAACACATCCTACTTACTTTCCCTGCGTGCCCTTGCTGCATTTCTTTCCGGTGCCAGCAGCTCTTGTGGCTGTAACTGTGTACGCTATAAGAGAAATGAATATTCACTGCCAGGTGCCGACTGCTACCTTTGTGACCTGCTGCTCCGCCGCTCCCCCTCACCCGCCATCTTTTGGGACAATGACTCGTGTATAAGCCAGGGGGGGGGCGTTATCAGAACAAAAAACGTGCTGAAAAACTCGGTTTATACACAAGTATGTACGTTATATCCTATTCTTTCCCTAAGCCTGAGCTGAGTGCACAGAGTTACATTAGGCATTACCAGTACTGTACCCACACAGCAGCATTAGTATTTAAAACATTCTATGCAGTTCACATTACACCATAAACCACAATCAAGCAGAATGTCACAGTACAAACTTTACAATTGTTTTCTTCAGGGGCAGGTACATGACAGTCCCTGTCTCACCCTCACAATAACACAGGATCCACCAATCATAATAGATGAAGATCCTGATTCCCCTCCCTACACAATGACTTTTGCATCAAAACATTGTGGTTATATACATGTGTTGTTTTCTGATACAATAGTAAATTAAAGTCTAAAAAAGCCACAGTGGCCAGTGTGACAATTGCAAAAAATTGTATTTTTTATTTTCAATTACGGATTTGTATGAAAAAAAAAGAAAAATTTCAAAAAAGTAAAAATATATATTTAACCCCTTCACTATCAAGGGTGGTTTGCACGTTAACTCCCGGGCCAATTTTTACAATTCTGACCACTGTCCTTTTATGAGGTCATAATTCTGAAACGCTTCCATGGATCTCGGTGATTCTGACATTGTTTTCTCGTTACATATTGTACTTCATGTTAGTGGTAAAATTTCATTCAAATAACTTGTGTTTATTTGTGAAAAAAAAACAGAAATTTTTCCAAAATGTTGAAAATTTCGCAATTTTCCAAATTTGAATTTTTATGCCCTTAAATCACAGAGATATGGCACACAAAAAACTTAATAAGTAACATTTCCCACATATTTACTTTACATCAGCACAATTTTGGAACCAATTTTTTTTTGTTAGGAACTTATAAGGGTTAAAAGTTGACCAGCGATTTCTAATTTTTGCAACACCATTTTATTTTTACGGACTACATCACATTTGAAGCCACTTTGAGGGGTCTATATGATAGAAAATACCCAAAAGTGACACCATTCTAAAAACTGCACCCCTCAAGGTGCTCAAAACCAGATTCAAGAAGTTTATTAACCCTTCAGGTGCTTCACAGGAATTTTTTGAATATTTAAAAAAATGAACATTTAACTTTTTTTCACAAAAAAAATACTTCAGGTTCAATTTTTTTTATTTTACCAAGGGTAACAGGAGAAATTGGACTGGAAAAGTTATTGTGCAATTTGTCCTGAGTACGCTGATATGGGGGGGACCACTGTTTCGGTGCATGGCAGAGCTCAGAAGGGAAGGAGCGCCGTTTGACTTTTTCAATGCAAAATTGGCTGGAATTCCGATCGGACACCATGTCACGTTTGGAGAGCCCCTGTTGTACCTAAACAGTGGAAAACCCCCACAAGTGACCCCATTTTGGAAACTAGACCCCCCAAGGAACTTATCTAGATGTGTGGTGACAACTTTGAACCCCCAAGGGCTTCACAGAAGTTTATAACGTACAGCCGTACGATTAAAAAATCATATTTTTTCCACAAAAATTATCTTTTCACCCTCAATTCTTATTTTTCCAAGGGTAACAGGACCCTAAAAGTTATTGTGCAATTTGTCCTGAGTACGCTGATTCCCCATATGTAGGTGTAAACGACTATTTGGGCGCATGGCAGAGCTCGGAAGGGAAGCAGCGCCATTTGACATTTTTGACTGGAATTGAGATCAGACACCATGTCGCGTTTGGAAAGCCCCTGATGTACCAAAACAGCGGAAACCCCCCACAAATGACACCATTTTGGAAACTAGACCCCCCAAGGAACTTATCTAGATGTGTGGTGAGCATTTTGAACCCCCCCAGTGCTTCACAGAAGTTTATAATGCCCGGGAGTGAAAATATAAAAATCATATTTTTTCCACAAACATGATCATTTAGTCCCCAATTTTTTAATTTTCCCAAGGGTACCAGGAGAAATTGGACCCCAAAATTTGTTGTCCAATTTTTCCTGAGTACGCTGATACCTCATATGTGGGAGAAAACTACTGTATGGGCACACGTCGGGGCTCGGAAGGGAAGGAGTGACGTTTTGGAATGCAGACTTTGATGGAATGGTCTGCGAGTGTCATGTGCGTTTGGAGAGCCTCTGATGTGCCTAAACTATTCAAACTCCCCACAAGTGATCCCATTTTGGAAACTAGACCCCCCACGGAACTTATCTAGATGTGTGGTGAGCACTTTGAACCCCCAAGTGCTTCACAGAAGTTTATAACGCCCGGGCGTGAAAATAAAAAAATATTTTTTTCCACAAAAATGATATTTTTGCCCCCAATTTTTTATTTTCGTAAAGGCAACAGGAGAAATTGGACCCCAAAAGTTGTTTTGCAATTTGTCCTGAGTAGGCTGATACCCCATATGTGGGGGTAAAACTCTGTTTGGGTGCATGGCAGAGCTTGGAAGGGAAGGAGCACCAGTTGACTTTTTCAACGCAGAATTGGCTGGAATTGAGATCAGATGCCATGCTGCGTTTGGAGAGCACCTGATGTGCCCAAACAGTGGAAACCCCCCAATTCTAACTCCAACCCTAACCCCAACACACCCCTAACCCTAATGTCAGCCCTAACCCTAGCCCTAACCCTAGCCCTAACCCTAATGGGAAAATGGAAATAAATACATTTTTTTAATTTTATTATTTTTCCCTAACTAAGGGGGTGATAACGGGGGGTTTGATTTACTATTTATGGCGGTTTTTATGTTTGGCAGCTGTCACACGCTAAAAGACGCTTTTTATTGTAAAAATAGTTTTTGCATCACCACATATTGAGAGCTATAATTTTTCCATATTTTAACCCACCGAGTCATGTGAGGTCTTATTTTTTGTGGGACGAGTTGACGTTTTTATTGGTACCATTTTCGGGCACGTGACATCTTTTGATCGCTTTTTATTCCGATTTTTGGGACGCAGAATGAGCAAAAACCAGCGTTTCATGAATTTCTTTTGGGGGGTGCGCTTACACCGGTTTTATTCTTCGGGTCAGTACGGTTACAGCGATAGCTCATTTATGTCTTTTTTTATGTTTTAGCGCTTTTATGCAATGAAAACAATTTTATATAAAAAATAATTATTTTTGCATCGCTTTATTCTGCGAGCTAT
The DNA here is from genome assembly GCF_039654945.1 of Dendrobates tinctorius. Taxonomy (NCBI): domain Eukaryota; kingdom Metazoa; phylum Chordata; class Amphibia; order Anura; family Dendrobatidae; genus Dendrobates; species Dendrobates tinctorius. Next base: position 25,366,165 of record NW_027361870.1, read on the forward strand.
AACTTTTTTATTTTTTCACTGATGATGCTGTGTCACAGCTCGCTTTTTGCGGGACAAGATGACGTTTTCAGCGGTACCATGGATATTTATATGCGTCTTTTTGATCGTGCGTTGTTGCACTTTTTGTTCGGCAGTATGATAATAAATCGTTATTTTTTGCTTTGTTTTTTATTTTTATTTTTTAAGGGGTTCGCTAAAGGGGTTAACTAATGGGACAGTTTTATAGGGCGTGTCGTTACGGACGCGGTGATACCAAATATGTGCACTTTCATTGTTTTGTTTTTTTTATTTCCAAAAAATGAATTTATTAGGGAATATTTTTTTTTAAAAAATTTATTTAGCGATTTTTAAAAAATTATTTTTACACTTTTTTTTAACTTTATTAGGTTCTCCCAGGTGGGACATCACTGTCCCGTGACAGATCGCTTATCTGTCACATCACAGATCACTGTGACAGATCAGTGATCTGTCACAGGCATAGACGCAGACTTCCTCATGCCTGTGCTTTGCAGGCACTGAGGAAGTCAGCTCCCTGCAGGCCCCCGAAGGTCCCCGTCGCCATCTTGGATTCGGGGACCTGCAGGGATAGAGCCCCCCGCAGCAGCGCTGCATATTGCGCTGCTGTGGGGGGCTCAGGGAAGCATGGAGGGAGCCCCCTCCCTGCCGATGCTTCCCTTTAACCCCCGGTACACCGCGATCGTGTTTGATCGCTGTGTGCAAGGGGTTAACGTGTCAGGGGCGGTCCGTGACCGCCCCTGACACATTGTGTCGGGTGTCAGCTGTGATAATCAGCTGACACCCGGCCGCGATTAGCGGCGCTCACCACGTACTATTCCGTCCTTGGGACTTAGGTCCCAGGTCACATGGACGGAATAGTACGTCCAATGTAGGAAAGGGGTTAAAACAAAAACCTGATTTAATCAATAGGTAATTTTTTGATAATGGCTTCCGTTTTTACCCCTGAGGAAGTCACATTTGTGAGATACGTGTGGTGCTACTTCATCACCCATTATTCTCCTCCATTTACTTATCTTTGTTCTGTTATATCTTTGTGCACTTGTTAAAGGTTTTAATGATGTCTTTGTATCACATTAATTATTTGTATTGATCTTTCTTATAAAACTGTATTTATTATTATTATTATTCAGTGTGCTTTACCCATTTTATCTAGCTTTTTCTTTTTCCTGTGTTATATTCCATTTAACATCTGTTTTTTCCTGAATTTCACAGAATTCATATAGAAAAGAATTATAAATGCGTAATTTTTACTTAATGACTTTAGAATTGTGACGTAAAGAATAATGTAATACACATTCATCGTTAGTCATTGTGCTTAGAAGCTTCGCCTGGGCTGTCAGCAGAGATAATGTACATTGTCTATGCCTGTGGTTAAGACACGTTGGCAACTGAATCACAACAGATCAAAAACACTAGTGTGACGTCACTTCTGCCATTTGTAATGACGGGGTCGGGATAGAGTGGGAAAAAAGAACTAACTGAGAAAATGCGTAATAAATAATAATCTAACACAAACCATATTTCAACCAATGAATGACCATGCCAGTCATATATACTACTGTATATGTGAATTATAGATCTCTTCTAAGCGTCCTGATGTGTTCCAAAGTTTTCAGCCCATCAAGAACAGATTGTCCCATCTATAAAAATGTATGCTATCTGCCTCCAGTCTGATCTTGCACCCCTTCCATTGGCCTTGCAGGTGGCCGCAATCAGCTCTACCTGACCATAAATTGTAGGCTTAGCCCGATAGTGACATGTTTGTCCAAAATTTAGGCTGGTGGCCCAGAAGTGGCTTATGTACAGTAGAGCAGGGACCAATCAGGGGGAGGTCACCTTGCCATGGTTGATGGGCTTACATGAATTGGCCAATTTGTGCACTAAGAACCTTCATTTTCATCTATTACTGTAAGTTTTAAAAAAAATTTGAAAAATATTTGAGGATTATTATCTAAATTGAATGGTTTTACTGTTTTTCTGTGTTTTCACATGGCCTAGATTCATGCACATGTGATGCTGTATTCTTATATATATACTAGCTGAAGAGCCCGGCGTTGCCTGGGCATGGTAACCAACTTTGGTTAGTTATAACAAATTATAATGATTATATTGCACATAAAAACATTTCACATCATGCCAATGCATACAGACACTTTTTCCCAATTATGTAGATAGGGAAAAAATTGTTTGGTGAATTGGAATGCGCTGGGTTTCAATTTCGCCTCACAACACAGCCTAGGACGCTCTCGGGGTCCAGACGTGCGATTGTGCAAAATTTTGTGGCTGTAGCTGCGATGGTGCGGATACCAATCCCGGACATACACACATACACACACACATTGAGCTTTACCGTATATATTAGATATATTTTGCTCAGGTTATTTATATTTTCATTAACATGCTGTGTTTTTACATGTACAACATGGATGATAAGGTTATGTACAGATCCCAACTCGATCCTGCATCCTCCCGCCCGGCTCCACGCTCGTCGGCGCCACAGGAAGCGCCGCAGGAAGCTGACGACGAGAAACAGTCCTGAACGTTCTCGCGCGATCAGCGATAACCAGCGGGGGAGCGGTCGTAGGTAAGTATCACACACAGCGATATCGCTAGCAATATCGCTATAACGTCACAAGTTATAGCGATATTGCTAGCGATATCGCTTAGTGTGACAGGCCCTATAGATATGTACACAAATATCTGAGATAAAGATGTTTGAGGTTTAAATCTTGAGAATAGGGCCTCATCTCATGCCGCTGTGAATGTGTCTCTGTTGTTTTAGGTCTCTCCATTCACTTCTGGGGGAGTTACGGAAATAACTGAGCTGCCATGAAGTGGGACTGTCTGAGAAGGGAATACACCTTCAAGATTCTGCTACAGATTTTTTGGTATTCAAAATTTGAAAGCTTGCTAGCTTAATAAAATTGCGTATATTAAAGGGAACCGGGGTTGTCAAAAAACACTATCAGGCCATGTGTACATGTTTAGTATTTGGTGAGTTTTTTTTCCTCAGTATTTATAAGCCAAAACCAGGAGTGGGTAAAAAAAAAGCTGAAGAGGTGACATGTTTGTAATATACATTTCCTCTGATTGTTCCACTCCTGGTTTTGGCAAATACTGAGGTAAAATACTCACCAAAGGGCCAATGTGTGCACTTTGTCTTAACCTGCAGATACGCGACTAATCTGCAGGCTTAGGCAACGTGCACACGTTGAGTATTTGGTGAGCTTTTTACCTCAGTATTTGTAAGCTAAAACCAGGAGTGGAACAGTGTGAGGATAAGTATAATAGAAACACGTCACCTCTTCTGGACTTCTCACCCACTTCTGGCTTTGGCTTACAAATATTGAGGTAAAAATCTCACCAAATACTTAATGTGTGCGCAAGGCCTAATGGCGTTCTAAAGCCATGCGGCCACTGCATTAGTAATCTGGCTGGTGGTGATGCGCCCCAGAGGCTGTGGGATACTCGGTACCGGGCCGGTCGTCTTAAAGGGATGTGTCACAGTGGCAGTGACTGGGTCCGTGGTCCCAGGCAGTCATGTAAAAGGGGAGTATTGTTTAAGAATAAAGTTTATGTAGTGATTCGTGACGCCAGTTTGAGTGTTCGACTGTAGTATAACCGGCACTGCAGATGATCCCTGGGGGAGTAGATGGTGATGGCAGTGCAGATGTTTAACCCTTTCCAACCAGGGCTGGCCCCCAGAGATTGTGATGGAAGTAGAAGGCATGGAGTAATAAGGCAGAAGACAAGGAAAGTCACTTTATTATTTACTGTAGTTCAGGTGCAGTTCAGAGGGTATATTACAACTCTCACCAGGTTACAGTCTGCTTTGCAGAATGGGAGTTAGCCTTCTCTCTGCTGTGACTCGGTGTAAGTTTCCTGCTATTCTAATCCCTTCTGGGACCAAGGCTTCCCAGAGTCTAGAACTTTCCAGTATAGCCACTACTCACTGTGTTTTCCTCCTCTGGCAACTTGCAGCTTGGATCCTGTGTGAAGCTCACATTCCTTCTTGCACAATCGTCACTGATCCTAGTTCACTGCTGTCTTCCCAGGGAAAACACTCCACTGTTGGTTGTATAAACTCACACAGTCTCTCAGCTTACCACCCTGCTCTGAAAGCATGGATGGCCTAGCGGCTGATTCTCTGATGCTTCTTAGCTTTACTCCTGGAATGAGCACATGGCATGGCTTCCAAGAGCATTCTCCATCTTTCCTCCACCTTCTTCACTGAAAACAACAACTTGACTCCTCCCCCTCCCAGTTAGAGTATGTCTGCAAAGCTCTATGCTTCAGACAAGTAAGGGAGTGAGGTAAATTGTGTGTGTGTGTGTGTGTTGTGGTCTCTAGCAGAGAAAGCATATCTCCAATTGCTTACAAAACACATACAAAACAGTACATATTTAACCCTTTTGTTGTGGCAAAGATGCAGGGCGCCACAGTGGCAAGAAATTAACTTTATTCCTCCCGTCAGAACTGATCTTTCAGTCGCAGCTAGCGTGTCATCAGTCACCGCTCTGTACACAGTGAGTTGAAGCCACACCCCTGTACTGACAGACAGCCTGCTCTGAGGTGCATCAGTACAGGGCCGGCTGTCAGTCAGTGAGCGCATGGTTACAGCCACCAATCACTGGATATGGAGCAGTGACTGAAGCCATGCCGGCCGTGCCTTAATGCCTAAAACCAGAGGCTGCCAAAAGAAATAAAGTTAATTTCTTCCTTGCAGCCGAGTTTCTAGTGCGGCAGCCGCGTGGCTTCAGAACATTATTAATCTGCAGAGTAACTCCATGTCTTTGGATTAGTAGCATTTTGGACATGACAGGTTCCCTTTAAAGATGTAGGAAATATTTTCTGGTAATTCAGGAATGTAACATTGCAGGATTATGGTATGCACAGGAAGACAAGTAGAAATCCTCTTTTTATTAAAAAGAATAGAAAGTTATGATATCAGGAAAATTTCAGCAAAACATCAAAGCTGAGACAGTGCACCTGCTGCAGGATGTTGTCTTGGTAAATTCCTGCATGGATGTGGAGGACTGGCTGTGGGGGCTGTTATACTGTATATCTCCCCATTCTTTCCGCCTAAGAAGACCCACAATTTATGTTCATACAGTATAAGGTGATAATTAGTATTGGCATACGTTTACTTCTTGGGACTGTTTACAAGCTGTAATGGTACATTGTTACTGCAGTCAATCAGCGGCCTTGGTAGTCACATTCCATATCGATTGGCATGTCATTACTCGGCATGAAATTAAGAAGCGTTTTTTTATCACATTTAATGCTGATTTTATTTGTAACTTTCAGATGAGTATACATTTTTTTTTGCCTAGATACATTGCTAGTTAAATTCAGCGTGATTAAGACTGTAGCTAGATGGCAAGTTTACACATGACACAGATTGCACAGTCAAAGGTCACCTTTTGGCTGCTGCTGCTACATTGCAGCATATTGCAGGTGAATGAGATCACATTGCAATTCCTAAAGAACTGCAACAAGCAAATCTCATAAAATTGTACGTTGTAAGATTTTTTGCTTCTTGCTTGTCGTAGAATTTGCTTGTCGCCAATGCAAGTCTATGGGTTCGAGAAAAAAACAGATTACACACGGACCATGCGTGTGACTTGCGAGAAATACCGCTGACATCACTAAGGCTGCGCAGACTCCCCACCTGACCCGCGGTGAACACAGCAGCGTGGGAAAATGTTCAGAAACTTTCCCACATTACAGAGTTCATGTCTGGTCAGGTGGGGAGGCTGCGCAGGCAGCTTTTCATTCCTTACACAGTGGTTTACAGCCGGGTCGGTAGCAGTAGCATCGCTCCCGATTGTAAACTATTTAACCCCTTGAGATGGCTTGCAGCGTGGGACTGTACTGTACAGCGGATAGGTATGGGATATTCTTGCTTTTTTATTTTTGATTTTTTACAGGAGAACAAGGGCTTCGATTGGAATGGGAGTTTAATAAAGATGGCAAACCTATGTGTTTAATTATTTCATTGAAATACTTTATTCTTAATGTGTGTTTTTTAACCCTTTCATACTATTGGATTAATATTAGATATGTGTCTTATTGACACCTCTCCATTATTAACCAGGCTTAAAGTCACTTTACAATAGCAAGGTGACATTGACCCCTTATTACCCCATATGCCACCCGCTACAAGGCAAGAGGAAGAGAGAGGCTAAGTGCTAGAATTGGCGCATTCTGGGATGGCTGGGGGCAAAATTTTTTTCATCTGGGGGGCCAATAACCATTGTTCCTCTCTAGGCTATCTGTTAGGCGTCTGGTTCCTGCCTCTGCACAGCAGGAATCCAGAGCCTTGCCATTTGCAATCTCCCATTCCTCTCCGGCCGCAGAGAAGCCTGCTCAGCAAAGATGTCATTCTCAGCATGTTGCTCAGTCTACTGCTGTTGGCATGGTTACTGCTGCTAATCAGGGTTCAGCCATAGTAACCTGCAATGGCTAGCAGCGAGCAGCTCCTGGAACTAAGTCCTTCTTTCTGTCCACTGAGCATGCCCGTGGGAAGTCCTCTTATTGGAGGTCTGAGGTCACATGCTCAGGTCCTATTGCGGCTCCTATTGGACCACTAGGAAGGTCCCGGAAGGACGCTGCTATAAAAGAGTCGCATAGACGTTTGTTGAGACTTGTGATGATGATGCATGAAACTGGTGACTGACTCTTTAAATAACCCCTCCCTTTGATACGTATGTGTTAGGGTTAGGCTGGTTTCACACTAGCGTTTTATCGCGCAGTGCATCGTGCGCTATCACTCGAATGCGCAATTGTCCCCTATCTTTAAAATGGCGAGCGCAGTGTCTAGCGATTGCACGCATGCCTCAGTGTTTTCGTGCGCTGCGCATTTTCCAGGTGTGCAATTAGACGCTCTGGACGCTACATGCTTCATTTTTTGTTCTGCTCAACAACGTAAAAAATCGTATGCGCACGTGTGCACATGCAATGTGCAGAAAAATAGCATTAGAGTCTATGGGGTCGCTGACGTGCACTTTCAAGTGCACATGTCAGCGCTTTGTGAGCGCGTGCGATTTCAGAGTAAACAATGTCTAGACACTTGTTTAATCCAACCCCTAAACAAGCAACATTGTTTTGGAAGAGTGTACATAAAAGAAGGGTTCAGTAGTGCCAGACCACACTCTACAGACAGTCTGCAAGAGGTAAGAAGCCCTGCAAGAGAGAATACACCCACCCAGCAAGAGACAAGACTCAAGTTTGGATTACAGCTTCAGCAGCTAAAATGTGAGTATTATAAAATCTATGTGTGCCTGTCCTTTAAAATATATTATGTACTAATGTTTTTTTTTATCCCAGCATGTCTTCTGGATCAGAATATTCGCCATCCCAAGAAGAACTGGCCCAAGCTGACCGGGAGGTGAGGATTTTGCTGCCTTTGTGTAAGTATAGCTGCCTCTACAAATGGGTAATAATTTGTGTTCTTTTACAGACCTCAGCATTGTAACCGGCAAGTGAGGCGGAACAGCGGGAGCAGCCTAGCCAAGTCACGGCGAGGAGACGCAATGGAAGTATCAAGTCTTTGGAGACCCCTTTTTAAAAAAAAAAAAAAAAAATTTCTATGCCTTTTTTTCTGTCATGTTTTTCATCTTCTATATATTTCTTCTTTTCTGTTTTCTTTTTTTTTCTATGTGATTCTCATCAATTTCCAAGATTATAATTTTTTTTTTCTAGGTTCCACAATGGGATGAAGACATCTATCTCAACAACGAGCACCTGATACGCCTTGTCCAGGACTGTGTCCCATTGTGGGACAGCCGTGACCAGCAGTGCAAAGACATTGTGGTGACTCGGCAGCTCTGGAATGAGGTGGCCGCAGCATTGATGGAGGGCTGGGACAGTGCCTCTGCAGCTTCAAAAAAGGCATTTAGTAAGTATTTCCCTGCTGTTTGATGCCGCATTGACTCTTGTTCCTGAGGATACTGTTGTGTTTCCTGATAGATATATTCTATCAGGGAACATAACAGTGTCCTCGGGAACAACAGTGACTGCATTTTATATTGTAATGCTGTATTGATCATGCTTTAACTCTTGATGCTGTTGATACTGGTGTGTTTCTTGCGAGATATATTCTTGCAGTAAACACACCAGTGACATCAGGATCAACAGTGACTGCATTGTGTATTGAATTCTTTTGTGATACCGCATTGAATGTTTACCACGTTCACTTAGGTGTGTGTGATGATACAGATGTTGCCATCAGTGCATTGTATAACGTTTTTTCTTTGTTTTTTCTACAGTGAACAAAGTCCGCACACGTTGGTGCTCAATGAAGGACCACTTCAACACTGATGTTCGTGCTGAGGGACAGGTTTGCAGTGGTTCAGCGGCAAGGACCAGAACAAAGAACCGCTATCATCGCGAGTTGGCATTCCTATGATCGGTCCTTGCCACCAGAGCGAAAGTATTATTTTTTTTTTTTTTTAATAACCTGTGCTTTTTTATTCCACAGCTGATGCTTCTAGTTAATGCATGATAGTAATGTTTTACTTTTCTTTCCACAGCACCTGGAGCAGCACCCTGCAACCTGTCCCTGGAGCGGTCCTTCATCGATCGACCTTGGACCCGTCCCAGCCATCCGACGGATAGCTGGTGACCAGGAAGCTGGTCCATCAGGTGTTCCCCTGTCCCAGGTCTCTGCCACTGGTTATGCGGGCACTACCCACCAGCGGCAGAGGGCCTTGGACAGGTCTGTCTTGCCCGAGTTCATGCACTTGAGCGAGGCCTTTCATGCCAGCCTCAAGTCGCTGTCCGACAGAGTGGAAAACGATTTTTCACTCATGGAATGTGGTATTACCCACATGGAACACCGCTTCCACTCTGTCGACCAGCGCCTTGACCGGCTGGAGGTCGACCTCAACAGACCAGCGCACCATTTCTTTAGTAAAATTGAACAGGGCATGGCGGAACACCTTAGTCCTGAGCAACAGTTGAATGTGTTACAGGCCTGCAACACTGCTTTCTTACAGGCTATGCAGCAGAATCAGTACGTGCAGCACTCAGTGGTGTCATTCCCACCTGTGCCACCACTGACTCGCTTCACCACAGTACCGACTTCTGCTGCATACCACTGCACGGCCACCTGCATTCCTAGCCAAGCCGCACAACAATACACCACACCAATGCCGAGTGCTGCTGGACACTCCACCCCCCCAACCAGCATGGCAAGCGCTGCTCCTGTCTGGAGCACCACTACCGCCACCGTTCCACCATCTTGGCTCACCGCCACCACACAACCAGCTTGGGCCGCCACCACCTATTCTCCTGGTTGGAGCACCGACACAACATCTCCGTCTAGGAGCACCGCCACCACTCAGCATCAGCATGGGAGCATCGCCACCACTCCTCATCATTCCAGGAGCACTGCCACCACTCCTCATCATAGGAGCACCGCCACCACTTCGCCTCATAGGAGCACCGCCACCACTCCTCATCATCGGAGCACCGCCACCACTTCGCCTCATAGGAGCACCGCCACCACTCCTCATCGGAGCACCGCCACCACTTCACCTCCTAGGAGCACCACCACCACGCCTCATCATAGGAGCACTGCCACCACTTCGCCTCCTAGGAGCACCGCCACAACTTCTACTAGGAGCCCCCCCACCACTTCTCGTAGGAGCACCGCCACCACTTCTCCAACAAGAAGCACCAAGAACACTTCTCCTTCTAGGAGCACCGACACCACATATTCTCCTTCAAGGAGCACCGCCACCGCCACCACCGAGCAGCAGAGGGGTGACCCACATTCCCTCTTTTTCTCATCACAGACACGATCCACCATCTCCAGGCGGTCAAGCAATGTAAGGCGGTCACACTGTGGTAGTCGTTCCAGGCAGGTGACTCCTGCCCCAAAGAAGAACAAGAAACAAAAGACTTTGTTTGTCAGTCCCCCTTCTCCTTCAAATGTTTCTCAACCTGCCTCCGTTTCCATCCCTGAGCTCCCTTCCCCCACTACTTTAGTCGCCCCTTCACCTAGAACCCCTTCCTCAAATTCCAGCTGTTCCTCGTCTCTCCACACCCCCAAAGTATCCCACTCTTCCCCCAAACATCCTTTAAAATTATTTTTTTTTTTATATATAAATGTGCAATTCTGCTTTCACAAAATGCTCTTTCATTAATGTGTCTTTCGCCGCCTACACACACTGCGCCGTACATTTAGCGTTTTTGCCACCACATAGCTTCATTACTGACACGTTTCTTGTGTCAGTCTTGGAGATATGTGTAGTCAAAAACACAAATCTATATGACTTGTATTTTCCCCACCAGTCTCTTGAGTCAGCTAATATTACACAGACTGAATATAGGATGTTGTTGAGTGTAAGGCGTATCTATTGTTACCTTGCCAGGTATCATCAAAAGTTAATTGACTATGGTGTATTTTTACCATCATCATTTAACTTTTTGTGATACAAGGCAAGGTGATTCTAGATATACCTTGTAATTAACCACATCCTCTATTCAGTGTGCTTTGAGAAACTGAGGAGATGACGTGGAAAAGACACGCCATATGTACAATACCCTGCTCTTGTATCATAACTATCACACCTGGCCAGGTGAATACGCATGAGTTTTAACCTGCAGCATCACTTCAGTCTGCATATATTTGTATCAGACTGTAGCGATGCTGCAGTTTACCTCATGTGTATTCTCCTGCCCATGTGTGATAACCTTCTGAAGTCTGGATGCGTTACTTTGGGCTTCCTCACTTCAGCATGACACCAGGCCTGGGTATTGTATTAGTTGTATAAACTTTATTATGTCTACTGTCTGCATTCAAACTGAAGCCACAGTGATGATACTACAAATAATATTTATAGTCACAGCGTTAGGTGTCATAAATAGTGAGGGATGCAACTGCTGTCCCAAATCACTATTGTTAACATCATGCCAGGTGACACAAAAATTATTTGTATTATCTCCACCGTCGCAGCAAATTGATCTCAAAGTGTAGAGATGATAAAGATCATACAACTTGTGTGTATGTATAGTCACCTGGTCAGGAGTACTAGTAAATTCATGATGCACAAAACACAGCATCATAAATTCACTGGTACAACTGGTCAGATGATTATTGTATTGAAGTGTAAGACAGAGTGCACTCGGTGCAGGTATCAACACAGGTTTTTTATTAACATACACACAAAAGAAAACTATGTTACACCATTTGATCTTGCCATTTCACCCGTCCCACATCTGAGTTGAAGTAGGCCGCAAATTGGTCCCTCATTTGGCCAACTTCAATGGATGACCTGAGAGGGTGCTGAGTAAATTCAGGCAATAGGTTAGGAGCTGCATCATCGAGTTCAAAGTTCGGGTGCTCTCTAACCATGACAAAATTATGTAGAACCACACAGGCCTTCACCACCTCATCCATTGTTTCCAGTTTCAGATTAATGGCTGTGCTGAGAATGCGCCATCTGGAGACAAGTATACCAAAGGCACACTCAACAGTTCTTCTGGCCCTGGTCAGCCTGTAATTAAAAATTCTTTTGGTGTGGTCCAAGTCCCGGCTGGAGTAGGGCTTGAGCAGGTTGTGGCACATCTGGAATGCCTCATCCCCAACCATTACAAAGGGCTGTGGGGGACCTTCGGTGTTGGGAAGAGGCCATGGCATGGGGATATCGAACTGGTTGCCATACAACCTCCGGCCCATGTCAGAGTTCTTAAAAGCCTGGGAGTCATTCCCATGGCCAAATGCACCAATGTCAAATGCAACAAACATACAGTCTGCATCCGAAATGGCCATGAGTACTGTAGAAAAGTACTTGTTATAGTACTCAGAGCCTGTTCTTTTTGGTTTTATAATACGGATGGGTTTCCCATCAACGGCACCCAAACAGTTAGGGAAATTGCAGACTGTCCAGAATCTTCAGCAATTTTAAAACCACTTTTCCACGGTGGGCAGGGGCATAAATTCTGGACAGAGAACGTCCCACAAAGCCCGGCAGGTGTCCGCAACTATTCCAGACAAGGTTGATATTCTAATACGGTACTGGAAGTGCAGTGAAGAGAGGCTCTCGCCAGTAGCCAGGAATCTGTGAAACCAAGAAACAACAAAAATTGATATTTTGTATACAAAACCGCTTGGAGTAAAGACATCCACCAAAAGAAGATAAATTCAAAATAGTTTTATTTCAACTACTCATGATTTAAAACAAAAGACACATAAAAACGGGTCACATAAATATAAAGCTCCATATGATGAAGAATTCAGGTGCAGAAAAAACACACATGCAGCAATACCAATAGCAATGGAATAAAAGGTATATAATGGATATACAGATATAAATAAAGTGCCAGTGCTTCAAATCTTAATCCAAGATATCCAAGGTATCCCACAAAGTGACCCCCTCTCAGTAATATTCAATCACAGCATAATAGCTCAAAATCTGTACTTGGAGGCCACATAATTAGAAACCATTCAAAATTGCTTACCCATAGCTAAAGAGTATGTCGCACGTGTAGCCCCTACGTGCGTTTCGCGTGGGCTTCGTCAGGGGGCTGTGATGGTATGAAATGTCAGCAAGACTCCAATATCGGCTTGGACCATCTGGCCTAACTTCCTCTTCTGTGTGTCTGGGACAAATGGAAATTTATATGGGTAGATATACCCTTGTGCATGCTGTGTCCTGTCCTAATTAGACAGAGTCTTATTGAGCGCTCAAGGAAGGAAAGACGCCACACCTGGTTAGCAGCCATACCTTCCAGCAAAACTCTTCCGGTTTTATGGAATATACTTGGTTTTATCAGTTCGTACAGAAAGGAGTGGTTACTCATTAACATAAAGGCTGAACTTCTTATCTAATTGGTCAGTTTAAATACATGAACATATATGAGCGTCCGACCTAAGGCAACTTAAGAATCAGATGATATACTGCCCCTTGTATTCCAATGTCAGCAAGACTCTAATATCGGCTTGGACCTTCTGGCCTAACTTCCTCTTCTGTGTGTCTGGGAAAAATGTCACAAGACAATGCTATCATGAGATCACATCAGCTCCCAAGACTCTCTCATGGGGGGGCAGGAGGTCATTTCCACCAACTAGTTATAGAGTTCAAACTGTAAATATGTATCTGTGTGCATATAAGAGTATATAAGAGTACCTAAGTATATAGCAGTATATGGAGTATATAGCCTATAGCAGGCAAGTGAGATCTAGATCTTCCTCATCAGAGATGACGTCCAGCTGAGCTTTCTTGCTCTCACAGGGGGTCTTTTTGCTGGGGCATCTTTACCAGCCAGCAGCAGTTCCTTTCACCCAGCTTGATCTCAGGTCAGCATCTTGTTAACCAATTTGAGGAGCTGAGTGGCTGTCTTCTGGTCCAGGGCCTGGATTAACTTCAGGGAGCAACTTCAGAATGTTGTCCAAGATGATCCTCTGGCGCTGGAACCGGAAGCAGTGCAGCCATTTCACGAAGCGGGTGTGGTCCCTCTTGGTTGAGAGTTTTCCTGGCCCATGCCAAAGTTCTTAGGCCGTTTTTTGAACCGCAGTTCCACTTAGACTTCCAGTTGGTCAGAGGCAGTTTGACTCTGGGTGATGAGCAGTGGATGCTGGGCCTTCTGAGCGTCCGGGGTTCCAGACGTGAGTGACACCCGTACTGGCGCAACTTGAAGTCTCCCTTTGACCATAGGCTTCCGGGTGCTATGTCCAGCACCTCCTTGGGTAGGCTTGCACCGGTTGTTCAAGCGAGGCTCTTGTAGGGCCACCAGCATGGGCATGATTGATTCTTCTTGGGTCTGGGGTGGAGAAGAGGTCAAGGTCTCATCTACATGGGACACTTTGGTCACCTTCAGTTCCTGCAGTAGGTCTGCTCTCATCAGGTGTGGTGGGCAGGTCTCCAGCATAAACTGGAACAGGATGGAGTGTCCTGGCTGTGTCCACATGCTCAGTGGCCTGCAAGATGGGGAACGTCTGTCTTGACCTTCAGCCCCCATACAAGACACAGAGTGCTCTGATAGACTGGGATTTTCACTTCTGACTGCACCAGTGTCCACAAGGAAAGATATGACAGCCCCCAGTGGTTTGAGGTATTGGGTCCGCTGATGGGGCTTCACATGTCAGGGGCGTGACGTCTGGCAGACCTGGTTTGCCTCTGTCCTATGGACAAGGTTCTTCATTGTCTTCTGTGTTTATTCTTGGCCTATTCCTCTGCGGGATGACCTGGGTTGCCGGGGTGCTGTGCACTGGTTCCGGAAATGGCCAAGGTTGCCTCAGTTGAAACACCTGACAGGTCTCCTGTCTCTGCAGGGTGGTTGCTCCTCCATGTCAGTGGCCACCATGGGAAGGCCTGTCCTCTGCACCCCCGGGAGGGACTCAATTCTTCTGGCTACTGCAAGCAGGACATCTACTGCTATTGTCCTGTACTCAGGCCTGGCCACTATCAGCAGTCTCTTGGTTGGTTCTCTTAGTCCATGCACAAAGGCCTGTGCCAACATTTTTCCATGTATCTGATCATGAATGGTGAAGCCTAAAACTTGGAATATTTGCCTCACTCTACCATGAAACTCATCTACAGACTACGTCTCGGCTTGGCTCATGTTATGCAGGCTGAGTGCTTGTCTGGCCTTGGCCCACTCTCTGAGCTGTTCAATTAGCTTTGATCCTGATTCCCAGGAATGCACATCTAATTCTGATGGGAGCTTGAAGTGTTCCTTCATGATTGGCCAGAGTGTTTCACCTGCTTTTACCTCCATTATGGACCAGAGATCACTCGAGGTTGCAGCATATGTCTGCTGGCTCTGCTGCATTCTTCGGTAAAATGCATGGGGTCCATATCTGGGTCTGGCAAATTTCTTAGATTACTGAACACCTGACTAGGGGTGAAAGGCACATAGTGTAAGAGTTCTGGCTCTATGTGCCCCTGCCTACTTGGTGTCTGTGAGTTTCTCCTAGTACTATGCAGCATGTCTGTCCCTCCTTCATTTTCATCAGAGGAGGAACTGTGCCATTGTGTGATTGTCTTTCTGTGTGCGGTTACTCCCCCCCTGAGACTGCAGCTCCGTGTGGCACATAGGATCTTCAGTCTCAGACTTAGCAGGTGCAGTGTCTGATGGCACACACCTCCATTCTGCTAGCTGTTGTATCGGGAGGGCACCTGTGTTGTTATGTGTGGGGAGTGATACACTTTCTTCTCCTGGTGTCATAGCTGTCTCTTTAGAGAGGGTGCCCTGTGGAACTAGGGACACCTCATTGTCTGGATCTGGCACTGGGCCAGTGGGTGACGATGAACTCAGAGGTGGGTGAGGAAAAGAAAGGGAAGGGTGGAGGAAAGATTTGGAATAGGAGGAGAAGTGAGAGATAGTGGAGGAGAGTGAGGAGGCGACAAAAGAGGAGGAGATGGTGAAGACAAGTAGGAGGAGGAGGGAAGAGGAGAGGGATGAGAGGTGGGCATTGGTGATGAAGATGGAGAGGGAGGAGAGATGATAGAGAGAGAGAGAGAAGGAGGAGAGATAGGCGGAGATGAAGAAGATAGAGAGGGAAGAGAGAGAGATGACGAGGGAGGATGAGGTATAGGAGGAGAAATAGATGAGAGAGGGGAGGTGGGAGTGAGAATAGCGGAGATAGAGGGAGGAGAGAGGTGAGGGAGATGGTAGGAGGGAAGAGTGGGGAGAAAGGAGATGGTGGGGGAGCAAACTGCTTCCCCCCTTCTGCCGTCACAGAAGGCATTCTTAGATCTGTGGTCCTTCTCAGACGGCACAGATTAGAATGCCGCTGTGAACACAATTTCTACACGTATAAAAAAACCCTTTCCTGTTCACACTATCTGTTAGCACCTTCTACGCTGTAAAATCCTCTGTCACTTTAAGAAATGCAGACGGCAATTACTAGCTACTTCCCTTTTCTTTTCAATACATCATGTCATGCTACAGCTTAAAGAAAAAAAACTGTTCTTGCAAAACCACATACTATGTCAGTGCTAAAGACTGGAGAAAAGTGATTAAAACTTTAAAAACTTTGCAACCCCTTTTAACCTGCTTAAAAGGGAAGGAAAAACAAAACAAGAATATTTAGTGAAAAAAAACTCTAAAAGTAGTGGAAACAAAGAAGGAAAATCAAAATTGACAAGAGAACACAAGAATAACCCAACGCAGGTAAAAATTCTCTTTTTAACAAAAACTGAAAGAAAGAAGTGAAAACTAAAACCTAAAAAAACTGATAAAATGTCACAAAAAGTGGAAGAAAACTAAAAAGAGATAAAAAGGGAAAAATGATTTTCTTTCTCTTTCTAGCAAAATAAAAGAAAAGGAAAAAGTCTCTATGAGTAGTGAAAACCAAAAAGACTCATAACAAAACTTAAAAATGATTTAAGTTTAAAGATTTTTAAAAGGATAACAAATCAAAAAATTGATAACACTTAGAAAACCACTCCGAAAATTCAAAAATCAGTAAAAGTACACTTCCAACAATAAAAGGGTTAATGCAGAAATGATGCAGGATACACACACACTTCCCTTTTTTTTCTGCCTGCATCTCTTAGTGAAATCTTCTGAGAACAATTGTCTGGGAGAAAAAACCCAAAGACTCAGCTTTCCCAAAACTTCTCACACTGCAGTAACAAAAGCCTCTACCAAAAATGCAAGATAAAACATAAAATAGGGAAAAGCAGAGTACAAATATGACAATATGAAAAATATATATCAGGGGCACACCCTGTAGGCAAAAGAGGAAGTTTACAAGACAAAAGGAAAAAAAAACTTTTTCTGCTTCAAATCTTTGTGGAAACCTGCAATGAATTCACATATAGACGTCCGGGGAGAGAGATCGAAAGCCCTTCTGTGACACGTATGTCAAACAGCTGCTGGTAACCGATAACTGCCAACCACACTGGGTGAACTGCGCTGGTGACCCGGGAATGTTAACATGCTGTACCGGACTTCCTGCCTGGCTCGTCGGTATCAGTAATGTGATAACTCCCACAATGTTGCCACCACCTGATACCTGGGCCGGCTTCTCCTGTCCTTCCCTGTGACCAGGTGTGTTGGTGGCAACCTGTCAAGTGGTTTGGCTTGCAATATCTCCCCTAAGCTAACACCACCACGTGCCTGGCGTGGGCGCTGTTGTCCCTTCCTATGCACGGGTGTTTGTTGTGATAGCTTGATGTGAGATTCGCCTTGTGATAACTCCGTAAGGCCCCACCACCTGTCCCTGGGCAAGGCTTCTCCTGTCCTCCCCCTGTGTCCAGGTGTATTTGTGAGGACCTATCTGAGTGGATCAAACTCCCCTGTTATCGGTTTTCCAGCACCCACAAACACAAATCTGTCACAATTTTCCACCAACTCTCTCACCCGGATCTTAGACACACAGGACCACAGCAGACACTTAGCTTATCCCAGGGTTTGGATAAGAGCGTGGACTTTTTTCACACTACCTGGGTTTGGTGACCACACTGACCGGCTAGAGTTGCTGACCCGGACTGGGCACAGGGAACATTCAGGTAAGATAACTAGATTTTCTTACCTTACTTATGGAGTTGCACAAATCTCCGTTCCCATGAGCCAAGGCCTTGGCCGGCACCTCTGTCCTCTCCGGTCAGCAGGATCCCCGTGCGTTTTCGTCCACAGCCCCGAGTTGGGCGTCACTTGACATGGAAATTTATATGGGTAGATATACCCTTGTGCGTGCTGTGTCCTGTCCTAATTAGACAGAGTCTTATTGAGCGCTCAAGGAAGGAAAGACGCCACACATGGTTAGCAGCCATACATTCCAGCAAAACTCTGCCGGTTTTATTGAATATACTTGGTTTTATCAGTTCGTACAGAAAGGAGTGGTTACTCATTAACATAAAGGCTGAACTTCTTATCTAATTGGTCAGTTTAAATACATGAACATATATGTGCGTCCGATCTAAGGTGACTTAAGAATCAGATGATATACTGCCCCTTGTATTCCAATGTCAGCAAGAATCATAGAATCATAGAATCGTAGAGTTGGAAGGGACCTCCTGGGCCATCTGGTCCAACCCCCTGCTCAAAGCATAATGAGTTGCCATAAACCACAAGCCCATATACTAGGAGGCGCCTGTCTGTATCCTGTTCATTTAGACACTGTTCACATGTTCAGGTTTTAAATACATTAGATAGGGACTGCTCTGTGAAGGGTTACCATGACATGGTGGAGCAGCTTGGCATATATTTTTTGCAAAAAACCTATCGTCTAAATACCCTGTATTTGTTATCCAGCACTTGATGATTACTGCCATATTTTTTACTGCAGAGTATTTTTGCAAATTTGTCATTTTGTGTTTTCTTGTTGTATTTCAGCCATTGGGTGGCGTGAGCACTGTCTGACCGACTTGTTCACATTTTGTGCATGTCACATATGTTTTTAATCTATTTCTATTATATATATATATCTATATATATATATGTATATGTCTCACTGACATATACAGTATATACTGTATATATATATATATATATATATATATATATACAGTATATATATACTGTATATATGTTTTTTCGAATATCTGAGGCCATGGATCAGTTAAATGTCCATTTTGCAAGGCTGCAAGAATATCTCGCCATACAAATGCCATACAGATGTCACACGGATGCTTAGATGCGAGAAAATCGCTGTTCACTTGTTCAGGGAACATTTCTGTGATTCTCGGCCGTGAAAAACAGACTGATTTTTTTTTTTTATATGTTGCGTCTGACTCCAGCCGTATACCTTTCCTCTGATTGTTCCACTCCTGATTAAAATACTGACCAAATACTGAACTTGTGAACTTGGCCTCATTGTTAGCAAGATAGCTTTAAGCAGTGTGTGTGTGAAATATCTGCAAACACACAGCTTACTTTTGGATAATATCATATTCACGTGGAAAAGCACTATGGGGACGATTCATCAAACAGTTTTTGCCAGAATTGTGGTGTAAAACTGTTTGAATCATTTTTTTGCAACTCTTAGTTGTGTAATTATTTTGCAACTTTTAGCGTTTTTTACTCCAGTCCGGTCAACTTTGCCAACTTTTTTGAATGATGTCAGAGCTTACTGGGAAGGTGAATGACCAAGCATGGCCGACAAATTCATCATAATTCATAGCATAAAAGTGGTGTGAATTATGACAGAAATGTATTTAGTCCCTGATGAGAGATATTTCTTGTGGAGGGGCATGGCACCAAATTCATAAAAAGGTGCACACTACTTAAAGGAAACCTGTCAGCTAACCTTGCCCCTCCTCTAAATCACCAACATGTCTGTACTTCACCCTTTTCCTGCATTATAGCCCATTTTTGCTGTTTAGCGGTTGCTAAATAAATGTAAAATTAACTTTAACCCCTTCACGACTTTGCTATGTCCAGGTGATTTTGCGTTCACAGGAGCTGTGTACGTGAAGCGATGGCCGGGGGACCACCACAATGTAGGGAGACTACGGTACACAAGATGAGGTGCAAGCAACAAAGGGTTAATTTATTTATGGGCAAGGAGTGCAGTGTATAGGAAAATGTAAACAGGGGTATGCAATGATAGAAAACTATTTACAAAAGTGATATTCTTCAGTTGGGCCTTGCAAATGGCACGGTGCACCAACTATTACAGATCAGTGTATTTTTCAAAAGGCAAAACAATACAATAAAGTACAGTATGCTGTTACTCTAAATATAACTATCTGGCTGCTGCTACTTCGGCCGCACGGCTGCCGTGCTCTGTCTATTGCAGCCTATCCTAAGCCCTAAACATGTGCACACACGGAGTTAACACTCACAGTAGTTGGTATCTCAGTCCATTCTCAGGGACCCCTGAAGCTTTGCAAGATGGTGCACACTTCTTCCTGGAAGCTCTGTTTTCCTTGTGTGCAAGTTCAATAATGCTCCTGGGAACGATGGATTCCTCCTCTGGGTTCCTTTCTTGTCCTTTCTTCGTGGCTTCTCACGGCAAGACAGGAAAGCCACCTTTTAATTCCCAGAATAGTTTACAAAGTCACAGCTGCAGACTAAACGTTCATTTCCTCACAGCTCACGCAGGCAAACCTGCTTCCTGCAATAATCTCGGGTCTCTTCTACACACAGAAATGCAGCCCTTCCTCTCTGTAGTCTGGCAGATGAAACCAAACAGCCTTTACAGTAGGGAAGCGCAGAATGTCCCACTGCTCTAACCAAGGGGTGCTGTCTCTTAAAGGGGCAGCTTGTCTCTACTGTCCATAGCACTGCCACTCCCTTACATACGCACAATCACCGCAAGGCGTTCAGTGATTCTGACAGCTGACACCTGACACTTACTGCCAGGAACGGTGCCCGCACTGCTTTCGGCAGATTAACCCACTAGATGCTGCGATCAATATTGATCGTAGCAAAATCATCTCTACACCTGTAGATAAATTCCCAAAGGGGTATAATTTCCAAAATGGGGTCACTTGAGGAGGGATTCTGCTCTTCTAGCAGTTAGCTGCTCTGTATATCAAGTCCGCAAACTATTCTAGGAAAATCTATGCACTAGGAGGCAAATAGCGCTTGTTCCGTTCTGGGTCTCGCTGTGTGACTAAGCAGTACTGTACAGCCACATAATGGGTACTTACACATTCAACAGAAATTGTGTGACAAATTTTGGTGTCATTTTTACCCATTTCCCTGTATGAAAATGTAAAATCTGAGGCTAAAATTAAATTTCTGTGGTAAAAATGTAAATATTTTTCTTCACTGCCCAATGGTATAAAATTCTGTGACACACCCGTTGTGTCAATATGATCATTACACCCCTAGATGAATTGATAGAGAAATGTAGTTTGTAAAATGGGTTCACTTGTGTGTGGGGGGTGTGAGGGACGAAGTAAAAGTGTCTCCCCTCCTGAAATGTGCCCCCACCCTTGGGATTCCACAGGATCATTGTTTTCTTTTAATTAAAAGAGCTAGGAAGACACTCCTTGAAGTTCTTAACAAAAGGGTGCAAACTTCTTTTTTTGCAGCTGCAGCCAGCTACCTCTTTTGTCTGACTGAAGCACATAGAGAGCCTAGAAGATATAAGGCAGTCCCTCATTTTGGACTTAGTTTACTACTGGCAGGAGGATCCGTTATCAGACGCAGCCAAGGGAACCACGTAACTAAGATTTAGACCTGTGATTCATCAGCGCCTCCCTGTGGTCACATGCTACATAGCACGGTAATTGCAACCTAACTATACCCTATCCTTGTACTATACTTGTGACTGCATACCTGTATATTGTTCTTGTAAATATATACCTGTATATTTCTAGTGCGTTTTTTTGGCGATTAAATATAAAATTAATCTTGGGCTGCTTTTTTATCTCAATCAGTAGCATAGCTACCGGGGGGGCAGAGGGGGCAGTGGCCCCAGGACCCGCGCTCTGAGGGGGCCCACCCGGATTTACGCTACTGTAACTGTATCTGCGGCAGAGCAGGGAGAATCGATCATCTCCCTACTCTGCCGCTATGTTCTCTTCTCTGCCACAGGACCTGTGATGAGGTCACAGGAGGGGAGGAGTCAAGGTCACATGATCAGGGGTCTCAGTGTATGCAGGACTCTGCCATGCTGGTTGTCATGGTGCTGGATGAGGGGAAGTTTATGTGTGGGGTCAGGAGAGGTTCACAGGGTGCATGTAGCAGAGCTGTGTGTGTATGAGGTGTATGGAGTGGAGCTGTGTGTGTACAAGGTGTATGGAGCGGAGCCACGTGTGTACGAGGTGTACGGAGCGGAGCCGCGTGTGTACGAGGTGTACGGAGTGGAGCCGCGTGTGTACGAGGTGTACCGAGTGGAGCCACATGTGGACATGGTGTACGGAGCAGAGCCATGTGTGTACGAGGTGTGCGGAGCCGCGTGTGTACGAGGTGTACGGAGCGGAGCCACGTGTGTGAGGTGTACGGAGCGGAGCCGCATAGGTACGAGGTTTACGGAGTGAAGCCATGTGTGTACTGAGTGGAGCCGTGTGTGTGAGAGGTGTACGGAGCAGAGCCGTGTGTGTACGAGGCATAGAAAGTGGAACCGTGTGTGTATGAGGTGTGCGGAGCTATGCGTGTACAAGGTGTTTGGTGGGGAGCATTCATACCTCCCAACCGTCTCGATTTTGAGAGAGAGTAGCTTACTTTTCCCGTGGACACAGGAGTACACGGCAGAGACCCAAGGAGCACTTTAAAATTCGCACGTGACGTTCCACCGGAAGTGACTTGCTGGAAGCTGACCGGAAATGAGCTAATTTCGGGAGGAGATTGTGACGGAACCATGGAGGCACTTCAGGGAATGCTTCAGATCCATCACCGTCTCTTCCGACAGCGTGGACAGTGGGATCACCTTGGACTCGGGGATGTCGGCCATGTGAGTGGATCATGATATGTCCTGCACCGGGAGGCTCAGGTAGGCACTACAATGGGAGCCGGGCTGCTATAGTATCTTTATAGAATCTTTCTTTCTTTCTCTCTCTGTTCTTTCTTTCTTTCTCTCTCTGTTCTTTCTTCCTCTCTCTAATCTTTCTTTCTCTCCCTATTCTTTCTTCCTCTCTCTAATCTTTCTTTCTCTCTCTCTGTTCTTTCCTTCTCTCTTTTCTCTCTCTGTTCTTTCTTTCTTTCTCTATAATGTAGCCCCCTTCTTATGGTATAATACAGCCCCCCCAAAGAATATAATGTAGCCCCTTCAGAATATAATGCAGCCCCCCTCATAGGGTATCATGCTGCCCTCCCTTATGTGGGGTATCATGCTAACCCCCTTATGCGGGGTATCATGCTGCCCCCATCATATGGGGTATCATGCTGCCCCCTCATATGGGGTATCATACTACCCCCCTCATACGGGGTATCATGCAGCCCCCCATCATACGGGGTATCATACTACCCCCCTCATATGGAGTATCATGCAGCCCCCCATCATACGGGGTACCATGCTGCCCCCTCCTCATACGGGGTATATCATGCTGCCCCCTCATACGAGTATCATGCTGCCGCCCCCCCATACGGGATATCATAATCATGCAACCAGGACTCACTATATAAATAAAAAATATATATATACTCACCTCTCCTCCTCGCTCCCACGCTGATTTTGGCGGCGGCTCTGCTCTGATGTCAGGAGCTGTGCTGCAGTCAGACCGGCACACAGCGGGGATGCGATGAAGTGACATCATCGTGCACCCGCTGTGTGTCACAGGAAGAGGGTAATGATGGGAGAAGGAGCGTCATGTGACGCTCTCTCTTCCATTATTGTGGCATGTACTGGGGGGCCGCACTGATGCTGAAATAATGGAATATATATATATTTTTTTTGGCAGCAGCACGGTCATCTGCTGAGGTTCTCTGGTTAGGGGCCCACTCAGAAGTTTCGTCCCCCTGAACCAAAACTTTAGCTTCGCCTCTGATCTCAATTCACGATCCCCACATCCACACGCTCAGTTGGTCAATTGTACGCTACCCGGGTTGGTTTTTGACCCGATATAAGCCTGTTGTCGGACGGGGCTTATGTCGAACGTGGAAACGGTGGCAGAATACCGTATTGTTTTATTGAGGAACTCTGGCAGTGATGGCTGGGAGGTTTAAATATATATCCCCAGCTTGGACTGGTGATATATATCCCCCCTCACTGGGAGCGCCTCACTAACTCGTACCTCTAAGGGAAGCCTTTCCGGTGACTCTTTGCCCTTGGTGCAGTTCACTGACTGACCTGTAGCAAGTGGTAGCACCAGAGAGTCAATGCCTGCGGAACCTTCTCTCCCCTCCCCCAAGGTGAGCGAAGTCGACGGGGGTCTTCTGTGCTGTAATACCTCTTTACATTACCACCCCTTTTCTCAGGAGCTCCATTCTGCTTTTCCTCACTTCTGAATGAAGGGCGCTGGCTCGAAAGGCTTTGTAACATGGGAAACATATAAAAGATCACTGCTTCTCCACGTATTTCCAGTGTGACAACATTTTACTCATCAGTCTATATATACATACAGAGGGCAGGACAATCAATATGTGTCGGGCCTGTAGGTAACAGGCTCCAATTAAGATGCCAGACGTACATTACAATAGCCATGGGATTTACAAAGGTGGGGGGAGGTCAGAAGTGGGACATCTCGTTTACCTCTGCCCAGGGGTTGTAGCCGGTCGGTTGCTGCATTAAGGGCATACATCTCACATTACACCTATCATACAAGCATCTCCTATTCGGGGTGCTGGGGGGTTCTGTAACACGGCTCCCCCTTTTCAGCGACACGATCGGCATACACAGTCTGATCCTTAACGGATTGTCTTGGGGATGACAGAAGTCTATGGGGTTGGTACAAGTTCCGTTTGTCGACTTAGTCCATCGGCGTTACCAATATTGTTTGCCGGGTCTGTAGTGGATGGTGAAGTCTAGAGGTTGTAGGGCTAAACTCCACCACAGTAATCTGGCGTTGTCTCCATAGACCCAACTAAGCCACACTAGGGGATTATGGTCCGTTAGGAGGAAAAACTGTCGTCCATACAAATATGGTTGTAACTTCTTGAGTGCCCATACTACTGCCAGGCAATCCTTCTCGATGGCCGCATAGCTTACTTTGCGGCGCAGTAGTTTCCGACTCAGGTAAGCTACCGGGTGGTCTTGACCGTCCGGCCCGACTTGGCTCAGCACTGCCCCCAATCCAAACATAGAAGCGTCTGTGTGAACAAGGAAACGTTTAGTTGGATCGGGTGCGGCCAATACCGGGGTATTTGTGAGGGCGTCCTTTAGCTGGCGGAAGGCTTCCTCACACTCAGGGGTCCAGGTTACCTGGCGGGGGAGGTTCTTATGGGTCAGATCAGTGAGGGGCTTGGCTACGCTGCTGTAATTGGGGATAAAATTTCCTAGAATACCCGGCTGTCCCTAGAAATGCCATGTTTTAGTGTGTGGGGTGGGCCATTTGGCTATGGCCTCATTCTTGGCTGGTTCAGGTCTCTGTTTCCCACTTTCCATCCAATGCCCTAAATACTGAACCTCTGCTTTGCCCACGTGACACTTGTTGGGGTTCAAGGTGATTACGGCCTTGTGGATCCTGTCCAATACTGTCTCTAGGTGATTTAGATGCTCATCCCATGTCGCGCTGTAGATGGCGATGTCAATCAGGTAGGCACAAGCATAGTTCTGGAGACCATCCAGGAGCCGGTCAGCCAGCCTCTGGAAGGTCGCAGGGGCATTCTTCATCCCGAATGGCATAACTCGAAACTGGAATAAGCCGAACGGGGTGACAAATGCAGACTTGGAAATAGCGTCAGGTCTTAGGGGGATCTGCCAATATCCTTTGCATAGATCGATGGTGGTCAAATACTTTGCCCCTGCCTGCCGGTCTAACAACTCGTCCACATGCGGCATGGGATACGCATCCGTCACCGTTTTCTCATTTAGCTTGCGATAGTCTACACAAAACGGGTAGTCCCATCCTTCTTGGGCACTAACACTACGGGGGATGCCCAGGGACTATCTGACTCTTCAATGACCCCTAAACGCAACATCTCTTGTATCTCTTGTCGCATCCCTTCTCGTACAGACTCAGGGACGAGGAAGGGGGGTTGTCTCATGGGGGTCTGATCCTGGGTCTCAACCTTGTGTTGTGCCAGGCGGGTGTACCCCAGTCTCTCTGAAAACATCATCTGTCGCTGCCTCAACAACGCCTCCACCTGCTGTCTCCCGGGGCCCTAGGTTTTTTCCCAAGTGTACCTAGTCCCATGTTTTAGACTGAGTCCTCTCCCCTAAGACATCAGGCAAGGGGAGTCCTTCTAAATCCTCTGCTTTGGGTGCACAGATGGCCACTACCTCTTCAGGGTGCTCCTGGTAGGGCTTCAGCATATTCACGTGGAACATGCGGATAACCCTGGGGTCGTCACAATCTGCGACATTGTAGGTGGTGTCGGCTATTTTCCCCACTACCTGGTAGGGCCCCTGCCATGCAGCTTTGAACTTGTTCTGCCTAGTTAGTTCTAACACCAGAACCTTCTGTTCTATCTCAAAGGTGCGTTCTCTGGCCCTCCGATCGTACCATACGTGTTGGCGCCGTTGGGCCACCTACATGTTCCCACATACAGCCTGAGTCAGCTCCTGTAGGTGGTCCCGGAATTCCAGCACATAGGGCACAATAGGTATCCCTTCTATGGTTCCCTCCCCTTCCCAGTGTTCTCGCACTATGTCTAGGGGTCCCCTTACCCGCCTCCCGTATAACAGTTCGAACGGGGAGAACCCCGTGGATTCTTGGGGCACCTCACGATAGGCAAACAGGAGGTGTGGCAAGAATTTTTCCCAGTCCGTGTAGGTCCTTGTAAAAGTCCCAATGAGTTGTTTTAATGTTCCGTTAAAACGTTCACACAACCCATTGGTTTGCGGGTGGTACGGGGCGCTTCTAATGGACTTTACGCCGCACAGCTTCCACAGTTGGTTGGTCACCTCTGCTGTAAACTCGGTACCCTGGTCCGAGATAACCTCCCAGGGAAATCCAACCCTTGAGAAAACCTGGAGCAGGGCAGCCGCCACTGTCTCTGCCAGTATGTTAGGCAATGCAACCGCCTCTGGATACCGTGTGGCATAATCTACCACTGTCAATATATACTTTTTCCCCTGACGGACTGGGTTTGGCTAACGGCCCTATCAGATCAACCGCTACTCGGCTAAATGCCTCCTCCACAATGGGGAGGGGGTGTAGTTTGGCCTTGCAGTGATCTCCCCTCTTGCCAATGCGCTGGCAACTGTCACAGGTCTGGCAGTAATGACGAACATCATAGGTTACCCCGGCCAAAACAAGTCTTGTGTCAGACGATGCCTGGTGCGACTGACGCCGAGGTGCCCGGCTAAGGGTTTGTCATGAGAGATTCGCAGTAGCTCCTGCCTATACTTCTTGGGAACTACCAGCTGTCGTTTTATAGTTGGGCTTTGTCCCTGTGTGGCGCTGCTCTGTAACCCAGTAGAGGAGTCTCTGATGCCAAAGAAACGGTTCCCCTTCCAGTACTCCTCTCCCCTCCTGTGCCTTCCCACGATACCCCTGTAATGAGGGATCCTCAAGTACCTCCCTTTTAAACTCAGCTGGGGCGGCCCAAGAAATGTGTCTGTCTATGGGAATACGTGTAGGGCTGGGGTGTCTTACCTGGGCTTCCTCTGAGTGTGATTCCGCCTCTGCAGCTCGAGCTTGTCTCTGGGTGGTCACAGGATAGGTCTCAGCCAGAGGGGTGACCGAGAATGCAGACAACATGGGCCCCAAGTCATTTCCCAGCAAGACGTCTGCAAGCAAATCCTCCATCAGGCCAACCTCAACAAGGTCATCCCCAACTCCCCAGTTCAGGTGAATCCTGGCAGTGTGCAGTCGATGTATGGCTCCTCCTGTTACACAGACGGCCACTGTCCGGTCCATCTTCTCTTGGTCCCAGACGAGATGAGGCTTCACAAGGGTCAAAGCTGCTCTGGAATCTCTTAGCCCCTGCATACATTTTCCGTTAACCCACACCACCTGTCGATGCTGTTGTTGATTATCTGCCCGGGCTGCCTGCACCGAGTCTGCTTCATGCAGCACTTCCTCCATCTCTTTCATCCCTGGATTAGTCATAGCCCCCAATGCCGGGTCAGCTTCGTCCTGGTAGTAGTGTACAGCAGCCCGGTTGATGGTAGCCGTTCCCGCCTTTGGCCACTGGCTACGCTGAGTCTGGTTGGGACATTGCCTTTGCAGGTGGCCCAGCTGATGGCAGGTGTGGCATCGCACCTCAGGGGGACTCTGGTAAGCTGGGGTTTTAGCTGGTCCCCCGACAATCTTCTGTGGTTTAGGAGCCTCCAGACCCATGGGAGGGCCCCTAGTGACAGTCTTTGATCCTGACAACTGAGACCTCCTGGCATCATGATGTTCATCAGCCAGAAGAGCGGCCTCCTCAAGAGTCATTGGCCATCTGTCCCGAAGCCATTCTTGTGTCTTGGGGTTTAGTCCAGTAAAGAATCGCTCTAACACAAGAAGAGCTGGAGGATGTTCTCCTTAGTGGTTGCTTGGCTCCCTTGTACCGACTGTAGCAGTGACCGCCGTAGTTTACAGGCCCATTCAGCGTGGGTATCTGTTACCTGTTTTATAAGTCCGTGGAACTTTTGGCGGTATGCCTCTGGTGTCAGCACATACCGGGCCAAGATCACTTCTTTGACTTGCTCATAGTCCATACAGTTCTCATCAGGTACCATGCGATAGGCGTCCGCTGCCCGGCCTGTCAGCTTGCTGGCCAGAACCTGAACCCAATCCTCTGGCTTCACTTGATGAACTGCACACTGCCGCTCAAAGTCCTGCAGAAAGACATCAATTTCTTCCTCTGCCTCCCCCAAGCATTATACTGGATTTTTTTGTGGCTTACTGCTGACGGTACCTGGGCGGAAGCCAGAGCTCCCCCTGCTCGTTGACTCTCCTCTCTCCGCTCTGCCATCTCCATCTTGGGTAGCTCTATCCTGGTCCGCTCTGCCATCTTTTCCTTCAGATCAGTACGCACATCAGCCATCACCTCTCGTATGATCTCTACTGCAGGGTTCGGGCCTAGAATGCCAATCTGCTCTTTACCTCCCTCTGGAATTCAGTCTCTTCCACGTTCACATTGGGGGGCGCTGCACCGTCGAGTTCCATGATGGCTGCTATCAAATCCACTTTTGTTTTGTTGCTGGCGATTTACCCTCGAGCTTCCACCAGGTCTTTTAATGTATTCCTCTTTAACTTCTGTTAGTTGTTTTACATTCAGTCCTTTACTCTTATAGACGGGGTATCATATCCCGCTGTCTGCCACCAGTGTAACGGGGTCTTCTGTGCTGTAATACCTCATTACATTACCACTCCATTTCTCAGGAGCTCCAGTCTGCTTTTCCTCACTTCTGAATGAAGGGCGCTGGCTCGAAAGGCTTTGTAACCTGGGAAACATAAAACATCACTGTTTCTCCACGTATTTCCAGTGTGACAACATTTTACTCATTGGTCCATCGGTCTCAGAGTATATATACATACAGAGGGCAGGACAATCAATATGTGTCGGGCCAGTAGATAACAGGCTCCAATTAAGATGCCAGACGTACATTACAATAGCCGTGGGATTTACAAAGGTGGGGGGAGGTCAGAAGTGGGATATGTCGTCTACCTCTGCCCAGGGGTTGTAGCTGGTCGGTTGCTGCATTAAGGGAATACATCTCACATTACACCTATCATACATGCATCTCCTATTCGGAGTGCTGGGGGTTCTGTAACAGATGCCCCCCTTCCCCTGTGAGATCCCTGACAGTGGGTCATGGCACCTGTAAGCCAGAACAGTAGAATCTGCACTATAATATGGCACTCTTTCCCTCCTGAGCTTTACACTGTGCCTGAAAAATATTTCCCGATTACATGAAGGGATATTGGCGCACTTAGGGGACATTTTTACAACAAGCTTAGGTCTATTTTTCCTATTAGCCCTTGGGGCTAAAACAAGATTTTAGTGGTAAAAATGTAATTATTCTTTGTACACCTCTTAATGGTATAAAATTCTGTGAGGAATATGTGGTGCAAATACTGTATGGTATGATCACTGCACCCCTAGATGAATTCATTGGGGTGCATTTAGTAAAATAAGGTCACACATGGGGAGTTTCTGCTGTTCTGGCACCTCAAGGGCTCAGCCAATGTGACTTGGCACCCAGAATCTGAACTCCAATATACAGTGGGTACAGGAAGTATTCAGACCCCTTTAAATTTTTCACTCCTTGTTTCATTGCAGTCATTTGGTAAATTCACAAATTCATTTTTTTTCTCAAAAATGTACACTCTGCACCCCATCTTGACAGAAAAAAACAACAAATGGAGACATTTTTGCAATTGTATTAAAAAAGAAAAACTGAAATATCACATGGTCATAAGTATTTAGACCCTTTGCTCAGACACTCATATTTAAGTCACATGCTGTCCATTTCCTTGTGATCCTCTTTGAGATGGTTCAACGCCTACATTGGAGTCCAGCTGTGTTTAGTTAAGCTGATAGGATTTGATTTGTAAAGGCACACACCTGTCTATATAAGACCTCACAGCTCACAGTGCATGTCAAGGCCGGTTTTCGACAAAGTGGGGCCCTAGGCAAAAGTTTAAGGTGGGGCCCCAAATGCCTACATTGTAAAATTATACATTTAGGATACATTACATTAACAGTTGGCAGAGGGGCCTGGAGCCAGTGCTGGCACTGTGGCCCCCATATTCAGGGGCCTTATATTGGCCAACGGGTCTGCCACTATTAGCATTACACAGGAGCATTGCTAGGGTCAGAAAAGATTGGGGGGCCCAAGCCCCAAAGACAAAGAGTGTCCCCCAACCCCCTTTTAATTTTTTTTTAACACTGCAGATAACACAGCAGGGCTCCCAACCGTCCTGGATCCAGCGGGACAGTCCCGATTTTGACACTCCCACCTGTGGGATTGTAGTTTTCCTGCACTGCAAATCAGCTGCCACGCCCACCTGTCATTTCAGAAGGGACTGTGTACCGATCGCCATACAATTCCCTCTATGCACAGCACACTCCAGAACAGAAGCCCTCCCCGGTTCAAGTGACCAGTCATATGACTGTGACCTCATCCTATGTAACACCAGAGATAGCAGTGATAACTCTCTGAGAACAGATAATGTAGTAGATGTCACCTGCAGTCCTATGTAACACCACAGATACTCTCACTCTGTCTAAGTTCACATGCATTTTTTTCTGTAGCCAAAACCTGTTCTATTGGCAGTAAAAATGTTGCGTTTAAAACACCTGTTTTTCAGCTTGTTTTCTGGTGTTCTTTACACTTTTTTCAGCTTTTTTTAAAGTGACGATGTTTGCTTTGTCTACAGTAGGTTTAAGGCCACGTTCACACGTTGAGTATTCGGTCAGTATTTCACATCAGTATGTGCAAGTCAAAACCAGGAGGGTGAGAAATCCAGAAGTGTTTCTATTATACTTTTCCTCTCATTGTTCCACTGCTGTTTCTGCATTACAAATACTGATGTGAAATACTGACCAAATACTGAACATGTAAACGACACTTAATAGTTTAATTCACCAAAACCACTTAAAAAATTGCAGTGAAAAATGCCATTGCAATATCTGCAGCTTTCTTTTTTTATTCTTTCATTGCTTTCTACGGGTGAAAACACACTGAAAGAAGTGACACGCTGCAGATTTAAAAAGTGCTACAGTCCTGAAATTCAGTCAGAAAAAAAACAAGCGCATGCAGGAGATTTCGGAAATCTCATGTGTTTTGCTGGCACTTTAAAAAGCAGCTCTTGGCCACATTCATATGCAGAATTTCTGCAGCTTTTTCTTCTGCAAATAAGAAGTTTACAGCATTTTATAGCACAAGCAAAAACTGAGATTTTCAGAGATCTCCTGCACACCCTTTTATTTTCTCCTGACTGAATTTCACAACTGCAGTGTTTTTTAAATCTGCAGTGTGTCGCTTCTTTCAGCAATTTTTTCACCCGTAGAAAGCATTGAAAAAGTTTTAGAAAAGCTGCAAATGTCGCAATGTTGTTTTTCGCTGTGTGTTTGGTGAATAAAACAAACTTTATTAAACGTACTGTAGACAAAATAAATACTATACAAAAAAAAACAGCAAAAGCTCTAAGGGTCTGTGTCCACACTCATTGTACTCTGGATGCTGCGTACATCCACAACGTCCAACCCGCAGTGGCCAGATGTTACAGCATAGTGGATGGGATGAACACATGTGAAATTACCTGCGTAAGATGGCAGCACTTTAGACGGAGCACATGTCTGGTGCGTCCAAAGTGCCGTTTCCGGATCGTCTGCACATACCCTAAAAAATGGGTGTTTTGAAAGCAGTGTTTTTACTGCCAAGAGAGTAGGCTTTGGCAGCAAAAAAAAGCACCAGAAATGCTGATTCCTATGCACACCTGTACTATATATATGTATGGTTTACCCTCATTATTTCACATGGAAATTCATTTATTTCCATGCCATAAATCCCCTGATTCAGCAGACAATATCCCTGTCTTGTGTCAACCAGACAGTAGTGACAGGAGGTCGCCCTGTCACATTACAAGCAGTGATTAGTGACTGTGGCCAGAGCGGATGCTGATCGCTGCTATATGTGGCTGTGAATCCTGATCCTACAGCGATCAGCACAGAGCTCTGGGACCACAGTGAGGAAATCACTGCTCTCTGACCTGTTATTGCTGCTCTTACCAGGTTCTGTGGCTTCACTTAGGCATATCCATTCTCAGGACAGTGCTAGGAGCAGCCATGATCAGGACTCAGGAGGAGACATACAGAGCTGCAGGCATCTTCCTGGCTGTCACTGTGCTGTAATCAGCCCCTCCCCCTCACTCTCAACTTTAAACCTAACTGCAGGGAGAAAGAGACATGGGGGCTCAAGGGGCTTTGCGAGACAGACACTCCAAGACTTCAGAGCAATGCACAGCATTATTCACTGCTGTACACCCTCTGGGCACTTGATAAATGGGCTGCATATGCAGGGGGCCCCCTTTGTAGGTGAGGGCCCCAGGCATCTGCCTGGTCTGCCTGTCCAAAATGCTGGCCCTGGTGCATGTCAGACCAAATGAGAATCATAAGGTCAAAGGAACTGGCCCAGGAGCTCAGAGACAGAATTGTGGCAAGGCACAGATCTGGCCAAGGATACAAAAGAATTTCTGCAGTACTCAAGGATCCTGCGAGCACAGTGGCCTCCATAATCCTTAAATGGAAGAAGTTTGGGACCACCAGAAGCCTTCCTATACCTGGCCATCCAGCCAAACTGAGCAATCGTGGGGGAAGAGCCTTGGTGGGAGAGGTAAAGAAGAACCACAAGATAACTGTGGCTGAGCTCCACAGATGCAGTAAGGAGATGGGAGAAAGATCTACAAATTCAATTATCACTGCAGCCTTTCACTAGTCAGGCCTTTATGGTAGAGTGGCCCAACGGAAGCCTCTCCTCAGTGCCAGACATATGAAAGCCCGCATAGCGTTTGCTAAAAAAAACACATTAAGGACTCCCAGACTATGAAAAATAAGATTCTCTGGTCTGATGAGATGAAGATAGACCTATTTGGTGATAATTCTAAGCGGTATGTGTGGAGAAAACCAGGCTCTGCTCATCACCTGCCCAATACAATCCCAACAGTGAAACATGGTGGTGGCAGCATCATGCTATGGGGGTGTTTTTGAGCTGCAGGGACAGGATGACTGGTTGCCATTAAAGGAAACATGAATGCGGCCAAGTACAAAGATATCCTGGATGAAAACCTCTTCCAGAGTGCCCTGGACCTCAGACTTGGCCGAAGGTTCACCTTCCAACAAGACAATGACCCTAAGCACACAGCTAAAATAACAAAGGAGTGGCTTCAGAACAACTCTGTGACCATTCTTTACTGGCCCAGACAGAGCCCTGACCTAAACCCAATTGAGCATCTCTGGAGAGACCTGAAAATGGCTGTCCACCAACATTCACCATCCAACCTGATGGAACTGGAGAGGAGCTGCAAGGAAGAATGGGAGAGGAACCCCAAATCCAGGTGTAAAAACTTATTTCATTCTCAAGAAGACTCATGGCAGTACTAGCTCAAAAGGAAGCTTCTACTCAATACTGAGCAAAGGGTCTGAATACTTACGACCATTTGATAGTTCAGTTTTTCTTTTTTAATAAATTTGCAAAAATTTCTACATTTCTGTTCTTTTTCCATCCAGATGGGGCGTAGAGTGTACATTAATGAGAAAAAAATGAACTTTTTTGAATTTACCAAATGGCTGCAATGAAATAAAGAGTGAAACATTTACAGGGATCTGAATACTTTCTGTACCCACTGTACTTCCCTTCTGAGCTTTGCACTGTGCCTCAAAAATTGTTTTCAACCACATATGGGGTATCGGTGTACTCAGGAGAAATTGCACAACAAATTTTGGGGTCCATTTTCTTTTGCTATCCTTGTGAAAATAAAAAGATGAAAACATTTTTGTGGAGAAAAATTATATTTTTTTATTTTCACAGATCAACCTTGTAAAATTCTGTGAAGGTGCTCACCACATGTCTAGATAAATTCTTTGAGGGCTCTAGTTTCCAAAACTAGGGGTCACTTGTGGAAGGTTCCACTGGTTAGGTGCATCAGGGCTCTCCAATTGCGACATGACACCTGCAGTCCATTCCATCAAAGTCTGCGTTCCAAAACATCACTCCTTCATTTCTTAGCCCTGCTGTGCGCCAAACACTAGTTTTCTCTCACCTATGGGGTATCGGCTTACTCACGAGAATTTGCACATAAAAATTAGGTTCCATTTTCTTTTGTTACCCTTGTGAAAATAAAAAAATTGTGGCTAAAATAACATTTTGGTGGGAAAAATTATATTTTTTATTTTCACAGCTCAATATTATAAACTTCTTTAAGCATCTTGGGGTTAAAGGTGTTCACCACACATGTAGATACATTCCTTGAGGGGTATAGTTTCCAAAATAGGGTCACTTTTGGGGGGTTTCCACTGTTTAGACACATGGGCTCTCCAAAAGGGACATGGTGTCCACTAATGATTCCAACAAATTTTGCGTTCAAAAAGTCAAATGGCGCTCCATCCTTTCCGAGCCCTGCGGTGCATCCAAACAGTAGTTATCCCCCACATAAGGGGTATCAGAATGCTCATCAGAAATTTCACAACAAATTTTAGGGTCCATTTTCTCCTGTTACCTTTGTGAAAATAAATACATTTAGAACCAAATCCTTGTAGAGAAAAATGGACTGCGCTCTTCAGGCTGGTGAGGAAACGCTGCTATTTTTATTGGCACATACAATACATGTTGGCCAGGGGAGTGATAGCAGGGGTGAGCAGAAAGCTGACAACGGCCGTTTCGCTCTGCACCAGAGCTTCAATGGGTGCAGAGCGAAACAGCCATTGTCAGCTTTCTGCTCACCCCTGCTATCACTCCCCTGGCCAACATGTATTGTATGTGCCAATAAAAATATTAGCATTTCCTCACCAGCCTGAAGCGTGCGGTCCATTTTTCTCTACATGGATTTGGATATTGCTGTGACATTCCAGGACGTGCACTCGTGGCTGCAGGCAAACCTATAACCGACAACTGTGCACAAGTTGACCTTCTCACAGTAACAGCGGTGCCATCCGCATTTTTCTCTTTTATACATAAGTAAATTTAGGTCTAAAATAAAATTTTTGTGGAAAAAATGTAAATGTTCATTTTTTCCTTTCACATTGCAAAAATTCCTGTGAAGCACCTGAAGAGTTAATAAACTGTTTGAATTTGGTTCTGAGCACTTTGAGGGGTTTAGTTTTTAGAATGGTGTCACTTTTGGGTATTTTCTGTCGTATAGGCCCCTCAAAGTCATTTCAAATGTGATGTGCTCCCTAAAAAAATGGTTTGGTAAACTTTGTTGGAAAAATGAGCAATCACTGGTCAACCTTTAAGCCTTTAAACTTTCTAACAAAAAAAGATTATATTTCAAAAATTGTGCTGATATAAAGTAGACATGCATGAAATGTTATTTTTTAACTATTTTGTGTGACATAACTCGTAGGCTTATGTGCGTAAAATTTAAAATTGCTAAATTTTAGACAAATTTCCAATTTGTCCAAATTTCCAATTTCCAATTCCAAAATAAATGCAAGTCATATTGAACAACTTTTACCACTATCATGAAGTACAATATGTCAAGAAAAAATAGTCTGAGAATCAGTGGGATCCATTGAAGTGTTCTAAAGTTATTACCTTAGAAAGTGACACTGGTTTGAACTGTAAAATTTGGCCTGGTCAGGAAGGTGAAAACAGGGTTAGTGGGTAAAGGGTTTAAACCCTGTGCTCCCACTATGTAAGTCACTGAGTAACTAATCGAGTGTGGATGGGATGTCATTGAACTATGCCTCCCTCTCATCTTATAATCACACCGTCGCAGCATGACTGAAATGATTTCTAAGAGCGACATAATCACCGGCTCTTTGAAAACCTGAGAATTTTAGGAAATTTTACTCAAATTGAGTTGTAGTATTTAGTGTTATTCTTCATAATGTTATTTTCTTTTCATTACTAGGAAACCTTTTTTAAGGGGATTTTGTACCAGATTTCATAATATAAACTGCACACATTATTAAGCAGATCACTTGGACCCAATGTTGCTGGTGTACTGACTTTGAAAATTCACGGTAGCCTGGTTTTACTGGCCTTAGTGAATGTGCTACAAGTCTTGTCTTCATATTTTTGTGCCATTTCAAAGAAATTCTATTCAAAAATGCCTGTAGGAGTTTGTACAATTAGAGATATGCCACATTAGAGTTGAAATGCTGAGTCAGACTGAAGTTACGCTAAAAAAGGAAACGTGATAAAAAGGAACATCTTTTCACATTATATCTTGCTACAATGCGGTGTTTCCCTATTGAAAAAAAAATGTGCAAGTTCCTCTGTTGTGATGAGAAACTCTCAGTATAGAAATAAAGAACGTCCTGATTCTGCCGCTAACTAAAGGTCACTACCCTCGCCATGGCCTGTGTTCGAATATGAATATATCTACCTCTGTAAAAACAATATTAGGTTGTTTGTGGCATGTGTCACATGCTTTGACTCTGTTGGATTTTTTGTATTTTATCATTTCAACATACATGGGGTTAGGCTTTTTTTTTTCTTCATTTTTGGACCCAAATTTTCAACGAATGATTTTGCTTTTTTATTATTTAGATTGTTTAGGATCGCTACTACCAATAGGTGGCGCTGTAGAGTAAAAGTCCTCTTTCTCTTTGAAGAGGCAATTTGCATATTAAATTTCCCAGAGGAGCATTGCACGGTGAATTAGCCTCCTTACCTTGACAAGCCAGAGCTGGTATGTCACTCTCCACAAGGAGAAACCTTACCCCTTAGACCTCAGTCCAGAACCTCTCACCTAGCCAAATCAGTTCTCATACTTTGCACTGACGAGGGCCAATAGCCCGAATCACAGTGTCTGCAAATTGAAATTCTGATTTGGCTGTTATCCTAAGTCATATTACAAGACTCGTTAAAGGGTTGATTGTGACTTGCAGGATCACTACTACCAATAGGTGGCGCTGTAGAGTAAAAGTCTTTTTTCTCTTTGAAGAGGCAATTTGCATATTATTATTTCTATGCATTTTCCTTATAGATTCTGTATCTGTATCAGTGGTGAGAGCTGATGGATTGCTCTTTGATACTCAAGGGTTAAATGCATTTGATGTTCATGAATGTGATAAAGGTATGATACCCACAAGGCCTGCTGTTAGCTGAGACAGGGTTAACTGTAGTGGCTGGCCCAGTTTGGGAGGGTGAACTGAGAGTTGGTAGCAGATCCATGAAGTGACAGGGGCAGTCAGTGTGTGGACAGCATTGAGTGAAGTAGCAGGCCTGGGGCTGGTAGGGACAGTGTGAGCCTTAAGGGCCTGTCACACTAAGCGATATCGCTAGCAATATCGCTATAATGTCACTGGTTTTGTGACATTATAGCGATATTGCTAGCGATATCTCTATGTGTGATACTTACATAGAACCAGCTCCCCCCCGCTGGGTATCGCTGATCGCACGAGAACGTCCTGGACTGTTTCTCGTCATCAGCTTCCTGCTGGGCTTCCTGCTGGCGCCGACGAGCGATGCATGGACGCGGGCGGGAGGGCGTCAGGATCGCCTCGTCTGACAGGTAAGTAGCAACCCCCGACCGCTGCTATGTCGCTGGTGAGATCTGCCTGTGTGGCAGCTCACTAGCGACCACTTAGCGATGCACCAGCGATGCTGACCGCATCATATCACTGGTCGGGATCGCTGGTGCATCGCTAAGTGTGACAGTACCTTAATATTCGGGGCAGTGGATTGTCGAAAATATGCTTCCATGTGATTCCATCTAAATCGCTTGGGGCAACCTTGAGATGGACATCGGGGACCTGGGGCACACTCAGCTTGTGAAGCTACTTGGAAAGATGGACTCAGACTACATGGGGCAGAAGGTGTTGCAATCAGGATATACTACTACAGGTGAAGAAGACTCCTTAGGGCTAGGAAAGTCCGTGAGAGGGACATGCCACCTATATCAAGAGCCAGGGCTAAAGTTGCATCCGGTACCTGTGGGAAAGATGACAACCCGTTGGGCCTTATCCTCTATATCTGCCTGTAAATACTGTACATACTGCTATTCACCATAAGCGGAATAGTGGCCACAGCCGAGTACTGCAGATTTACACCCTATTTGAATTCATTGTCTGTGGATGTGGAGTACCTGGCCATGGCCACTGTGCAATTGACCAAGCTCCAACCTGTGATGTATAGCTCGACAACGCAGTACAGCTGGCTACCTCTAGTCCTCTGTCTCCGTCCTTCTGCATGTTACTATTTTCCTTTTGTACTTTTTGTATAACTTATATACTATATATACACATTATATTATTAATACTATTTTTGACTTTTTTAACCATATAACTCCTTTTTTCTCCTTATTCACCAGTTAGTATGGAGTTGGTTACAGTATTTTCTCGATTTCGGGTTTCTTTTGCATAATCTATTGCAATCTCCCTGCAGTATGCAATTTGGCATTGTTCTCCATATTATATACTGTATATATATATATATATATATATATATATATATATATATATTCACTTATATTTGTTTTGTGGGTGCAAACATTATAAATTTGAACATGGTATGTAATGATATTATGATCTTCAATGGAGGATGAAAAAGAAGAGGTTGAAGAGGAAATGACATCACAATTCTTTCTTTTTTTAAAATAATATATCTTTATTTAGCTCTATGGATTTACAAATCCGTATACAAATCTGCATGAAAATCCACATCAAAAACACGCGGATTTTCCACTGAGTTTTCTTCCAAGAGATGCAGAATCTGAGCAGAAAATTCCAGAAGGAAATCTGCAACGTGCTCACATAGCCTTAGTGTGATCACACATTTATCTTCAAAACAGCAGAAAAGTATCAATTGTTCTAGACACACTTGCGCACAGTTTTTGAAGAAAGTCTGCTGGGAGATTGTTCCAAACATCTCGGAGAACAAGCCACAGATCTTCTGTGGATGTAGGCTTCTACAAATCCTTTTGTTTTATTTATGTAATAGACTTGATGATGTTAAGGTCAGATTGTTGACCTGCAGCAGAATAACTTTGAAAGCTTAGATTCACCGCAATCCTACTGACTTGGGGAATCATATTGCCAGGTTATTTTTATTGTATAATGCATGCTGTAAAAAGAGATGGTAAAAACAATTGCGGAACTGTTTTTATTTTGGAATTTTACTGCACTTGGATTTTTTTCCCCCATTTTCCATAATGGATAGTATCATTCAAAAGTGCAGTTCATCTGGCAAAAAACAAGCACTCATATGGCTATATTTATGAGGTAATAGAATAGTTATGGGTCTTGGAAGAAGAGAAGCGTAGGAAAAAAAACGAAAGAGCAAAGATGGATAACTTCAGGAGCAGTGGAAATGTGTTCTATAGAGTGATGACTCCCTCTTCTTTCTCTGGTGACTGATGGATGATTCCAGGTTTGAAGACATTTTAGGATAACATCTGCATGACTGCACTGTGCCACTGTAAAGGGTGGTGGAGAAGGGATAGAAGGGATAATGCCATGGGTTTGTTTTTCACACATTGGTCTAGGCTCCCTAGTTCCAATGAAGAGTAATTAGAATACTGTGGTGCTAATAAAAATATGGATATCTTATAGCCTACATATTGTAATATATTGTTTATATGCTTTGATATAGTGTGGTCTCTAGACCAAGGGTGGAATGTATTGCAAATATGAAATATGGTTGTTTTAATCCAAATGCTATATATTGCAATATACTATGGTGTAATATCATTAATGCTGAACTTTGATACTGAGCCACAAAGCGTTTTCTCTGTGTTAATACCATAAGACAAGGAATTGTTCTGTGGTCTTTGAAGCTATGTGTTTCAAAGATTCATTATCCTGATTTGTACACAAGTGACCACTGTGATATTTGCTTTGTCAAACTGTGATAGATACTGAATACTTTCACTTTTAACTCTACAAGGGAGACCAAAATGTAGCCATGGTCATGCATGACATCAATAATCAAGGACCGATTGTGATACAAATGAGACAAGTATTAGTGTGTGCCTGGGTTACGATAGGTATCCAGTTTTCAGAATAGGTGATTATGGAAGTCATGCTGACCATATGCCACCATCTTTGAGCGTTATGCTATGATCATGAAGAGTTAACTTTGTAACAAGCAACATATGTTGGACCTGGACAGGCAACATTGATTGTTAGAGGCAAACAGACCTTGGGTTATAATCAGTAGCAAAATAACCCTGATGCATTGTGCTATTGTTAAGAGACATGCCAAAGGCAAATAGATCTTGGGTTGGTGCAAACAAACTTTAAGATTGTAGTAGTCTATAACAAACAGACCTTGAAGTCTTGTGCTGTTATCAAGACAACAACCAACTGTGCAATTTCAAGATTCTGATGATGCAGTGTAAACATACTGCACAGATGTAATAGGGGAGGATGTCGGAGTTGTGTATAAAAAGGTGGACCCTGTGTCAGTGAGGTAGGGACATTTTCCAGAAGGTATCGTGGGTGCACGGTTTCTGTGATGACAACACCAGAGTATTTCCTTCTCGCTGACACTGTGGTCCCTCCAGTGGAGAAGTGATGCTACAATACTTGGTAATGTATAGTAATGATGCTTATTTCTCTATGTACTATAATTCATATTAATTGTATAATTCACATGAAATTAATTAACAAAACAGGGTAATATTATATCTGCCATTCCATTAATTTGGTGTTTTATCATTTAAATTAATCATTGTATAAAAAAATATTGTAACATATCCAAGTGGTGCCTTCTTTAAAGCCGTATCCGAACCTTATTGCTAAACAGTTGGCAATACAAATACCAAGACATTTTGGACAATTGTAGCTTCTAATTTTATGGGGACAGTTGAGGGTAGGCCTTTATCTGTTCTAGCATTACTGTACCCAAAGCAAG
Organism: Dendrobates tinctorius; assembly: GCF_039654945.1. Taxonomy (NCBI): domain Eukaryota; kingdom Metazoa; phylum Chordata; class Amphibia; order Anura; family Dendrobatidae; genus Dendrobates; species Dendrobates tinctorius. The sequence goes on from NW_027361870.1 coordinate 25,407,095, forward strand.
ATCCATAAAGGCAGGTTTGGTGAGTTGTGTGTGAAAGAATTTGAGTGATCTATATGGAGCCCTGACATCAACCCCATATAATACCTGTAGGATAAACTTAAAAGGAGATTACAATCCAGGCCACCTTGTCCAACATCAGTGTCTCATAAATAATTTTCAAAATGAATGGGCAAAAATTTCCACAAACAAACTCCAAAATCTTGTAGAAAACCTTCCCAGAGGAATGGAAGTTGGTATAGTAGCAATGGGGGAAACAACTCTATATTAATAATATAATAGTACGGATATATGGACAGAGTTTACAATGTCTGCCAATGATATATTTTGGTGGGAAATACTTTATACACTATGTAAGTTAGAAGTGATTACATTTGATCTGTGGTACCATAAATGCATGTTAAGCAGACATGTATCACATAATGTTAGCGCTGTAGACTTTCTGTATGTTCAATATTAATAACAACATTATTCCTGTGTTATCATCTGATGTCATGACACATTGTACATTTTATATGTCTTGGAAATAAAAACCTTTCCAGTGTGTCACACATGCATCGGACATGTTCCAGGCTTGTTACATGGCAAAGTGATCTGATGCAGCAAGTTTTACAATGACGCATGTTGTAAGCTCATCTGTTCATTCACCTTTTGTGTCCGAGGATCTCCCTCTTCTGGTGAAGGAAGGTAGTGAGGCTGATTTGGATGAAAGAAACCAAACACCTGATCAGGTGGATTGTGACTGGGTAACGGGAACTTCAGACTGGATATAAGGCAGCCGACGCCCTTCTGAGCGGCTGGTGATTTCTCTGCTGGATTCTTGGAGACCAGTCTGATTCCTGCTTCCCAAAGATAAGTTTTTGCTCTGCTATTGAACTTATAAGTTTTGGTTTTGTTTTCCTTGTTTTCTGAGTTCAGCCATCCCCAGCTGGGGGTGTGCTGGATTCTTTTTCCTTGATCAGTGTTCTCTTTTGCTCTGCTTTCAGAATATTCTGAGTGCTGATATAGGGTTTGAAGTCTAGTGACTTCAGGGTCCTTTTTGCTTATCAGTTGTGTTGGTAATATTTTTAGCAGGGTTTTCTCGGATTGCAGACAGCAGCTTTTCTGTCCTGTCCTTTTTAGTTAGCTTGGGTCCCATCGTTTGCTCAACCTATCTTTCTATCTGTGTTAGTGTTTTCATCTTGCTTCACCGTCATTATATGTTGGGGGCTGCCTATTGCTTTGGGGTCTGCTCTGGGGCAGTCAGTTTTTCCCTTTACTCTCTTTAGGCTTATGTAGATCTCTGGCTGTGACGTCTTTGTGGGGAAAGTATTAACATGAAAACATAAATCAATTGCCAAATGTACACAATATTATTGATACAGGAAAGATGCATATCTTTGTACCGTGTTAGCCAGTAGATAGAAAAATATTCAGAATTGAGAGTCCTCAGTGGTTGGTCTTCACAATATTATTGGGCATTCACAGAATTTCACTTTTAACGTTTTGACATTAATTTCATTTTGACACATGCAGTATTTCAAAACTAAAGTGCGAAGTGACATTGCATGTATTTATTTATTTTCGGTCTAACCATTTCAGGTCTTGTTATTTTTGGTCTTTTGAACAAAGAAAGTTTAGCTACATTTGGACTATGGATTTTTTAATATTATTATTATTACTACCATATAAATGTAGGTAGGGTAACCGACTGGGGGGGGGTGACCCACTTCTTGGGGTCCTTTCGTACTTTGTGGCAGGCTTGCCGCTGAAGGTGTTGTATTTGCGGCAATAATCCTGCCGACTACACCAAATGTAGGTAGGGTAACCGACTGGGGGGGTGACCCACTTCTTGCCGCAGACAAACACGAGACTGAGACAGAATTTGTATTCAATAGGTCCATTTTTATTGGCCGTCTTTCTGACGACCACCGCAATTCACCACAGGAATTTCACACTTCTCTTGTACACAGACCCGGGTACCTTCACTTCTTTATTACTATTGTCGAGGTGTCCTTCGTGGCTTTTCTCACTGTGGCATATTCATGACCTTAATGAGCGGTACCATATGACCGCTCCATGCAGGAAGAAGCTGTCAGCGCTGGGACAATGGAGGATGCAGGGGACGTTCAGCGTTGCCACAGGAGGGTGAGTATGATGTCCGAGCCACCTCCCCCTCCCCCGCTGGTTTCTGCAGAATGACTCGTGTATAAGCCGAGAGGGCATTTTCAGCACAAAAAAATGTGCTGAAAATCTCGGCTAATACACGAGTATATACGGTATTCTACGTTATGTTTCATTTTATTTTTTACATATTTTAAGTAATATTAGAATTTGGGTTATAAAAATATTAATAAAAGATATCTGAAATTCTTACTGATTACATAATTATATAACTTAGCAATCACGTCTCAGCTGCTGCCTATATTCTACACACTGGTCTTAGGGAAATCATGAATATGATGAATGGTGATAGAACTACAACATCATGGCTTACCATCAGGGCAGTCTGTACTGGATTCAAGGGGCTGGCAGCAGATGAATATGCTTCAGTTTGCCATTTTTAGAGTATTAGTGGACACAGTAAGGTTTTTCTTAAGGTCTCAGAACTACTACAGACAAGAAATTGTCTGGCGTTAACATTTTTTTCATAGGCATGAGTTGTCATAAAATAACAAACAAAGCCATACAATACCTGTCACTACTGTGGTTCCACGATGGGCTGCTCCAATGGACGGCTCTGGAAGCAATTACTATGTGGCCTGAAAGTCACTGTCTCAGTCACCTGACTGCTGAAGCCAGTCATTGGAGCAGTACTTCATCAGATAAACCTTCAATAGCGCACTGTTCCACTCACCTGATCACTTCAGTAAATCACACAGTCTTCAGCAGTATATTGACTTTCAAATGGCACAAACAGCGGTGTTGATACCGACCATCGGAGCAGCCTGCGTTAGATTCACATGGATCATTTGAGGTGAGAATGTCTCCATGTGTTATCTTATGATCATCCATGCCTAAGAAGACAACCCCTTTGACCCCTCTTTGACATACGCAGTACATGTACAGTGCAAGTTGGAAGCAGTTGTACGAAGCAGGCTCACGGTCTGAGACTGTCCCATACCCGTCAGGTAATGGCTGAGTGTTACAGCTACCAACTGCCTCTAACAATAGAGGATATAGAGAAGTGCCACCCACCATTGATAACCTGTTAATTGCGGCCATGACAGCGGCATTGACAACACAGATGGGGAGAATGTCATTGTATGCACCCATCAGCGCACCCGTGACATGATAATGGGTTGCCAATGGGTTTCTATGACAGGAGGGGGTCTGTTGAACACCTCCTTACTTATCATTGTGGAGCTCCCCTGGAACCCAACCTGTGGCTGGGTTTTAAAGGAGACCCTGATTTTTACTACATGCAGCAATACTGTGGCATTGCTGTATAGAGTACAAACAATCTGATGATCACAGGTTCAAGTCCCTTACGGAAACTATCGAGAACAGTCAAAAAAAAAGTTTACAAAAACATGAAAAAAACCCATAAAAGTTCAAATCAACCCCTTTTCCCTATTAAAAATAAAGATAATAAAAAGGTTAAAAATTACACATATACAAAAGTCTGATCTATCAAAATATAAAAATAATTAACCTGATCAGTAAACATCATAAAATCAAGAACACCAAAATTCTGTATTCTTAGTCTCTGCAATGCCATCAAAATTTCATATCTATCTCAAAATAGAATCAATAAAAGCATCATCTTGCATCGCAAAAAAATAAACATAGCTCTATTGACTGAAAAATTAAAATGTCATGGATCTTGGAAAATGGAGACACAACCCTAAAAAAGTTTTTTCTAAATTTTGAATTTTTTTCTCACCGCTAAAGTAATTAAAAAATGGACATACTGCATGGTCATTTTTACCACAAAAGGTACATCATAAAAACGTTTCCCAAAAAACTATGTCAGAATGGCATTTTTTTCACAATTTCTCTCTACTTGGAATTTTTTCCCCGCTCTCCAATACACTATGACTATGTGGTAAAATGAATAGTGTCATTCAAAGTACAACTCATCTCACAAAAAAGGCCTCTTACGGCTCTGTGAACAGAAAAATTAAAAAGTTATAGCTCTGGGAAGAAGGGGAAAAAAAATTAAAACGCAAAAAAAGAAATAGGCCATGCTGTGAAGGGGTTAGAGAAGAATATGTAAAAGACAATACTTGCTCGTCTTCAGCAGTCACGTAATGAGGATATAGTGTTGTATATTTATACTGTATACTAAGAATTTTAAGGAATTAGACTCTCAAACTCACAAATTCACTTCTGATCTACAAAGGGAAAATAAGTAATTGATACACTGCTGATTTTGCAAGTTTTCCCACCTACAAAAAATGGTGAGGTTTGTATTTTGTATCCTAGGTACCCTTCAACTGTGAAAGACAGAATCTAAAAATAAAAAACAGAAAATCACATTGTATGATTTTTACATAGTTAAATTGCATTTTATTGCATGAAATAAGTATTTGATCACCTACCAACCAGCAAGAAGTCTGGCTCTCACAGACCTGTTTTCTTTCTCTAAGAAGCCTCCTATTCTGCACTCATTACCTGTATTAATTTTACTTCTTACCTGTGTAAAAGACACCTGTCCACACACTCAATCACACTCCAACCTCTCCGCCATGGCCAAGACCAAAGAGCTGTCTAAGGACATCGGGAACAAAATTGTAGACCTACACAAGGCTGGGATGGGTTACAGGATAATAGGCAAGTAGCTGGGTGAGAAGGCAACAACTGTTGACACAATTATTAGAAAATGGAAGAAACGCAAGATGACTGTTAATCTTTCTCAGTCTGTGGCTCCATGCAAGATCTCGCCTTGTGGGGTAAGGATAATTCTGAGAAAGGTCACGAATCAGCAAAAACTACACAGGAGAACCTAGTCAATGACCTGAAGAGAGCTGGTACCACAGTCTCAAACATTACCATTAGTAACACACTATGCCATCATGGATTAAAATCCTGCAGGGCACCATATAAGGTTCCCCTGCTCACGCCAGCACATGGCCAGGCCTGTTTGAATTTCGCCAATGGCCATCTGACTGACCCCGAGGGTGCATGAGAGATGGTTATGTGGTCAGATGAGACCAAAATAGAACTTTTTGGTATCAACTCCACTCACGGTGTTTCTGGAAAAAAGAAGGATCAGTACAACCCCAAGAACACTCTCCAAACCATTAAGCATGGTGGGTGAAACTTCATACATTGGGGGTGCTTTTCTGCAAAGGGGACAGGACAGCTGCACCGTATTGAAGGAAGGACGGATGGGGTCATGTATAGCAAGATTTTAGCCCACATTCTCCTTCTCTCAGAGCATTAAAGATGGGTCATAGCTGGGTCTTCCAGCATGACATTGAGCCAAAACACAAAGCTATTGCAACTAAGAAGTGTCTCCATAAGAAGCATTTCAATGTCCTGGAGTGGCCTAGCCAGTTTCCAGACCTGACCCGAATAGAAAATCTTTGGAGCGAGCTGAGACTCAATGTTTCCCAGCGACAGTCGTGAAACCTGAAAGATCTGGAGATTTATATCGAGGAGTTGGCCGAAATCCCTGCTGCAGTGTGTGCAAACTTGGTCAAGAACCACCGAAAACATCTGACTTCTGTAATTGCAAAGGTTTCTGTACCAAATATTAAGTTCTGATTTTTTTTATTGTATCAAATACTTATTTCATGCAATAAAATACAAATTATGTAAAAATCATACAATGTGATTTTCTGGATTTTTTTCTCAAGATTCTGTGGCACACAGTTGAAATGTACCTTAGGTAAAAATTTCAGACCTCTCCATTCCTTGTAGGTTAAAAAAATTGCAAAACCGACAGTGTATCAAGTACTTAATTCTCTCCCCATATTTAGAATTAAAAGACATTGAAAAATCAACTTGACATGTATTTTAGTGTTCTGTCTCCACCATCTAATTCATAATCCTTGATTCTCTGCTTGTTAATGTTTTCAGTGTTTCTGGCTCCCTCTAGTGACCAGAGTAATAACCGCAGTGTTATTGTGTTATTTTACTTTCACTTTAATGCTTGTATTTTTTCCCTCCATTGCTGTGCATTCTGGTAAGCGTTGCAATGCATTCTGGTAGGTTTTGCAAAGCATTATGGTTAGATCAGCCTCCATTTCCCTCCAGTTCTCCAATTTCCTTCTGCCTGCATTCAGGAAGCATCTCATTTCTCTTCTCCCCTTGTTATAGCATCACTGGTATGTAATTAGTGCTCCTGTATCTAATTCCTGTCTCATATTAGCCTGGTTAATTAGTTCTTCCCCTTGTTAGCTATTAGTGTAGATGGTGATTTATAATGTATTATGTATATATGAATTCCTGATGTACGCTGTATTGACTGAGTGTATATATGTTTTGCTTGTAGTTTCACCGTGCTCCAATATACCATCACGTTCAATAAAGCACAGATTCAACTACAGTCTCCTTACTGGACCCCGGTATAGCGGTTTAGCTGCCATGTATAGCTAGATGAATTCTGCTTCATTTAGTGAGGACAGAACATTTAGTTTTTGGAAAACAATAGAGTAAATCTAGTGAATCGATGGCTCTTTTATATTTTATTTATATACATTTTGTAATTAGTATCAATTCACTGTTAGTCAGATACAGACACAGGTTCAGATACCCGGAAGGTTGATTGTTATTTTGTCTTGTTTGCCTCTTAGATACAACACTATCTAAGACAAGTGGAATATTTCATGTGACCCTCGACAAGAAAAGTGTTAGTGATATGATAGTCAGTAATAAACTCCATAGTGTAATCCCAGAGTTGATGCAATACATTACTGGCTATGGAACCACATAGTATGAAGCACGTTATGAGGTCATTATTATGCCACAGTATGCTCGATGAATTCCTGTTTCCTGTACGACATGAGAAACCTCAAGAGCATGTCAAATTTCTCTTTTCTAGGAGAGAATAAATAGCTTGTGGTTTTCTTGCTCTTTGTAACTGAGTCAAGGGGGAATCCTGAAATGATCAAGCACTAGTAAGCGCGAGGAAGTGACATAGAGATTGCTGCACAGTGAAGAAAGTCGTATTGCTTTATGGATAAAAAAAGACATTTTCGTGGTAAGCGATCCAACTGTTACATTTTTTATGACCCGCACATCTAATGCTAAACCATTGCTTTCCAACTTTGTGAAGGTAGTTTTAAAACTAGCACAAATTCATGCAATCAGACAATATAAAAGAGGGTTAAAACAAAGTTTACCACCCTCTTACAAAAAAGGACTCAAGCATTACAAACATCTCACAAACATCTCACTTAGGCTAGTTTCACACTAGCGCTTTTGAGCGCAGCGACGGCCTGCGCACGGCCGCCGCTAAGCCCCGCCCCCTGCCCCGCCTCCACCGGTATCCGCCTCCGGGCGCATGACGTTGCATGCGTCATGCGTCCCCTATCTTCATCACAGAGGGCGCAGGCCGTGTGCAGTCTGCGCACAGTCTGCGTTTGGCGGCGCATGCGTCCTTTTGACGGTGCGCCGAGCACAACCAAAATGCAACAGGTTGCGTTTGGCGCTGCTCGGCGCACCGTCAAAAGGACGCATGCGCCGCCAAACGCAGACTGTGCGCAGACTGCGCACGGCCTGCGCTCTCTGTGATGAAGATAGGGGACGCATGACGCATGCAACGTCATGCGCCCGGAGGCAGAGATACCGTTGGAGTCAGGGCAGGGGGCGGGGCTTAGCGGCGGCCGTGCGCAGGCTGTCGCTGCGCTCAAAAGCGCTAGTGTGAAACTAGCCTAATATGTCTTGCACTTTCTCATCCTTATTGGTTGCTATAGATTACCTTTGATCATGGTTACTTAAAGGGAACCTGTCACCATGAAAATGCTGGCTGGTCTGCAGGCCCCATGTTATAGAGCAGTGAAGCTTAGCAGACTGATATATAGTTGTGTGAGTTAGGACCCTGTCACACATTGCGACTCACCAGCGATCCCGACAACGATTTCAACTTGTCAGGATCGCTGGTGAGTTGCTACATGACCGCTGGTGAGCTGTCAAACAGGCAGCTTCACCAGCGATCAGCACCAGCGACGCCGAGCGCGCGGTGTCGCTTTGTACTTTAGTTACCAGCGCGCTGATGCAGGAAGCTGGTAACCAAGGTACACATCGGGTTTCTAAGCACCGCCTGGTGCTTAGAAACCCTGCGTTTACCTTAGTTACCAGCGCGCTGATCGCTGGTCTCCCGTCTGTCACACGCAGCGATGCGTGCTGGCCAGCGGGAGACCAGCGATCAAAAAAAGTCCTGGCTATTCCAGGACGATCAGCGATACCAGGCAGGGGGGCCGGTCGCTGGTCAGTGTCACACACAGCGATCTCGCTGGTGAGATCACTGTTGCGTCACAAAACTTGTGACTCAGCAGCGATCTCGCTAGCGAGATCGCTATGTGTGACGGGGCCTTAAGATTCAGTATAATCTGTGTTTAGTCATTTAATCCTCTGCCCTTTCTGGCACTTTCAGTCTAGTGGGCGGCCCTACCAGTGACTGACAGCTATATCTGCATGTACACTTATACAAGGAAAGCTGTCATTCATTTATAGGACTGCCCTCTTGACCGAAAGTTACAAAAAGAGCAAAGGTTGAAATGATGAAAGAACAGACAAAAGAATAATGCAGTACTCTATAAGTGCTAAAATGGCAAGAATTGAATATATTGAATGTGAACTTCATTACTGTTATATAGAACATACTTATAAAAATTAAATATTAGCGCATAAATTAGCCAATTTAGAAGAGAAATTCAGGTGACCTTTCTTTGATGGGACCCTAAATCTATTATTTATCAAACATACCTCTACAAGCCTACAAATTTAAAGGGCAGGCAGGATCCAGCATTAATTAAAAACAGTCTTTAGGCCTCTTTCACACTTCCGTTTTTTACAATCAGTCACAATCCGCCAGGTTTTGAAAAAAAACGGATCCTCAATTTTTTTTGAGGATCCGTTTTTTTCCCATTGACTTGCATTAATGGCGGATTGTGACGGATTGCTGTCCGTTGCATCCGTTTTTTGTGAGGATCCGCCAAAAGTTGCTGTCCGTCACCATCCTCAAAGATTTCAAAACGGAGCTTGTAACATTTTTTTCTCTGGCGGATCCTGCAGACACTGATTTAACCCGAATTTCTTTCTGGGTGCCGGACAAAACAAGAAAAAAATTCTCTCTCTCTCTCTCTCCTCTCTCTCTCCTCTCTCTCTTCTCTCTCTCCTCTCTCTCTCTCTCCCCGGCCAACGATTCCTTTAAATTTCTTCATTTTCAGGATCCGTCTGAAAACGGATCCTGTGCCATCCGTTCACATAAGTTGAGAACGGATCCGTTTGTCCGCCTTTTTGGCGGATTGTAACTGATGCAAAAAACTGGCTGATGGTAAAAGTGCTTAGTGAGAAAAGCAGGCAGTGTACTATTGGAAGTTGTGACTGCCTCCTTTTCTGACGGTGCACTCCTCCCATCAGCATTTGCTCACATTTGCTTTATCCTGCTCGGAGGTGCTGGTCAGTTTTTTTATTTTTATTCTTAAAACACAAGTTATACTGAGTCTTTTCTCACAAAACTGTATATCAATTTTTTCAGCTCTCCCTGCTTTATAACATGATGCCTGCAGAATAGACTACATTTTTATGGTGATAAGTTTCCTTTAATTTGCATTATTACTCTTCCTTATTAGTCTTATTTATATCTTATATTCTTTGTCATGTATTGTTATGTTATCTGTACTATTGGCAACTGTTATTGCTAGGTAGTATTATGTCCTTATAATATAATATGGCATGATAATATTTATTAGATTCTTACTGGCCTGGTCTGGCATCCAAACCAGTCCTCCGCGATAGCCAGTCTTCACTTCTGCGTTTGTCATCCTTGATCCAGCATCTTGGTTACCGTTAGTGATTACTAGACCCCTCAACATACAGGGTGGGCCATTTACAGTATATGGATACACCTAAATAAAATGGGAATGGTTGGTGTTATCAACTTCCTGTTTGTGGCACATTAGTATATGGGAGGGGGAAAACTTTTCAAGATGGGTGGTGACCATGGCAGCCATTTTGAAGTCGGCCATTTGGATCCAACTTTATTTTTTTCAATGGGAAGAGGGTCATGTGACACATCATACTGGTTGAGAATTTCACAAGAAAAACCATGGTGTGCTTGGTTTTAACGTAGCTTTATTGGTTCATGAGTTATTTACAAGTTTCTCTTTGTTTACAGCCATTGACTTGTCACAGAGGTTAACACGTGAGGAACAGATAGAAATTGTGTTGAAGTCTGGTGAACGCAGTACCCGGATCATTGCAGATTTCAATAGAAGACACCATACACAAGAAAACTGTCACCATTCCCATTTTATATAGGTGTATTCATATAAATGGCCCACCCAAAAAATTTTGCCTCATCACTCTACATAATGTTCTGTGTAAACTGAGGGTCCTGTTCCAATTTTTGTTTTGCCCATTCTGCAAATTCAGCGCACCGATCTGGGTCACCAACCATTCCCATTTTATTTTAGGTGTATCCATATAAATGGCCCACCCTGTATATTATACCTCATATGAGGCCACCAGGTCTCATGTCTCATGTGACTTCATGATGTTGGGGCCATGAAAGTGCGAGGGACACCCAGAATTTGGTGCCAAGTATGCCTAATGCAGACGTGAAGACCATCTGAAACTGAGGATTGGACTGGAGAGATAGAAATTTCTCATCTCAATTTGTATTAATATTTCATTTCATTCCAAATTTGCAGCAGCTGTTAGTTCTATACCGTATAAGAAATGCGAGAAAGCAGTGACATCAGAGCTAGTGATAATATGGGATATAAACCTCAGGTCAAGACATATCTGTTGCAGGGTGAAACAAGTAAAATGAAGCTATGTTTTTATACTATGTTCTGAATACTGCGTTAAAGATGATATGACTGGGTCATGCATCAAGACAGTGTCCAAACAAGCCCTGTAATGTACCTGTAAGCATAGAAAGAAGTGTACCCCCAGTTGAGATCAAACACACATAAACAAGTAAAAAAGAAAAATTCTACTTTGCATAGAAAATGCCTGTGCTGTAGTTGGTTGGCAAGTGGGGGTAAGTAAGCACTTAGGTGCACCACCCTAGGACTTACTGAGGACCAGAGTGGAGCAAGGAAAATCCTCCTGTCTGAGCTTCAGCCAGTGGTGGTTGAGCAAATAAATAGTGACATGATAGCTGTGTAAAAAGTGTGGATACACTGGCTCTCAATTCCACATGAAGCAACCTGAAAAAGGAGTCTTCCCCAAAACGTTGCAATAGGTGCATATCTGCACGCCAAATCCCTATCCATGATGCCTTCTTGAAACGCTGGTCGTGTCCATAGCTTATTTATCTCACTTCAAAGATGTGATCTTTTCTTGGATTATGTCATCGGACCTATTTGTGAGATCAGAAAGTCATATATCCTGCAAGTATTTGCCATACTTCCGTGAAGTGTCAGTATTTATATTTATACTATTGGAACGTACAGTTTAAGGCCTGTTTCACATTTCCGTCTTTCAAGGTCAGTCAAAATCCACCAGGCGGTTAAAAAACGGATCCATCTCCGTCATGGGCCAAACTGATGCCACTGGATCCGTTTTGTATACGGATCCGCTGTAGCCGGCAAGAGGTTGAAATTTAAAGGAGAGAGAGAGATTTATTTTCTTCTTCACGGCCTTCCCGGAACGCTATTCAGGGTTAAAATCCCTGCCAGAGCAAATCTGCCGGGCATGCACAATACAAAATAGCGGACCGTCGCTCCAAAAAAGCCTTTCAGAGTCCGTCTCCTCCGCCCAGGATCCGCTAGAATTCTGACAGATCCGTCAAAAATCGGATGAGATGGACGACCATCAGTTAAAATCCGCCGCTAATGTAAGTCAATGGGGGAAAAAAACGGATGGGCGGATCCGTTTTTTTCTAAAAGTGGCGGATTTTGACTGACGTCAAAAAACGGAAATGTGAAACAGGCCTAAATAAAACGAGCATTTTTTTGGAAACCATTTAGACTTGTGTCCCTTTATTATGAGAATTTTTGTGAATGTACATTAGAGGTAGTTGAAATAGATCATTATGTAATGACTCTATATAAATATGAGTTTCACTTTTTGTATTGAAGAACTGAAATAAATTAACTTTTTGATAATGTTCTAATTTTGTGGGAAGCACCTGTACTTCCTTCACGCTTTGCAACACTGGGGTCCTGAATTCAAACCTGTCCAAGGATGACATCTGAAAGGAGTTTATGTGTTCTCTGCAAGTTTGCTCTAGTTTCTTTCCACACTCGAAAGACATAGGGAATGGACACAGTGATGATAATGGAATCACTGTACCATCAAGAGACTCTACGCCTACAGTATGGGTAAAATCTGCTGTGTATTCATCCTGTCAGCACACTCTTACATTTTAGGGGTTCCATGTAGGTCATGCCTAGCAAAAGTAAACTTCAAATAATACAGTGGAAAACTTCTGCGTCTTCTATAAATTGGCTGCTTATCAGCACTTGCTGAACACGGGTTTGGCTTTTATTTTATACAAATAGAGAGATATTGGGCTTCTGATTTTTTCTATCTTGATTAGAAAGCATTTGCCTTCTCTAAAGACAGTAGTAAATGTTTTCATGAAGCATTCAGTTTTACGATGATGTGATAAACAGCACAGCTGTCAGTTTACGAACAAGCAAAAGATTGCTGGGTTATTTTGGAAATCTTTTTCGTTTTTGTTATTTTAAACTCAGGTATAAACTTTAAAAAACGGCAGTGCATTATATATATGCCTTGCATGTCAAGAAAAGTCAAGATACTTTTTCTTCTTCATTGAACACGTAACCCAAGAGGTAAAACTCAAGATGAGTTCTGATATATCTATTGGTTGTAACATGAATACTTCTCTCAAACAGACAGTGTATAAAGCCTGTTTACCTTGTGAAATGCCCATGTTCAAATGTGTTACATGGTTCTCTCAGGAATACGCGACTAAAGTTGTTGACAATTTTTGGGGTGATAAATCCAGGAGTGGTGACTAGTTTCTATTATACTTTTCCTCTGTTTGCTCCACTCCTAAATTTTGGCAAATACTGATGTAAAATACTTATCATGTGAACGTGGCTTTAAAATGTGTTAATTACATTTTTTTCAAGTGTTTCATAATAACTAAAAGTAACAATAACAATGAATGACTGTTTCTGTCCTTGTTGACGGAATGCTTCGTGTTCGTCTGCAGATTAGATAACTCCAAAATCTGAACGTACAGTGTGTGCTCACTCTTCAGAGCATTGCAAGGTTATTGTGTTTCATTTTTCATAAAGTGGTTTAATATAACAATACACAACTTTGGAAAGTTGGACTTATTCAGCATATACAGTATATTTACATGGGCACTGTCCTTTCAGACAACTTGATCTCTTTTGATAGATAATGTCATAATTAAAATCTGAAATTGAAAAGGATTCACCGCGCTAACTGAGAGAAAAAAACAAACAAACAAACAAACAAAAAAAACTGATTACACGGATACTTACTTAATGGTGTGAGAAGGAACCCAAGGTCAGAAGTGATTCTTGATGTCAGGGATGCTTCACTCTGTTTGGTGATCCGTATATAGGAAAAACTGCTGGATATAGTAAGAATTTTTAGGATTGTACTGACCAATAGAAAAGGTAGCAAGCTGCTACCAGGACAGATGGTACTCACTTGAGTATGTCCAGGTCCAATGGTGAATGATACCGATGTCAGATTTAGGTGATTTTAGATCCAGAATAATCTGATTCTTAACTGGGGATTTAGAAGTGACAGTAAGAAGTAACAATGACAAGTTTGTCCTGAGGTAAGTAACTGGAAGCTGCCCTTACTGTGCAATGGTATAAATTGCAGTATTAAATGATTGATTCCTTAGGAGCGCTGCTGGAAGTGAAGCGCTGAATTAAGGTTATAGATGGGTAGCTGAGTAGCAGTCTGTGTCCGCTGATGGAACAAGGTGCTGGGCTAGGTGAACCTGCTACAACCCTGATGAAGAGGGAAGTATTCCCTTGAAATGCGTTGGTTTTGTGCCTCTTCTGCACCCCCCGTCCTTGATTCCAGTGTGACGTCACACAAGCTCCGCCACCACCACTCGCTGTGCCCCTCTGCGTAGCTTCCGGCCGGAGCGCGCGAGGTGCCGGTGTCTTCCACGTGCAGCCGCAGCAGCTGCAGGATCAGCGCTCCAGCCAAGCACCATCACCCAGCCTACCTCACCGAGCACCAGCCACCCCAAGTAAGTGCACCAACCCAGCACTTCGTTTCCACAGCTGGCCTAGCCTGTCATTCACTCACACCTACCACCCAGGGCCTGAGCTCCAACTGCTCTCCATCTGGATCAACTAACGATCACTAGCAGGTTCACCTAGCCCAGCACCTCTTTCCATCAGCGGGCACAGACTGCTACTCAGCTACCCATCTGTAACCTTAATTCAGCGTTTCACTTCCATCAGCGCTCCTAAGGAATCAATCATTGAATACTGCAATTTATACCATTGCACAGTAAGTGCAGTGTCCAGTTACTTAACTATTATCTCTACCTCAGGCCAAACTTGTCATTGTTACTTCTTACTGTCACTGCTATATCCCCAGTTAAGAATCAGATTATTCTGGATCTAAAATCACCTAAATCTGACATCGGTATCATTCACCATTGGACCTGGACATACTCAAGTGAGTACCATCTGTCCAGGTAGCAGCTTGCTACCTTTTCTAGTGGTCAGTACAACCCTAAAAATTCTTACTACTTTATCCAGCAGTTTTTCCTGTATACGGATCACCAAACAGAATGAAGCATCCCTGACATCAAGAATCACCTCTGACCTTGGGTTCCTTCTCACACCATTAAGTGAGTATCCGTGTAATCATTTTTTTTTTTTCTCTCAGTTAGCGTGGTGAATCCTTTTCAATTTCTGATTCAGCTCTTTTAACAGGCACCGGCACAGAGCCTGTTTTTCACCAGCCGCTTCTGGGATCTTTTACACATTTTCAAGTGGACTAGCGCCAGTGTGCTTATTGTTACTTGTTTCATGTTTAAAATCTGCAAATCACTATTCAAAAATTGTGTTGTCTTAAGCTACTTTCACACATCAGTTTTTAAGCATCAGGCGCGATGCGGCGAAAAATGTAAAAGCTGAATCCGACGCCGGTTGCCACCGGATCCGGCTTTTTTCCCATAGACAAGCATTATCATCGCATTGCGCCTGATGGCTGTGTGACGTGTCCGGCTTTTGCCGGACACGGCAAAAAATGCCTGTCCGGCGTCTGCAAAAAATGTTCCCTGCAACGTTTTTTGACAGCGCTGGACCGCTTTTTTCCACTGTGCATGCCCGAAGACTCTCTCGCCCTCTCCCTCTCCTGCAACATCTCCGGCCTAAACAGATGATCCAGCGGGCTGCGGCTACTACCGGATCAGGTTTGACAACTTTTCGCCACAGCCCGCCGGATTTAAAAAACTGAAATCTGAAAGTAGCCTTAGGGTCCCGTTACACTAAACGACGCTCCAGCGATCCAGACAATGATACGACCTGGTCAGGATCGCTGGTGCGTCGCTACATGATTGCTGGTGAGCTCACAAACAGGCAGACTCACCAGCAATCAGGACCAGCGAGGACGCTGGTAACCAGGGTAAATAGCGGGTAACTAAGCACGCGCATCCCTTAGTTACCCGCTGGGTACCCTGGATACCAGCGTGCTCTCGCTGGGAGCTGGTATCCAAGGTAAACAGTGGGTAACTAAGCACGCACAGCACTTAGTACCCCGCTGTTTGCCTTGGATACCAGCTCCCAGCACGAGCACGCTGGTATCCAGGGTACACCGCCGGTAAGGTACCCGCACACTTAGTTACCCACTGTTTACCTTGGATACCAGCTCCCAGCGTCGCTGATCATTGGTCTCCCGTTGCAACACGCAGTGATGCATGCTGGCCAGTGGGAGACCAACGATCAAAAAATGACCCAGGACATTCCTGCACGATCAGTGATACCTGGTGGGGGGGGCGGTTGCTGATGCGTGCCACACACAGCGAGATCACTGATGCATCACAAAATCGGTGACACATCAGCAATCTCGTTAGCGATCTCACTTAGTGTAAAGTACCCCTTACCCTTGAAAAATCACTTCAAAGTACCAGACTCTAAGTAACTCCCCTTTGTCCCACTTGCAATCAATTGCCTATTGTCAAGTGTGATCTGCATCTAGCAGAAGAGAAGCTGAGAGGGGTTACAGGAAATGGGAGCAGGTCTTTGTCTCTCTGCTTCTGCATACAGGCATAGCAAAAGGGCAGGCAGTTTGGGTTGGGAACGCTATTTTACAATGGCAGGTGCAGTGTAAGGTAAAAGGTAATTTCAGCACATATAGTACTGGCAGAATGCTGATGAAGAACCACCCACTCAAAAAGAGTCAATTGCAAATGCTAAAGCATAAAAATTGGAATGAATCCTGGACATATTAGCCTAGCTGTTTTAACTTGTGGTGGATGAAGGCAGCAAGACCATTTATTTCTAAAGATATAAAAAGATAGGTATGCTTTAATTCTAACATATATGTTGTAATTAACTAATTAAAAGGGTATTCCGGTTTAAGAAGTTATCATTAATTCCTAGGATATTTTTAGGTTCTACATCAATGGGGGTACAACAGCTGAAACCAGGGGCGGAACAAGGTATTTTGGTGACCTAGGCAGATGAATACCCCCCCAGATGAACTCTCGCCCCCCAAGTAAAGAATGGGTCAGAAACTAAAGTAAGAGGACCCCGAACACTCCCTCCCTTCTCCGTACGATGGGTCAGGTAGCAAGCTCTGACAATTATTTCCACTGGAATTGTTACCTGGCTTTGCTTTTCCCTTGAAAGCATAAACAAGGCCCACAGCAGAGCCATGGGTGTAGTGACCCAGGACCCAGCTTTGTAGGGCAAGCACAGGTTAAATTAATAAAAGTAGAAGATGCGCAGGCTCTATGGGGTCAAAAGTGTGTGTGTTGGTAAAAGGGGGGTTGTTGGCAATAGAACAGGCCTATATATTATCTGAGAGGGGGTGGAGGCTATTAATCGTCACAAGGCACCAAGAGTAAAGGTCCCGCCACTTTAATTTGGAGGTTATAGTAAGGTTGAATTATGGAAAATGGTAGATGGGTGTGTTGTTGGTTCATTTCGGCGAGCGATGGTGGAGTTGATGGCAAAATTGTAGTTAGGGGTTGTACATCTGGTGGATGGTAACCTTCCCTTTATGTTTGTATTTTGGTTAATTGCCAGGCAGATTTTGGGTCTCTTCAGGGTGGGGTCTCTGGGAGTCGGTGTTATGGAAAGGTTTTCTGTCAACGAATGTGCCCTGGAGCCTGTGGTCGCAGCTGGGGGTAAAGTTGGATGGTTAATTATTATTTATTGGTTTCTGCCAGGTTTTGGAGCTCTATGAACCTTCATACTGACAGGTTATTTATTATCGTAATGTTTGTATAATAAAAGGCCGATTTGGTCAGTTAAGCCAAAGAAAGGTGGTACGAGTGTTTATTGGGTCGGGATCCATGGGAGTGAGGTGGTGATGTGAGATTGTTGGGTGGTAGTAATGGAACAGTTGGAGGAAAGCATCTACAATACTGCAGTCATGGCTTTTGCGCTCACTGTAAGGCTAAGTGCACACGCTGCAGATTGGTCTGCAGATTTTTATCTGTGGAATCGCAGGTAAAACCGCAGGTAAAATAACCTGCGGTTTTACCTGCGGATAAGTCTGCGGTTTTCCCCTGCGGTTTATCGCCTCTGCAATGGAGGAGATGGGAAACCGCAGCAGAATCCACAGAAAAGAAGTGACATGTAATTTCTTTCTGCGGATTCAAAACCGCAGCTTTTCCGCAGTTAAAAATTCTGCAGCATGTGCACAGCAGAATGTAAATCACATAGATTTACATGCTACTGTACACTGTCTGCAGAACTGCTGCAGATCTGCAGCGGCCAAAACTGCAGCGGATCCGCAGCAAAAACCGCAGCGTGTGCACATAGCCTAACATTGCTGTATAGACTGACCCTATAATGTATGGAAATAGTGGTATGCCTAGAGTGGGAGATTTTCTAATATAGCAGCTCTCTGTTATGGTTTGTAGAGGGGGCTCCAGAAAGGGGATCCACTCTATGACACCCATATGCACATACGATATAAGGCATGTAAATGGATTATAGTCCTGAAACGATCCTATAAAGAGTAAGTCCAATGTGTGATTGCAACCTCTGCAACTTTTAAAGAGATGCAACTGTCGTTTCTGGTGGAGACTTAATTTCCTTTCACAATGCTTGTATGAACCCTCATTCTTTTTCATGCACCAACTCGTATTTTTTCATTACTTGTAGCCTCATAGCTTCTAACCAAATTGCAGGATACTGTCTCCAACAAGAACAGTACAATCCTTTTCTGATGTCATTTTGTAACTGATTGGCTTTTGAGAACCCTACATACAGTTGTGCTCAAAAGTTTACATACCCCGGCAGAATTTTTGCTTTCTTGGCCTTTTTTCAGAGAATGTAAATGATATAATAATATAACTACTCTAAAAAAACTACTGGTTTCTCTTTTTAAATCATAATGACAACCCAAAACATCCTAATGACCCTGATTAAAAGTTCACATACCCTGGTGATATTTGCCTGATAACATTCACAGAAGTTGACACAAATGGGTTTGAATGGCTACTAAAGGTAATATCCTCACATGTGACGTGTTTGCTTGTAATCAGTGTGTGTGCATAAAAGCTGAGTGAGTTTTGGGATCCAGACAGACTCTTGCATCCTTCATCCAGCCACTGACGTTTCTGGATTGTGAGTCATGGGGAAAGCAAAAGAATTGTTAACGGATCTACGGGAAAAGTGTGAAGTTTCCACAATCAGTGATGTTTTCGGGAGCCATATCTTCTGCTGGTGTAGATCCACTTTGTTTTATCAAGACTAAAGTCAGCGCAGCCATCTACCAGGAAATTTTAGAGCATTTCATGCTTCCCTCTAATGACAAGCTTTTTGGAGATGGAAATTTCATTCTCCAGCAGGACTTGGCACCTGTCCACACTGCCAGAAGTACCAATACCTGGTTTAAAAACAACAGTATCACAGTGCTTGATTGGCCAGCAAACTCTCCTGACCTTAACCTCATAGAGAATCTATGTGGTATTGTAAAGAGGAAGATGAGACACCAGACTTCACAATGCAGATGAGCTGAAAGCTGCTATCAAAGCAACCAGGGCTTCCATAACACCTCAGCAGTGCCACAGGCTGATCGCCTCCGTGCCACACTGCATTCATGCAGTAATTGACGCAAAAGGAGCTCCAACCAAGTATTGAGTGCATTTACTGAACATACATTTCAGTAGGCCAACATTTAGGATTTTAAAATCATTTTTTCAAGCTGGTGTTATAAAGTATTCTAATTTACTGAGATAATAACTTTTGGGTTTCCATTGGCTGTAAGCCATAATCATCAACATTAACAGAAATAAACACATAAAACAGATCACTTTGTTTGTAATGACTCTAACATGTGAGCTTCACTTTTTGAATTGAAGAACTGAAATAAATTAACTTTTTGATGATATTCTAATTTTGTGAGATGTACTGTATACCAGGATGGGGCCATGATGAGGGACATATATACCAGGAAGAAGGGCGCATATATATATATATACACACACATGGTCAAAATTGTTGGTACCCCTCGTTTAATGACAGAAAAACCCACAATGGTCACAAAAATAGCTTGAATCTCTTGAATCTGACAAAAGTAATGACTAAAAAATCTATGAAAATGAACAAATGAAAGTCAGACATTGCTTTTCAACCATTCTTCCATAGAATTTAAAAAAAAATAAAACTCATGTAATAGGCCTGGACAGAAATGATGATACTCCTGAAAATAATGTGACAAAAAGGGACATGCTAAATCACGGTGTGTCCACTAATTAGCATCACAGGTGTCTACAATCTTGGTATCAGTGAGTGGGCCTGTATGGAGGGCTACAGATACTGTGCTGTTTGGTGACATGGTGTGCCTGCCTTGCTGGTGGTATATACTCGTCTAATATTTGACTCACTTTGTGAGTTAGACAGTTGCATTTAATTTTCTGGAGTGAGGACATTTTACTTTTTTCTTTAAAAAAATTACAATAAAAAATATAAGCAATGCCAAAAAATTCTGCTTATGGCCCATCCAACTTACATCTCACAAGTTAGAAAGCACGCTTTCTCTGACACACAAGCCTTGGTTTAAGCATTTTTCTGCAATAGCAAAATAAGGACAGAATAACAAAAT
The DNA here is from genome assembly GCF_039654945.1 of Dendrobates tinctorius. Lineage (NCBI taxonomy): Eukaryota > Metazoa > Chordata > Amphibia > Anura > Dendrobatidae > Dendrobates > Dendrobates tinctorius. The sequence goes on from NW_027361870.1 coordinate 25,427,453, forward strand.
ATGTTTTTATTGTGCTGTACTGCAGTATATCATAGATCAATTAATTCTCAATCACACTGACTCTGCAGGTCCATCACTTCCCTGTCACTTGATTCTTTGTATTATTCACAGACTGAGACTACCACTGTTTAGGGATGGGCGAATCTACTCGTTAGGACTCGTTACTCTGCGAGTAGTAGGGGACTCGCAGGAGTCGGTACTCTGCGAGTTTCCAAGCGATTACTCGCACAGTAACGAGTCCAAATACAAATCAATGGCAATCCTAGTTTTTTCAGAGTTTAATTCAAGCAATCCTAGTTTATTAGCGATTTTGTGTCCCCCTGCTGACACAAAATTGCTAAGAAACTAGATTGCTTGTATTAAACTCTGAAAAAAAAAAAAAAATAGGAGTCTTAGCGATTTTGTGTCCCCCTGCTGACTAGTGTTGAGCTTTCCGATTGGCTGCCGAAATGACGTCATCATGATGCGCTGTCTGTGCGCATCATGATGCGCCGTCAGTTCGGGCCTTCGGGGGGGCTGTGCCGACTGTCCGGGGGTCTGTACCGGCCTGCCGGTGGTCTGTGCCGGCCTGTCGGTGGTCTGTGCAGGCTCCGGTGGTCTGTGCCGGCCTGCCGGGGGGCTGTGCCGGCCTGCCAGTGGTCTATGCAGGCTCCGGTGGTCTGTGCCGGCCTGCCGGGAGGCTGTGCCTGCCTGCCGGTGGTCTGTGCCGGCCTGCCGGGGGGCTGTGCCGGCCTGCCGGGGGGCTGTGCAGGCTCCGGGGGGGGCTGTGCCGGCCTGCCGGTGGGCTGTGCAGGCTCCGGTGGTCTGTGCAGGCATCGTCCGATGGGACTACAAGTCCCATCGGGCAATGCCTGCTACCATGACAGTGATTGACACATTAGCCAATGATGGGACAGTAGTAGTCCCATCATCCGGCTAATGTGTTGAATGTAAAAAAAAAAAAAAAATTACATGCTACATACATACAACATGCATACTACATATATACTACATGCAACATACATACTACATGCATACTACATACATACTACATATAACATATATACTACATGCTACATACATGCAACATACATGCTACATACTACATGCATACTACATACATACTACATACAACATATATACTACATATATACTATATATACTACATGTAACATACATACTACATATATACTACATGCAACATACATACTACATATATATTACATGCAACATACATATTACATACATGCATACTACATACATACACTACATGCATGCAACATGCATACTACATATATACTGCATATATACTACATGCATGCAACATACATATATACTACATACAATACATACATATAGACATACAGTACATATAACATAGAGTACATACTTACCGTCACTTGTCACTTTGATCCCCGAAGCCATTGTCACCTGAGGGTTAAATATCAAAATAAAAAAACACCAATATACTTACCCCGATCCGCAGAAGTCCACTAGGGTCCCACGTCGATCTTGCGTGGAATTTCCCACGCAGCAATGGCATAAAGTGAGACTAGGGACTTTTTTTTTTTTTTTTTTAAAGTGGTGGAGGAATACAGTGCAGAAGGATACCTACCTTCCGTCATTGTATTCCTGGAGCTGGTAGAGAACGGTAGCATCAGCTGATGCTGCTGTTCTCCACGCAAGATCGACGTGGGACCCTCGTGGACTTCTGCGGATCGGGGTAAGTATATTGGTGTTTTTTTATGTTGATATTTAACCCTCAGGTGACAATGGCTTCGGGGATCAAAGTGACAAGTGACGGTAAGTATGTACTCTATGTTATATGTACTGTATGTCTATATGTATGTATGTATTGTATGTAGTATACAGTGGGGCAAAAAAGTATTTAGTCAGTCAGCAATAGTGCAAGTTCCACCACTTAAAAAGATGAGAGGCGTCTGTAATTTACATCATAGGTAGACCTCAACTATGGGAGACAAACTGAGAATAAAAAATCCAGAAAATCACATTGTCTGTTTTTTTTTCATTTTATTTGCATATTATGGTGGAAAATAAGTATTTGGTCAGAAACAAGCAATCAAGATTTCTGGCTCTCACAGACCTGTAACTTCTTCTTTAAGAGTCTCCTCTTTCCTCCACTCATTACCTGTAGTAATGGCACCTGTTTAAACTTGTTATCAGTATAAAAAGACACCTGTGCACACCCTCAAACAGTCTGACTCCAAACTCCACTATGGTGAAGACCAAAGAGCTGTCAAAGGACACCAGAAACAAAATTGTAGCCCTGCACCAGGCTGGGAAGACTGAATCTGCAATAGCCAACCAGCTTGGAGTGAAGAAATCAACTGTGGGAGCAATAATTAGAAAATGGAAGACATACAAGACCACTGATAATCTCCCTCGATCTGGTGCTCCACGCAAAATCCCACCCCGTGGGGTCAGAATGATCACAAGAACGGTGAGCAAAAATCCCAGAACCACGCGGGGGGACCTAGTGAATGAACTGCAGAGAGCTGGGACCAATGTAACAAGGCCTACCATAAGTAACACACTACGCCACCATGGACTCAGATCCTCCAGTGCCAGACGTGTCCCACTGCTTAAGCCTGTTCATGTCCGGGCCCGTCTGAAGTTTGCTAGAGAGCATTTGGATGATCCAGAGGAGTTTTGGGAGAATGTCCTATGGTCTGATGAAACCAAACTGGAACTGTTTGGTAGAAACACAACTTGTCGTGTTTGGAGGAAAAAGAATACTGAGTTGCATCCATCAAAGACCATATCTACTGTAAAGCATGGTGGTGGAAACATCATGCTTTGGGGCTGTTTCTCTGCAAAGGGGCCAGGACGACTGATCCGGGTACATGAAAGAATGAATGGGGCCATGTATCGTGAGAAACCTCCTTCCATCAGCAAGGGCATTGAAGATGAAACGTGGCTGGGTCTTTCAACATGACAATGATCCAAAGCACACCGCCAGGGCAACGAAGGAGTGGCTTCGTAAGAAGCATTTCAAGGTCCTGGAGTGGCCTAGCCAGTCTCCAGATTTCAACCCTATAGAAAACCTTTGGAGGGAGTTGAAAGTCCGTGTTGCCAAGCGAAAAGCCAAAAACATCACTGCTCTAGAGGAGATCTGCATGGAGGAATGGGCCAACATACCAACAACAGTGTGTGGCAACCTTGTGAAGACTTACAGAAAACGTTTGACCTCTGTCATTGCCAACAAAGGATATATCACAAAGTATTGAGATGAAATTTTGTTTCTGACCAAATACTTATTTTCCACCATAATATGCAAATAAAATGAAAAAAAAAACAGACAATGTGATTTTCTGGATTTTTTTTTCTCAGTTTGTCTCCCATAGTTGAGGTCTACCTATGATGTAAATTACAGACGCCTCTCATCTTTTTAAGTGGTGGAACTTGCACTATTGCTGACTGACTAAATACTTTTTTGCCCCACTGTATATGTATGTAGTATGCATGTAGTATATATGCAGTATATATGTAGTATGCATCTTGCATGTATGTGGTATGTATGTAGCATGTATGTAGTATGTATGTAGCATGTATGTAGCATGTAGTATATATGTAGTATGTATGTTACATGTAGTATATATAGTATATATGTTGTATGTATGTAGTATGTATGTAGTATGCATATAGTATGTAGTATGTATGTAGTATGTATGTAGTATGTATGTTGCATGTATGTAGCATGTAGTGTGTATGTATGTAGCATGTAGTATATATAGTATATATGTAGTATATATGTTGTATGTATGTAGCATGTATGTAGTATGTATGTTGCATGTATGTAGCATGTATGTAGTATGTTGCATGTATGTAGCATGTAGAGTATATGTATGTTACATGTAGTATATGTAGTATATATGTTGTATGTAGTATGCATGTAGTATGCAGCATGTATGTAGTATGTATGTTGCATGTATGTAGCATGTAGTATATATGTAGTATGTATGTTGCATGTAGTATATATAGTATATATGTAGTATGCATGTTGCATGCATGTAGTATATATGTTGTATGTTGCATGCATGTAGTATGTATGTAGTATGTAGCATGTATGTAGTATGTATGTTGCATGTAGTATATATGTAGTATGTATGTTACATGTAGTATATATGTAGTATGTATGTTGCATGTAGTATATATGTAGTATGCATGTTGTATGTATGTAGCATGTATGTAGCATGTCATATTTTTTTTTTTTTTTTTTACATTCAACACATTAGCCGGATGATGGGACTACTACTGTCCCATCATTGGCTAATGTGTCAATCACTGTCATGGTAGCAGGCATCACCCGATGGGACTTGTAGTCCCATCGGACGATGCCTGCACAGACCACCGGAGCCTGCACAGACCACCGGAGCCTGCACAGCCCCCCGGCAGGCCGGCACAGCCCCCCGGCAGGCCGGCACAGACCACCGGAGCCTGCACAGACCACCGGAGCCTGCACAGCCCCCCGGCAGGCCGGCACAGCCCCCCCGGCAGGCCGGCACAGACCACCGGAGCCTGCACAGACCACCGGCAGGCCGGCACAGACCCCCAGACAGTCGGCACAGCCCCCTCGAAGGCCCGAACTGACGGCGCATCATGATGCGCACAGACAGCGCATCATGATGACGTCATTTCGGCAGCCAATCGGAAAGCTCAACACTAGTCAGCAGCGGGACACAAAATCGCTAAGACTCCTATTTTTTTTTTTTCAGAGTTTAATACAAGCAATTCTAGTTTCTTAGCGATTTTGTGTCAGCAGGGGGACACAATATCGCTAAGAAACTAGAATTGCTTGTAGTAATATCTCTCTCTCTCTCCCCAGCACAGGAATCGCTGCAATACTCGCATCCCTATTGATTAACATTGGACTCGCTAGACTCGCAACGAGTAGCGAGTTTCCGACTCGGACTCGTTACAGTCTAGCGATTCCGAGTATTTCAGGATTCGCCCATCCCTACCACTGTTATTTTCTATGTTTTGAATAATGCAGTAGTACATCACACTCTAATTTATGTCTTCATATCCCCCATTTGTAATAACGAGCTATGTGCACTAACCTCTTATTCGTAGGCGGTAACATCTCAAAATGGCCACTGCTTTTCCAGCCCTCATCTTTTATAGTGCCTGCGATACACCCCAATTGGCTGAGCTACGTAATGTAATAGCTTCAAGAAAATATGCGAAAGCTCACGCAACCGCGCCTAATGTCATATGTCTGCGAATAGCGCTGTGGCCTCTAGATCTTAGGGAATTTGATTTAATGTCAAATTGCAGCAGATTGATCCACTCATCTCTAATAGTAATTATTAAATATTGTTTTATTTCTTTGGTAATAGAGCTGATTGCGAAACAGTGACAGTGACATTTAGTGGCATAAACAACAAATGTACAATGTATCTCCCTATATAATTAAATTTTTCAAACATTGCATTGTGACTTAATAGTGCCGGTTACTTAGCTTACTCTAAGCACTTACAATTCTCAAGCATTCCTTTAGATTGCAATTGTACAGAAATGTTAAATGACCTCTCCTTCACCAGATATTTCTCTCACATGTTCCCACATAGCAAAACTCCTGCCATAATCACATGGCATATTGTCACCAGTCTGTACACATACTGCAAGAATACAAAGAGCAAAAGAGAAACCAGTGCATAAATATCCAAAATAGATAGAAACATCACAGATCTTTATTAGAAACACAGGTAAAAAATGGCATAATGGCATAACAAGAGTGACACAAAAAAAAGCACCAAGGTAAACAGTATCCCTCAATAAGTGCAAATCGTACAAAGTGGAATAGGGTGCCGTCCAGTCATTATAACATAAGGGGAACCGTCCCCAGACGATCAGCTACCCAGTGAAGGGTTAAATAGTGAAAGTTCAAGTATAATGCACATACCAAAAAAGAGGACACTGGACACCTAATGCTGCAAAGCCCCAACGTACGTTTCGGAAGCAAAAGAGCTTCCTTCCTCGGGGTGTGTCAGAATGGACGCCGTGTGTGCTTTAAATAAGGGTCCAAGTAAAAGTGAGCCCCAATCAGGGGGAAGCGCCCAACCCCCAACCTCCCATCACTCCCAGGCTGGCGCCGACAATGCACGGGGCCCTGTGATGTCAGACGCCAGACCGCAGGAGGATGGGGGTGGAGCGAAGGGCGCGTCACCCGCGCATGCGCAGACGTGATCAAAACAGATCGCCGCCATCTTGAAAAAGGGCACAGTCAAGGGCAGAATATAATAATAGAGTGAGCGGTATATATCGCTCAAATTGAGCGAAGATGCTAACAGGGCGTCCACGAAATAGGACTGAATGATATAACAATATTTAAAATAGAAAAATAAAAAATAAAAAAATAAAGCCAAAAGAACAAGAAGATGAAACAGAGACTACCACAGCCGCGAGTACGTAGATGTGGTAAACCCATCACAACCATATTGAAAAAAATCATAAAGGCAGAACATGATCATGGACCAGGAGATATATAAGTACATACACAGGGTCTATACAAGGGGGTACAAAGAAGGTTACAATGTATAAGTATGCTAAATTAGAAGATAATAACAATGTCACAACCACAGTGGGAAAGTGTAACATAGCATAACAGCAATTATATATAATATACAAGGCATTCTATCCAAACATAGTATATAACACAATACCACCAATAGAGATCCCCCCATATATGAAAATACATTATATAAATCTCCAAGAGGACAATGATAAAAAGTCCCCAATTGAAGATGAACTACTCATACAAAGTCCAAAAAAGATAAAATAAAAAATAAAAAATAACGAAAGAACCCCGTCTTCATCTTTACTCATAGAGATGTCATCATATTCATCAGAAGAACTGTGCCATTCATCAGATGCATCAAAAAAGATGGACTAAACTCAACACGGCCATAGAAGTGCCAGACATAAAACCTAAATTAAAAACAGAATTAAAACCAACGACACAACATATGTCACTTCAAGAAATAACAGCAAAAAGGGGTATATAATGTTCATAAAAATGGAGCAAATGAAAGACATTCATTGAGACCATGTGGGTGGATAGTTTTCAATTTCCATATCCATTTGGCCTCTAATTGACTCAGTCTCTTAGAAAGACCCCCACCCCGGATATCAATTTTCAGAGCCTCAATACCCCGTATTTTAAGTAAGGTGGAGTCACAATTATGGCATTCTTTAAAATGTCTGGGAATAGTCCTCAGGGTGGAGTCATCCATGTGGCCAAGTGCCGCCTGTATCCCCAACACGTGCTCCCGAATTCGTACCTTAATCTGGCGCGTGGTAAGGCCTACATAAATGAGGCCACAAGGGCACGTAGCATGGTATACGACATATCTAGTCGTGCATGTAATGCGTTGCCTAATAGTGAAGACCTGGTCTCCACTTGAGTTGTTAAAATCAGTACAACGCACAATGTTTGGGCAGGCAACACAGTGACCACATGGAAAACAACCCACCCTGGGGACAAACCCATCCAGAAATGTAGGTTTAGGGCCTCCGGAATAGTGACTCATAACTAAATGGTCCCTTAGATTTTTAGCCCGTCGGAATGCCATAGATGGTCTCTCTGTCGTGAACCTTTTAATGACCGGGTCAATACGAAGAATTGGCCAAGCTTTACCAAGGGCAGTGTGAACAGCCTCTGATCTAGAACTGAAGGTAGTAATAAACCTCACAATTTGGTTTTCCTTTAACGCACTAGATATCCCTGGTTTGTATAGTAAATCCTGTCTTGTGGCATGCTTGGCCCGATTGAATGCTTTCGTGATGGATCTATGGCTATATCCATGCTCTAGGAAACGCTGACGAAGCTCGTCTGCACGATGAAAAAATATTTAATCTGTAGAGCAAAAACGGCGCAATCGTAAGAACTGCCCAATGGGCACTGCCTTAATAACATGCTCCGGATGTGCAGACGTAGTGTGAAGTAAGGAATTTGTTGCAGTAGTCTTTCTGAATATGTCCGTCTGTAACACCCCAGAGGGATCCCTCCTCACAGTAACATCCAAAAAGTCCAGCTCATTTGCATTACATATAAACGTGAGTCTAATATTGCGGTCATTGTTGTTTAGGTTGGAGACGAGCTGCGTAAGGTCGACGGAAGTGCCCTGTGTTTATGATTTTTTTCAATATGGTTGTGATGGGTTCACCACATCTACGTACTCGCGGCTGTGGTAGTCTCTGTTTCATCTTCTTGTTCTTTTGGCTTTATTTTTTTATTTTTTATTTTTCTATTTTAAATATTGTTATATCATTCTGTCCTATTTTGTGGACGCCCTGTTAGCATCTTCGCTCAATTTGAGTGATATATACTTCTCACTCTATTAATATATTCTGCCCTTGATTGTGCCCTTTTTCAAGATGGCGGCGATCTGTTTTGATCACGTCTGCGCATGCGCGGGTGACGCGCCCTTCGCTCCACCCCCATCCTCCTGCGGTCTGGCGTCTGACATCACGGGGCCCTGTGCATTGTCGGCGCCAGCCTGGGAGTGATAGGAGGTTGGGGGTTGGGCGCTTCCCCCTGATTGGCGCTCACTTTTACTTGGACCCTTATTTAAAGCACACACGGCGTCCATTCTGACACACCCCCTGAGGAAGGAAGCTCTTTTGCTTCCGAAACGTACGTTGGGACTTTACAGCATTAGGTGTCCAGTGTCCTCTTTTTTGGTATGTGCATTATACTTGAACTTTGACTATTTAACCCTTCACTGGGTAGCTGATCGTCTGGGGACGGTTCCCCTTATGTTTTAATGACTGGCCGGCACCCTATTCCACTTTGTACGATTTGCACATATTGAGGGATACTGTTTGCCTTGGTGCTTTTTTTTTTATGTCACTCTTGTTATGCCATTATGCCATTTTTTACCTGTGTTTCTAATAAAGATCTGTGATGTTTCTATCTATTTTGGATATTCATGCACTGGTTTCTCTTTTGCTCTTTTTGTATACATACTCAGTGTGTCCTATACTGATTAGCGTTTGGGCTTATGATTCTAAATAATTTAAAAAAAAATCTTTTTGGTTTAAATATTTTTAAACCTATTATACAAATCTACTATAGCCCTCTGCACTGTCTTTTTTGCTGTTTACTAATTTCTACTGTGTTATGCACAGGTACTTTGACAGACGATATGGATTTCCGGGCCAAAGAAAAATCTTGGCTCACACAAATGGACCAGGTGTTTGGCACTAATTTGGCTAGTTTACAGCCGTCTGGGGATATTGGATTAGAGGATACATTTTCTACAGTTAAATCTTTACTGACTAATCGATCCAAAATTTGGTGGAACCGTGTACTCTTGGAAAAATATAAAAGTAGTAAAATGATTCCAAGAGGTCTTAGAGTAAAAGTTGTACCCTCTTTTCCTATTGAGGATGAAACATTTATATCTAAATGGGAGGAGTCTTGTAACAATTGCTCCTTTTTTCTTATGCAATGTCTAATTGACTATAATACTTCAACTATTGCCAATTTAGATACATTAATTGACACGGCACTTGGTGAGCTTCGTACTGATTGCTCTATAGACAAACTCTCTAAGTTTGAAGGGGACCTTGATAAATCCATGGACTCCTTGGTCAAAACGATTCAGGAGACCCAAGTGTCTAAATTCAATAGGGACATTAAGGACTATCAGTCCAAAAAGGTATATCTATGGAGAAAAAACAATATTCAACATTCCAGTCTACGTAAAGCATCCTCTTCATTATCGGTTTCATCTTTAAGTGGACGTTCAGATATTTCCTCTACATCTACTACTGCAAATGATGAGATCTCGAGGCTACGTGACCATACTTACCATCCATATAAAAGAAACCTGACTATGAAGCGTGATAATAAGGTAATTAACCTAAGCGATGTTGATCTGTCTGATGCCGATCTGTGCCTCCTTAGTAGGGGCCTCTCCTTCTGTCCAGCGTCCCATTTTGACCTTTTCGATACAACTAAGAATCTACATTTATTCGCTCGTACATTGTTGTTTAAAAGGTATTTTGATAATAACGACATTCGCTCACTCTTTCCCACAGAGGAGGAACAGGAGGCTCTGAATGTGCTTGAGGAACTATCTGCTGAAAGTTGTCCTGACGGAGGTAAGATTCCTCCTTCTATCCGTTCACGGTCGACCAAATTTCCATCTTTATCTGTTTGTACCAACATCGATATGCTTGTCCAGGTGGTTACAGAGGAGCTCTATAAAATCCCTAGTTTTGTTGTTCAAGATAATCTTTCAAGGGAAGAGAGGCGCAGATTGGGAATATTGCAAAATCTGCCTGGTGTACTTATTAAACCAGCAGATAAAGGTGGTAACGTCGTCCTGTGGCCAGCTGAGATGTATGAGAGGGAGGCATTTCGTCAACTAAATGTCAACACCTGTTATAGGAAGTTGACCTATAACCCCCTCTCTGCGTATTCATCTCAGCTGGAATCAATTTTGAAAAGATCTCTACGGGACGGCGTTATCACCAAACCACTATTTTCAGCATTAATGGTTTCTGAACCTAAGATCCCAACGCTATACCTACTCCCCAAGATACATAAGAGCTCCTCTGTGCCATCCGGACGACCAATCGTGTCTGGACGTGGCAACTTTCTTGAAAATATAAAAAGATGGATTGATTACCATCTGCAACCCCTTGTAACGAGCCTCCCTTCCTTCCTCCGGGATACTGGGGACTTGCTGCTCAGGGTCGACGGACTTTGCCTTGAGGGTGATACTCTTCTAGTTTCAGCAGATGTTGAGTCCCTTTACATGAATATCAGACACTCTGACGGCCTGAGAGCCGTGAGATTTTTTCTCGGCACTTCTGGTTTGGCTCCCAGGTTGAGGGACCTTCTGCTGGAACTATTGGAGTTCACCCTCACTCACAATTTTTTTGTGTTCAAGGGGTCCTTCTACCTGCAGTTCCAGGGGACCGCAATGGGAGCGGCCTTTGCGTCTACCTATGCTGGTCTTTTCCTGGGGCTGTGGGAGAGGGACCTCTTTCTGTCAGATGAGGATGGGTCAATGTGCCGCGTCCCTTTTTGGACGCGGTACATTGATGATATTTTCTTCATCTGGCAGGGCACTTCCGTCGACCTTGCGCAGCTCGTCTCCAACCTAAACAACAATGACCGCAATATTAGACTCACGTTTATATGTAATGCAAATGAGCTGGACTTTTTGTATGTTACTGTGAGGAGGGACCCCTCTGGGGTGTTACAGACGGACATATTCAGAAAGACTACCGCAACAAATTCCTTACTTCACACTACGTCTGCACATCCGGAGCATGTTATTAAGGCAGTGCCCGTTGGGCAGTTCTTACGATTGCGCCGTATTTGCTCTACGGATGAAATATTTTTTCATCGTGTAGACGAGCTTCGTCAGCGTTTCCTAGAGCGTGGATATAGCCATAGATCCATCACGAAAGCATTCAATCGGGCCAAGCATGTCACAAGACAGGATTTACTATACAAACCAGGGATATCTAGTACGTTAAAGGAAAACCAAATTGTGAGGTTTATTACTACCTTCAGTTCTAGATCAGAGGCTGTTCACACTGCCCTTGGTAAAGCATGGCCAATTCTTCGTATTGACCCGGTCATTAAAAGGTTCACGACAGAGGGACCATCTATGGCATTCCGACGAGCTAAAAATTTAAGGGACCATTTAGTTATGAGTCACTATTCCAGAGGCCCTAAACCTACATTTCTGGATGGGTTTGTCCCCAGGGTGGGTTGTTTTCCATGTGGACACTGTGTTGCCTGCCCCAACATTGTGCGTTGTACTGATTTTAACAACTCAAGTGGAGACCAGGTCTTCACTATTAGGCAACGCATTACATGCACGACTAGATATGTTGTATACCATGCTACGTGCCCATGTGGCCTCATTTATGTAGGCCTTACCACGCGCCAGTTTAAGGTACGAATTCGGGAGCACGTGTTGGGGATACAGGCGGCACTTGGCCACATGGATGACTCCACCCTGAGGACTATTCCCAGACATTTTAAAGAATGCCATAATTGTGACTCCACCTTACTTAAAATACGGGGTATTGAGGCTCTGAAAATTGATATGCGGGGTGGGGGTCTTTCTAAGAGACTGAGTCAATTAGAGGCCTAATGGATATGGAAATTGAAAACTATCCACCCACATGGTCTCAATGAATGTCTTTCATTTGCTCCATTTTTATGAACATTATATACCCCTTTTTGCTGTTATTTCTTGAAGTGACATATGTTGTGTCGTTGGTTTTAATTCTGTTTTTAATTTAGGTTTTATGTCTGGCACTTCTATGGCCGTGTTGAGTTTGGTCCATCTTTTTTGATGCATCTGATGAATGGCACAGTTCTTCTGATGAATATGATGACATCTCTATGAGTAAAAATGAAGACGGGGTTCTTTCGTTATTTTTTATTTTTTATTTTATCTTTTTTGGACTTTGTATGGGTAGTTCATCTTCAATTGGGGACTTTTTATCATTGTCCTCTTGGAGATTTATATAATGTATTTTCATATATGGGGGATCTCTATTGGTGGTATTGTGTTATATACTATGTTTGGATAGAATGCCTTGTATATTATACAGTATATAATTGCTGTTATGCTATGTTACACTTTCCCACTGTGGTTGTGACATTGTTATTATCTTCTAATTTAGCATACTTATACACTGTAACCTTCTTTGTACCCCCTTGTATAGACCCTGTGTATGTACTTATATATCTCCTGGTCCATGATCATGTTCTGCCTTTATGATTTTTTTCAATATGGTTGTGATGGGTTTACCACATCTACGTACTCGCGGCTGTGGTAGTCTCTGTTTCATCTTCTTGTTCTTTTGGCTTTATTTTTTCATTTTTTATTTTTCTATTTTAAATATTGTTATATCATTCAGTCCTATTTCGTGGATGCCCTGTTAGCATCTTCGCTCAATTTGAGCGATATATACTGCTCACTCTATTATTATTTTCTGCCCTTGACTATGCCCTTTTTCAAGATGGCGGCGATCTGTTTTGATCATGTCTGCGCATGCGCGGGTGACGCGCCCTTCGCTCCACCCTCATCCTCCTGCGGTCTGGCGTCTGACATCACGGGGCCCCGTGCATTGTCGGCGCCAGCCTGGGAGTGATGGGAGGTTAGGGGTTGGGCGCTTCCCCCTGATTGGCACTCACTTTTACTTGGACCCTTATTTAAAGCACACACGGCGTCCATTCTAACACACCCCCTGAGGAAGGAAGCTCTTTTGCTTCCGAAACGTACGTTGGGACTTTACAGCATTAGGTGTCCAGTGTCCTCTTTTTTGGTATGTGCATTATACTTGAACTTTGACTATTTAACCCTTCACTGGGTAGCTGATCGTCTAGGGACGGTTCCCCTTATGTTATAATGACTGGTCGGCACCCTATTCCACTTTGTACGATTTGCACTTATTGAGGGATACTGTTTACCTTGGTGCTTTTTTTGTGTCACTCTTGTTATGCCATTATGCCATTTTTTACCTGTGTTTCTAATAAAGATCTGTGATGTTTCTATCTATTTCGGATATTCATGCACTGGTTTCTCTTTTGCTTTTTTTGTATACATATTCAATGTGTCCTATACTGATTAGCGTTGGGCTTATGATTCTAAATAATTTTTAAAAAAATCTTTTTGGTTTAAATATTTTTAAACCTATTATACAAATCTACTATAGCCCTATGCACTGTCATTTTTGCTGTTTACATACTGCAGGAATGTCTGAGTTTCTGATTAATTCTGGGGCTAATATGGAACTACTATTATAACAGGTTAATAGTTTAATAATTGCCACAGACAGTTGTATAAAGCTTTTTTTTACTTGTCCTAATTCTACTGAAAATGTGTTAATCACAAATGTTGAATATACACAAATAAAGTAATAAATTAAAGATCATGGATAAAAAGAAATGTTGTACTTGCTTTAGCCCCTTTTTAACCCCTTAAAGACCATGGCATTTTTCACCTTTGCAGTTTCAATTTTCAAAGAGTCATAACTTTTTTATGGCTGTATGAGGACTTGTATTTTGTTGGGTAAGTTACAGTTTTAAATGACACCATTCATTTTAGCATTCATTGTACTGGAAAACTTTAAAATAAAATACAAGTGCAGTGAAATTATAAAAAAAAATTGGAGGTTTTGTTTTTACTACATTTATTCTACAGTTAAAGTGACTCTGAAATTTGAACCTCCAGGTCAGTACGATTATGGCGATACCAAACCTACATAATTTTATTTATTCAAGACAGGCCTGGATGGATAATCTGCCCAACCAGGCATTTTCCCGCTGGGCTGCTGTCATGTGGGCCGCAGACTGGCAGCGCCCGCTCATCTGGCAGCTTGCCAGCTGATGCAGCCACTGGCCTGGCTGTTCTTCCTGCCGCCGGCCCTCTGTGAGCATGGCGGTTATAGCTCCCAACCATCTCGGGATTTCTCTTTCCCGCACTGCAGGGAGATAAGCTGCCACGCCCCCCCCACGCACCTCATCCTCGCCATATCAGAGACCCCCCCACAGCTCCTCACAGTGTCTCTGCGCACAGGACCTGTGATGAGGTCACAGTAGGGGAGGAGTCAGGGGTCACATGATCAGGGGCCTATGTCCGAGACCCCTGATCATGTGACCCATGACTCCTCCCCTCCTGTGACCTCATCACAGGTCCTGTGTGCACAGCCCTGCCTCTTGGTGTCTGCAGGAGTCTGCTGCGCTGGTTGTCATGGTGCTGGATGAGGGAAGATTCTGTGTGGGGTCAGGAGGGGTTTACAGGGTGGATGTAGCAGAGCTGTGTGTGTACGAGTTGTACGGAGCGGAATCGGATGTGTATGAGGTGTACAGAGCGTAGCCACGTGTGTACGGGGTGAGCGGAGCCATGTGTACAAGGTGTACGGAGCGGAGCCATGTATGTACGAGGTGTGCGGAGCGGAGCCGCATGTGTACGAGGTGTATGGAGCGGAGCCGTGTGTGTACGAGGTGTATGGAGCAGAGCCGTGTGTGTACGAGGTGTACAGTGTGGAGCCGTGTGTGTACAAAGTGTACGGTGCGGAGCTGTGTGTGTACGAAGTGTACGGTGTGCGGAGCTGTGTGTGTACGATGTGTATGGAGCGGAGCTATGTGTGTACAAGATGTACGGAGCAGAGTCGGATGTGTACGAAGGGTACAGAGCGGAGCTGTGTGTACTAGGTGTACGGAGCAGAATCGGATGTGTATGAGGTGTGCGGAGCCGCATGTGTATTAGGTGTACAGAGCGTAGCCGCGTGTGTACGGGGTGAGCGGAGCCGTGTGTATACGAGGTGTACGAAGCAGAGCCGTGTGTGTACGAGGTGTACAGTGTGGAGCCATGTGTGTACGAAGTGTACGGTGCGGAGCTGTGTGTGTACAATGTGTACGGAGCAGAGCCATGTGTGCACAAGATGTACGGAGCAGAGTTGGATGTGTACGAAGTGTACGGTGTGGAGCTGTGTGTACGAGGTGTACGGAGCGGAGCTGGATATGTACGAGGTGTATGGAGCGGAGCCATGTGTATGAGGTGTGCAGAGCTGCATGTGTATGAGGTTAGCGGAGCCATGTGTACGAGGTGTATGGAGTGGAGCCATATATGTACGAGGTGTACGGAGCAGAGCCGTGTGTGTACGAGGTGTACAGTGCGGAGCGTGTGTGTACGAGGTGTACAGTGCGGAGCTGTGTGTGTACAAAGTGTACGGAATGGAGCCGTGTGTGTACAAGGTTTACGGAGCGGAGCCGGATGTGTACGAGGGGTACGGAGCGGACCCGTGTGCACGAGGTGTATGGAGTGGAACAGAGCCGGGTGTGTATGGGGTGTACGGAGTGGAGCCGCGTGTGTGCGAGGTGTACGGAGCGGAGCCGGAGGTGTACAAGGTGTACAGAACGGAAGTGTGTACAAGTCACATACCATAGAAGAGAAAAAGCAGGACAAAGGCACAGCTGTATGACCTCGGGTTAATGAAGCTGCATACACATCAGGGAACACGGGTGCCACTTCCAAGGAAAATAGTCTTTATATCCATAGAGAAAAAAGTGGATAGGCACATTCTGTCCTGTGCAAAATAATCCTTTATTGTGGCATCAAGTTACCAACAGCAGGCAGATAAAACCATGGAGCAAGTACAGACGACGATTGTTTCACACTTACATTGCTCTTCAACAGGTCATTTGACAAAGGATTATTTTGCATGGGACAGAATGTGCCTATCCACTTTCTTCTCTATGGAGGTGTGTACAAGGTCTACGGAGCGGAGCAGTGTGTGTCCAAGGTGTATGGAATGGAGCCCTGTGTGTACAAAGTGTACGGATCTGAGCCTTGTGTTTACATCAGGGGCGGATACTGACAGCTTGGGGCCCCTGTGCAAGAAATGTGTCTGGGCCCCCCTCCTTTTATGGCGTCAAAGCTACATGTGTATATACATATATATATATATATATATATATATATATATATATATATTGATATTATATAGCCACACACACATACATGTATATATTTTACATAGTCTCCTTTATTATGTATATTACTGTCCCTTACACAGTGCCCTCTCTTATGTACAGTACCGTCCTTTACATATTGAATTATGTAGAGCCCTGTTTTTTATTACATACCGTCCTGCCTTGTTAGCTGTATAATGCAATGATGGCTGATGGAGCATGGGAAAGCTTCCTTTCTAATGGAGGAGCTGATGGACTGGTAGTTTGGTCACCGGCGGCTCCATCAGCAGTCATATTATATCTAACAAGAGAGGGGACTATGTAATAAAAGAGGGCACTGTAAATAACAAAATTAACAAGAATACACTATGTAAGAGACAGCACTATACATAACAGCAGAGGAAGCTATATAATAAGGGACGGCACCATATATAACTAGAGAGGATGGTACGTAATAAGGGACGTGTTATACATAATAAAAGAGGAAACTATGTAACTAAGGGTGGTGTTATAGAGAATTAGTGAGTCCACTATATACTAAGGGACTGTGTTAGACATAGTGAGTACACTATATACTAAGGGACTGTGTTAGACATAATAAGTGATAACGTCTTCCTCCACCTCCCCCTGTTCCTAAGGCCATTATAAGTCCCCCTTCCTAACATCCCAATCCCCTACACCCCTCATTATCCTCCTCCCCTCGCATCCCATTATTGTCCTCTCCCCCACCCCATCTTCACCAACTCCATCATTTTCTTCTCCCCACCACTATCTTTGTTTTCTCCCCCACCACTCCCATCATTGCCCATTCCACCACCTCCATCATTTCCTCCTCCTCCACCACCCCCATTATTGCTCTTTCCACCACCAGTGCATTCTCTCCCACCACCCCATCATCATTTCTTTTTCCCCCACCACCCCATCATTGCCCTCTCCATCACTCCCATCATTGCCTTCTCTTCATCACCCCCATCATTGCCTTCTCCCCATCACTCCCATCATTGCCTTCTCCATAACCCCATCACTGCCTTCTCCCCATCACTCCCATCATTGCCTTCTCCCCATCACTCCCATCATTGCCTGCTCCATCACCCCATCACTCCCATCATTGCCTTCTCCCCATTACTCCCATCATTGCCTTCTCCATAACCCCATCACTGCCTTCTCCCCATCACTCCCATCATTGCCTACTCCCATCATTGCCTGCTCCATCACCCCATCACTCCTATCATTGCCTTCTCCCCATCACTTCCATCAATGCCTGCTCCATCACCCCCATCATTGCCTGCTCCATCACCCCATCACTCCCATCATTGCCTTCTCCCCATCATTGCCTGCTCCATCACCCCATCACTCCCATCATTGCCTTCTCCCCATCACTCCCTTCTCTCCATCACTCCCATCATTGCCTTCTCCCCATCACTCTCATGATCCCATCAATGCCTTCTTTCCATCACCCCTCATGGCCTTCTCCCATTACCCCTCATGGCCTTCTCCCATCACCCCGGGCATCATGGCCTTCTCTCCTCATCACAGTCCTCTCCTCATGTCCGCAGCTCCTCTAGGGCCAGGCTCCACCTACACACACACAGACACACACACACATACATGCACACAGACATACAGACATACATACACACAGACATACACACAGATATACACACACAGACATACACACAGACAGACATACACATACACACACAGACATACATACACACACACATACACATGCATACATACATACACACAGACATACACACACAGACATACACACACACGCATACGTACACACAGACACACACACAGACATACATACACACACAGACACACACACATACATACATACATACACAGACAGACATACACCCACATACATACAGACACACATACACACAGACATACACACAGACATACACACAGACATACACACACATACAGACACACACACATACATACACACATACATACACATATACATACATACACACATACATACACACACACAGACATACACACACATACATACACACAGACATACACACACATACACACACAGACACACACATACACACAGACACACACATACATACACACACATACACACATACATACACACACATACACACACAGACATACACCCACATACATACAGACACACACATACACACACAGACATACACACACAGACATACACATACACACACACATACACACAAACATACATACATACACACAGACATACACACACATACACACAGACATGCAGACATACACACATACATACACACACATACACACAGACACACACACATACATACACACATACATACACATGTACACACAGACATACACAGACACACACATACACACATACATACACACAGACACATACATACACACACAGACATACACACATACAAACATACACACATACACAAAGACATACACAAACATACACACAGAGACATGCACACACAGACACACATACACACAGACATACACACACAGACATACACACAGACACACACACATACACACACACAAGTGACTGATTGACCTGCGGCTGCAGCCACTGTCCAGCCGGCGACAAAGGCACAGTGAGTGAGACAGTCTGTCTCCTCGTCTCCTCCCCCACAGCAGCAGCGCAGCACAGCGTGACTGATGCTGATATCATCTCACCTCAGGGCTGGCTCCTCTCCTCTTTGCGCCTGGCGCTCCACATGGCTAATTTGAATAATTAGCCATGCGGTGCTGGAGGGGCCCCCTCTCCCCCGGGGCCCGGGCTGCACAGGCGATAGGTCCGCCCCTGGTTTACATAGCTGAGTAGATCCAGGTGTGTACGGAATGAAGCCGCATGTGTACGGAATGAAGCCGCGTGTGTATGGGGTGTAGAGAGCGGAGTGGAGCTGCGTGTGTACAAGGTGTATGGAGCAAAGCCGCATGTGTACAAGGTTTACGGAGTGGAACCATTTGTGTACAAGGTGTACAGAGTGTGGCCGCATGTGTGCAAGGTGTACGGAGCATGTGTACGAGTTTTAAGGAGTGGAGCCATGTGTGTACTGAGTGGAGCCGTGTGTGCGCGAGGTGTATGGAGCAGAACCGTGTGTGTATGAGGCGTGCGGAGCCATGCGTGTACGAGGTTTATGGTGGGGAGCATTCATACCTCCCAACCGTCCCGGATCCAGCGAGACTGTCCCGATTTTGAGAGAGAGACTGCCCAGCCGGGAGCTTACTTTTCCTGCAGACACAGAAATACACAGCGGAGCCCCGAGGAGCACTTTAAAACTCGCACGTGACGTTCTCCCGGAAGTGACGTGCTAGAAGCTGACCGGAAATTAGGTAATTTCGGGAGGAGATTGTGACGGAACCATGGAGGCACTTCAGGGAATGCTTCAGATCCATCACCGTGTCCTCCTCCGACAGCGCGGACAGCAGGATTGCCTTGGAATCGAGGATGCCAGCCATGTGAGTGGATCATGATATGCCCTGCACGGGGTGGTTCAGGTGGGAACTACAATGGGAGCTGGGCTGCTATAGTATCTTTATAGAATATTTCTTTCTCTCTCTGTGTCTTTCTCTCTGTTCTTTCCTTCTTTCTCTCTCTAATCTTTCTTCTTTCTCTCTCTGTTCTTTCTTTCATTCCCCTCTTCCTTTCTCTCTCTCTGTTCTTTCTTTCTCTCTCTAATCTTTCTTTCATTCTCTCTGTTCTTTTTTTCTCTCTGTTCTTTCTTTCCCCTCTTTCTTTCTCTCTCTTTTTCTTTCTTCTCTTTCTCTCTCTGTTCTTTCTTTCCCATCATTCTTTCTCTCTCTGTTTTTTCTTTCTTTGTCCACTCTTTCTTTCTCTCTGTTCTTTCTCCTCTTTCTTTCTCTCTCCCTCTCTGTTCTTTTTTCCCCTCTTTTTCTCTCAGTTCTTTTTTTCTGTCCACTCTTTCTTTCTCTGTTCTTTTTCTTTCTTCTTTCTTTCTCTCAGTTCTTTCTTTCTTTCCCCTCTTTCTCTCTCTGTTCTTTCTTTCTCTTTCTTTCCCCTTTCTTTTGCTCTATTCTTTCTCTCTCTAATCTTTCTTTCTCTCTCTAATCTTTCTTTCTTTCTCTCTCTGTTCTTCCTTTCTCTCTCTATTCTTCCTTTCTTTCTCTGTTCTTTCTTTCTTTCTCTCTGTTCTCTTTCTTTCCCTCTTTCTTTCTTTCTCTCTCTCTGTTCGCGCTCTCTCTGCTCTTTCTCTTTCTTTCTCTCTCTCTCTCTGTTCTCTTTCTTTCCCATCTTTCTTTCTCTCTTTGTTCTTTCTTTCCTCTTTTTTTCTTTCTTTCTTTCTCTTTCTTTCTTTCTCTCTTTGTTCTTTCTTTCCTCTTTCTTTTTTTCTCTCTCTCTGTTCTTTTATCTGTCCCCTCTTTCTTTCTCTCTCTGTGTTCTTTTTTCTCTCTCTGTTCTTTCTTTCTTTTCCTCAGTACCAGCCACCGGGCCCAAAATGCCAGCCACTGTGCCCATAGTACCAGCCACTGTGCCCTCAATACCAGTCAGTGTGATCAGCAGTGCTAAATGTGTGTGGTTGGAGCGTGGACATGGGTGTGACAAGTTCTGAAATGGGTGTGATCAGGGCGTGGCTTAAAAATTGCCTCGGCGCGTGCCGCACCCTTTGTCCCTCTTTCCCTTCTTCAAAAGTTGGGAGGTATGCCCGGTTATACAGGTGCGCGCAAGCAGCAGTCATTGCTTGCAGCGCATGTAGCAGGACCCCTGCTGCAGGGGTTAAGAACGTGCTGACTTTGACATCAGGACGTTCTATGTGAGTGGAGAGAGCGCACTCTGCTCTCCCGCCCCTGGCTGCAGCCTGAAGTATCAAGTACTGGGACACACAGAACAGGAATTGTGGAGCTCCTACCCGCACCTGTAATCTTCTACCTGTATTCAGTCTGGGTGAGTGTAATCCCAGCCCAAACACATTTAAATTAAAATACATCAGCCCTGGCAGCACCTGTATATACACCAGCACCAGTATAATACACAGGTGCTGGAGCTGATGTATATACAGGTGCTGGGGCTTATGTACAGATAGGTGCTAACTCAAGGCTGATGTATATACACTGTACACTGTATATACATCAGCCTCGAGTCAGCACCTATCTATACATAAGCCTCAGCAACAGTATACAAGTAAGCCTCAGCACCAGTATATACACCAGCACCTGTATAATACACAGGTGCTGGGGCTGATGTATATACAGGTGCTGCCAGGGCTGATGTATATACAGATGCTGCCGGGGCTGATGTGTATACTGGTGCTGACTTGAGGCTGATGTATATACAGGCTGTATGTATATACATCACTGATCAGCCTCTAGTCAGCACCTATATATACACTAGCCCCAGCACCTTTATATACATCAGCCCCAGCACCCATATATACACCAGCCTTAGCACCCGTATATACAGTACATCAGCCCCCCACACCATATATACATCAGCCCCAGCACCTGTTTATACATCAGTCCTAGCACCCGTATATACACCAGCCCCAGCACCCGTATATGCATCAGCCCCAGCACCCGTATATACATCAGCCCCAGCACCTTTATATACATATGTATATACAGTAGTCTCAATGTGATATATTCAGCAGTATGTAACAAAATATAGTATAATACTATCAATTATAATGTAGAGATCCACACTCTATACACTGGCCCATCTCTACACTATATAGTATATACACAGCTCCACTCTATATTCCTTACCACAGTATATAGTGTAGAGCTGTGTACATTGTGTATACTCCTCCTGTCCTGTATACATGGTGTAAATATAAGTATCTGCTCTAAGTGTGTGTATCTATGAAAATAAAAAGCACACCGATGAATTGTGCAAAGTGGTGGACTCTTTATTAGCCCATATGACAAAGTTTTGGATCTGTAACAGATCATTTCTCTGCTATGGAATTGAAATATTACCACATGGGCTAATAAAGAGTCCTCCACTTTCCTCTTATTTAATTGGTGTGCTGATTATTTTCTTTTTATAAATCCCTTTGATTTAAGGGTGTGTGTCCTAAAAGCATTTCACCCACTGGTTAATATTTGGTGGTGCTCAATTATGACACATATCAAGGCTGACATCACCACCCGGTGAAAGCGGGCAAGTGCCATTGGGGACTTGGCATGCTATGGGGCTCGTAAGTAGTGGGGCTCCGGTGCCAGTGCCGACACAGTTGAAAACAATGATGAGTGAGGGAGCCATCTGCTGATGCTCCCTCTCTCATTCCCCCTCTGCGCCTGAGCTCTGTGACGTCTTAGTGCAGAGGGTGCAGTTACATCACTACAGCGAATCGTCTGTGCCAAGCAGTGCAGAGGATCAGAATACACTGAGGAGACCAGAGCAGTGGGGACAGGGAAAAGTATTATATGGAGCCCATTATACTGTATGAAGAATTATATGGGGCCCATTATACTGTATGAAGTAATATATGGGGCCCATTATACTGTATGAAGTAATATATGGTGCCCATTATACTATTTGAAGTAATATACAGTATGAAGGCCCATTATACTGTATGACCCATTATATGGGGCCCATAAAACTGTATGCAGTAATGTATGGGGCCTATATTAGTGTATGGAGCATTATGTGGGCTCATTGTACCGTATGGAGGAATATGTGGGGTCCATTGTACTGTATGGAGCAATATATGGGGCCATTATACTGTATGGAGCATTATGTGTTGCCCATAATACTGTATGGAGGACTATGTGGTGCCCATAATACTGTATGTAGGACTATGTTGTGCCCATAATACTGTATGGAGGACTATGTGATGCCTATAATACTGTATGTAGAACTATGTTGTGTCCATAATACTATGAAGGACTATGTTGTGCCCATAATACTGTATGTAGGACTATGTTGTGCCCATAATACTGTATGGAGGACTATGTGATGCCTATAATACTGTATGTAGAACTATGTTGTGTCCATAATACTATGAAGGACTATGTTGTGCCCATAATACTGTATGGAGGACTATATGGTGCCTATAATACTGCATAGAGGACTATATGGTGCCCATAATACTGTAAAGAGGACTATGTGGTATCAATAACAATGTATGGAGGACTAAGTGGTGCACATAATACTGTATGGAGGGTTATCCAAATTTGGAAGCTCTCCCCTATCTTTTGGATAGGGGATGACTTTCTGTTTGTTGTGGATCTGATCGCTGAGACCCCCATGGTCCTAGGAAAACGTAGCTTTGAACAGCAGCATGTAAATGGAGCTGTGGTCAATTATACGCACTGTGACGCCATTAACATGTGGCTCTTCAAATAACTCCTTTAATAGAGTGATGAGGGGATGACAAAGTATAGCAAAAATTCACTGATCAGGGCTGATGAGAGCTATAGTATGTGGGCTGGTGGGGTTTGTGTGGCAGGGCTGCATTTTTGTCCCAATCCGGCAATGATTTAAGGGCCCCTTTAGCCCCCAAGCCTGTTTTCACCTTTATGACCAGTACCAACATGGCAGCGACAAAGGCCTGCAGTAGACCCCAGCTGTAATGGTAACCCACTGATACACAAGGGCACTGGTGGTCATTCTATTTAAATGTCACTTTCAGTGTTTGAAAATAGTGTGTAAATGGTTAACAGCCATAGTTGAAGAGCAGCACTGACTGCAGCTCTCACCCCTCCACATTTGATCAGCCCTGCAATCAGTTACTTGCATGCCCCACATTAATAAAGATACAGATTTCCCCACAGAAGTTCTGTCATAGAAGAGAAAATGCAAGCAACAACTACAAAGTTCTGTAGCACATGCCAGCTAGTTGAAAGGAAAATTAGCGTTTTTATTACAGAGAGTCCTAACTTAGGAACCCAAGAGTACAGAAGAAAATGAAAACATTTCCCCAATCAGTATAACCCCAGCAATTGGAAGAGGTACTCAGTATAACTGAAAAAAAAATCTAATGAATTGTCTTCTTAAAAACCTTTTGAGTCTAATGTATAAATGCTTTAACACCATAATTCTGGCTTTGAAAAGTTGCACATTTTAGGCACAACTCGAAGTTGTGCCAAAATGTATCGATTTTTCGCTTTCTCTCGCCATTTTCTTCTAGGTACGACAAAATGGAGGGAGCTTGGACAGTGGCGACGTTAGTTATGCCATAAATCTTACTCTAATCTAGCAGAAGCTGGAGTAGGATATGTAATGAGGAGCACACAGATGTAAGCCACTCGTTCAATGCTCCTAATTCATCAAGACTAGTGTGAACAATGCCGGTCTTGATGAACTGGGCTCTTTATCTGAAATTACAAGAGCCATAAGTTTTTATTTCTGAGTTATAGAGTTTAGAGTTATAATACTTTTTCAGTTGACATAGACATGTGAAGGCTTGTTTTTTTGCTGGAAGAGTTGTAGTTTTGAATGGCACCATTTACTTTACCATAGAATGCACTGAAAAATGGCGAAAAAATTCTGAGTTCAGTGAATTGGTGAAAAAACTCAACCCTGCCATGGTTTTGTTTGTATTGCATTCATTGTGCAGTAAAAATTATACTGTAATAGAATGTTTCCAGTTCAGATCGATTATGATGATTCCAAGTGTGTATATACAGTATGTATTTTTTTAGATTCTAATGCTTTTTTTAATTCTGAAGTTTGTAAAAAAAAAAAAGATTTGTGTCCATATTTTCTAGGACCTCATCGTTGGAGCTGTATGTGGTCTTGTTTTTTGTATGATACCTATTTTTGGTGGCAGTCAACAAAAGAAACCACTCTCTAATTTTGGGTTTTTCATTAGGCATGAGTGGACCCATGGATGTTCTGGTTTGTCGGGTTCAGTCGATATGCAGTCCAAAGTTTGGTTTGGGTACCAAAACTTGACTCTGAACACCATAGAAATCAATGGCGACCCAAACTTTAGTGCTGTAAAATGCCTGTAAAATGGTGAAAGTAAGGACTATGGGGCTGCAAAAGGAAGCAAAATGGGGGTAAGCGTAAGACGATTGCCCTGCAAATAAATGTGAATAGGAAAATGACTTAAAATAACATAGAATCAAAATATATATATATATATATATATATATATATATAATCTTGAGCCAGGAGGTGGAGGTCCAAGTGGAGGAGGAGACGGAGGTGTACGTGGCGGTGTAGGTGGAAGAGGCAGAATAGTTTTTTTTTTTTGAGGGGGGGTTACTGTGCAAAACAGCCTCATTGTGGTTATTCTGAAAATAATCTCAATGTAGGTACTCTGCAAAACAGCCTCTGTGGGTGCACTCTGCATGCAGGCATTGTAATAATCTACTGGCCACTCTCTGTATACAAGTCTTGTAATACTCTGCACTTTTTTGAGGAGCAAAAAATGAGGAGAGTATCAAATAGAGTATGTAGCTGTGGTGCTGCTGCTATTGGTGGTGTAGCTGCTGTAAGGAAAGGACCTGGTTGATCTTTCCCTGCCATGTGCCCAAATGAAACACTTTTCTCTAATGCTCGCCGGTGACAGGACGAAATATGGGTGCCAACTCTACTTTGTGCAGAAGGGCAAGGCAGGCCGGGGTGGAGACTCGGTGTAAGATCATGCGGTTGATGATTAGTTCCTAGACCACACACTGAGTCAAGGCCGTCCGAGTGACGTGGGCAGTTCGGAGAAAGAGGTGGTGTTCCTGCTACCCCAGCTGCACAGGAAAATAGGTAGCTAGGTGCAAAAACAAAGCAGCCAGCTCCTAACCAGTACATTGGCTGCTATTGCTCACCGAACTGATGAACTGAGCACTCCAAAGCCAGCTCAAAGGAGCTCCCTGTAGTGTTATGTCTTCAGGCAATGTACTGGCAACAAGACACGGTTGATTTGCACACTGTGCCATCAGAGACTGAAGAGAGGCATAAATGTTCTTTACCTGAGCACAAACTGCATGATGAGGCATCTGAATTCAAATCACGAGTAGCAGTGGAGTACACCTGAAAAACCAGGAAAGATTTGAGGCAACTCCTGCTCCCTCTTCTGTTGCGGCTTCAGCCTCTTCACCCCCAATCATGAGCAAGAGGGCCACCTGGCTCCCCGCAAAGCGAGGATGTGACAGCACCACCAACAGCAGCATCACCGAGCAACTCAGCACCATCCCATGAAAGCATTCAGCTGTCCATCTCCAAAATACTGGAAAGAAAGAGGAAGTATACTCTTACCCACCCACGTGCTCTGGTACTGAATAACAGCATTTCAAATTCCTGGCCTTCGAAATGCTGCCATTCCAGCTGGTGCAGTAGGACACTTTAAAATCAAAAACTTATGTTGGTGGCTGTCCCATAGTATGTGCTTCCCAGCCACCACTACTTTTCAGGCAGGCACAACACCATAAGTGACAAGGTCCACTTAATCACAGATATGTGGACTGTGGAAGAACGCACACAGACCCGTTCCTCCCACGTCACCACCGTGACATAACTACACAGGCCAGCTCTCTGGCGCCCCCTTTGTCTCTCAGGTCGGTAAGGGAACTGCACCTAGAGCAAATGGTCGCCGGGGAGGAGGTCCTGTTACCCGCTGGGGGTTCAAAGATTCGTGATCAGAGTAAAAGCATCAGCCCAAGATTAAGTTTATAGTTTAATTTCCTTAAGGGCGCACTAGATAATTACAGAAATATGCAGTAAATTTGCAGTCAGAGAAAAGATATAACAATAAGGGTACAAGACTTAAGATATTAAGCTGGAGGTCAATTTACCAGATTGTAGGGTCATGTGGGTGCTGGAGAGCTCTGCAGTCCACAGGTACAAGAATTTTAGTTGCCGGACAGACCCCCAAAGCATGGGCCGCTGCTCCCCTCGGCAGGTCTGTCCCCAGGTCCTTCTTAGATTGTCATCGTCTGGATCTTCTGTGTGAAAGAATGAATATCTGCCAGGGGCTGCTAGTCCTTAAACATGCTAGGTTCCTCCCCCTGTGTCAGAGGGTGGGCTAATAATCCATGCTCCTAGGATGGAGCCAAAGCATCTGGGACACACAAAGGACGTATATTCCTGCGTCTGCTAGCAGGTACATTCTAATTGAAGCCCTAGGCTTTTTTCTGGCACCCTGCTGGCACGGCTCCGTACCTGAGCTTTGAAGCTCTGTTTTGGGCCCATCCTCATTATCACACCAATGACCCTGGCTATTTAGCATTGGAACACTAAATCCTGCTTGTATTTACTAAGTACACAGCACCTGGGGTATAGAAGCCGTTAACTGCCTGTAATTCCTGAACTTAGACCAAAATGGATGCCAAGCTCAGACATGTGGCCCCATATCTAAGATGGCGGCTGCTCCTTTATCACACCTCCCTTCTTTAGAGGGCGCTAGGGGGTATCACATTCCTGTGATCCCCCATGCGCCCTTCCGCACCCTCTCCTTGCCGGGACAGCCCGTCAGCGTTACCATGGTCCCTGCCTCTTTTGTGGCAAATGGTGAAGTGATACTGTTGGAGAGAGAGGCTCCAGCGTAGCAACCTCCCATTCGTCCCAGAGACCATGTGTAACCAGCTGAGGGGGTTGTGGTCTGTTTCCACGGTGAATTGGCGTCCGTACAATTCTGGCTGCAGACGCTGCAGGGCCCACACAATTGCCAGACATTCCTTCTCCATCGTGGAATAGGCCACTTCCCTCGGCAGGAGCTTCCGGCTCAGGTACAGAACGGGGTGTTCATGGCCCGTAGTGTCGACATGGCTGAGCACAGCACCGAGGCCGAAGTCGCTGGCGTCGGTCTGCACTACGAACGGCCGCGTGAAGTCGGCTGCCTGTAGTACAGGAGAACTAGAAAGGGCGGTCTTGAGCGCCTGGAAAGCTGTCTCGCAGGCGACTGTCCAGTCGACTGCAACTGGCAGCCTCTTCTTGGTGAGGTCCGTCAGGGGCTTGGCCAGGGCACTATAGTGTGGAACAAACCTCCTATAATACCCGGCTGTCTCCAAGAAGGACATCACCTGCTTCTTGGTCCTGGGGGTGGGCCAGGATGCGATGGCATCCACCTTCCCGGGCTCTGGCTTCAGAGCTCCCCCACCTACCCGGTGCCCCAGGTAGTGGACCTCACTCATACCCAGCTGGCACTTTTTGGGCTTAATGGTCAAGCCTGCTCGCTGGATCCGCCCGAGCACCTGCGCCAGGTGCTCCAGGTGATCTTCCCAGGTGGGACTGAAGATGGCGATGTCGTCTAGGTATGCGGTCGCATACCCTTCCAGTCCCTCGAGCAGCATGTTGACCATCTTCTGAAAAGTGGCAGGGGCATTCTTCATGCCGAATGGCATCACTGTGGACTCGTACAGTCCGAATGGGGTGATAAAGGCAGAGCATTCCCGTGCCCCAGGGGCCAGGGGAATCTGCCAATACTGTTATGAGTTCATTTTCCCCTTCACCATTGAGGTCTGATGAACTCCCTCTTCTGGTGAAGGAAGGTAGTGAGGCTGATTGCCAAGCACCTGAGCTGGGAGAGGATGACTGGGCGACGGGGATCTCTGACTGGATATAAGGCAGCCGGCTCCCTTCTGCCTCGCTGGTGATTTCTCTGTGGAATTCTAGGAGACCAGTCTGATTCCTGCTCCTCAAAAGCTAAGTTTTCTGCTTTGCCTTTTTGCATTTGTGTTTTGGTTTTAGTTTGCCTTGCTTTTCTGGATTCTGCCATTCCCTGTTGGGGTGAGCTGAATTCCTTTTTGTCGGTTTGCTCTGTCTTCAGAAACTACCTGAGTACTGACATAGTCTTTTTGAAGCCTAGCGTCTTCAGGGCGTTTTTCCCTGTCAGTCTGTTGGCTCTTATTTTGATAGGGTTTTTCGCGGATTGCAGACAGCAGCCTTCCTATCCTGTCCTATCTAGTTAGCTTGGGCCCCATCATTTGCTCAGTCTATCTATCTGTGTTAGTGTTTTTTCTTCTTGCTTCACCGTCATTATATGTTGGGGGCTGCCTATTGCTTTGGGGTCTGCTCTGGGGTAGTTTAGATTTCCCTCTGTCTTTAGGCTAGGCAGTTCTCCGGCTGTGATCGAGGGGTCTAGGGCATCGTAGGAACCCCCCACGGCTACTGCTAGTTGTTGTCGATAGGTTCAGGGGTCTGCAATCCGATAGCTGCCAACTTCTCTGGTTTTATGGACTTAGCTAACATTTCTGTTTTTGCCTCCTACGGTGACTCATTCATAACACAATACCCCCTGCTCAGATCCCTGATGGTCAGGTACTTGGCCCCGGCCAGCCGATCGAGCAGGTCATCGATGCGCGGCATTGGGCAAGCATCGGTGACCGTCACAGCGTTGCGCCCCCGGTAGTCCACTCAGAACCACGTAGTTCGGTCCTTTTTAGGGACGAGGACTACAGGCGAAGCCCACGCACTATTGGACACTTGGATCACCTCCAGCTTCAGCATCACGTCTAACTCTTGGCGCATGTGCTGCTGCACCTCAAGAGAGACCCGATATGCTGAACGCCGGATCGGGGGGTTATTGCCGGTGTCCACGTCATGGACGGCTGTCTCAGTCCTTCCGGGCAGGCTGCTGAACAGCTCCCTAAAGGGGTGTAGGGTGACCCTCAGCTGGGAACGTTGTTCCTCCGAGAACTGGTGGCCAACCCCCACATCCTCAATGGATCCACTCGCCTTGGCTTGGGTGAGCAGATCCAGGAGGGTTTCTACCTCTCCTTCCTCGGGAAGGTTGAACACTGGGTGGGCCCAAGCCTCCCGCTCATGATGGGCCTTCATCATGTTCACGTGGAAGGCCTTCCTCCTTCCACGGGCGTGGTCCAGGGTGACCAGATAGGTGACAGCGTTGAGCCGCTGGTGCACGAGGTATGGACCCTCCAGGCCGCCTGAAGCTTGTTTTGAGACACGGGGACCAGTACCCACACCTTTTTACCCACCTCGTAGGTCCGCTCACAAGCATTCTGGTCATACCACCGCTTCTGGTCAGCCTGGGCTTGGGCCATATTGTCATGCACCAGCCGTTTCAAGGCCATCATTCTGTCCAGGAAGCGCACGACATACTCAATGACCGACACTCCAGGGGTAGCCAAATCCCCTTCCCATGCTTCCTTCACCAGAGCAAGGGGCCCCCATACACGTCGCCCGTACAGGAGCTCAAAGGGGGAGAACCCTGTTGAGGCCTGTGGGACCTCTCGGTAGGCAAACAGCAGGTGTGGGAGATACCGCTCCCAGTCTCTCCCGTGGGAGTCGACCAACATCTTCAGCATCTGCTTTAAGGTTCCATTGAACCGCTCACACAGGCCATTCGTCTGTGGGTGGTACGGGCTGGCTACCAGATGTTGCACCTGTACCTGCTTACAGAGAGACTCCATCAGCTGCGACATGAACTGGGTCCCTCGGGCGGTGGGCATTTCCTTGGGAAACCCCACTCTGGAGAAAATCTCCAGTAAGGCAGTGGCCACTTTGTCGGCCCGAATGGACGACAAAGCTACCGCCTCCGGGTACCGGGTGGCATAGTCCACTACCGTTAGTATGAAGCATTTCCCGGAGATGCTGGGAGTGGACAGAGGTCCAATGAGATCCACAGTCACCCTCGAGAAAGGCTCTTCGATGATGGGCAGAGTTACCAGTGGGGATTTGGGGCTCCGCCCCGCCTTCCCCACCCTCTGACAGGTGTCACACGAACGGCAGTAGGCAATCACCTCGGTCCTCATTCCTGGCCAGTAGAAATGCTGAGCTAGCCTGGCCCTGGTTTTAGCGATCCCTAGGTGTCCGGCCATGGGAATCTCGTGTGCGATCCGCAACAATTCTGCCCTGAACGGATAGGGTACCATTAACTGTCGGTCCCTGGGCCACGCCTCCGGTGAACCCTGCTGGACCGTTACCCGATACAGCCGTCCCTGGTTCCAGACCACTCAATCACGGTCGGACTCCACGGGAAGGCTGTGCCGCCTGCTCCTTGAGAGCTTTCAGGCTAGCGTCAGCTTCCAACGCTGCCTGAAATCCCTGACTCGATGTGGCAAGAATTTACGAAACTGCCACCTCCTCTGTCAGCTCCCCAGGATCTGTCTCCTGGCCGCTGTCTGACTCGGCAGCCACTTGGTCGGAGAGAGGGGAACCATCGGACCTCTGCGAGGCTCCTTGTGCTCCGGCGCTCCTACTCCTGGTAACAGTGGCCACGACCGCTGAGACCACAGGTAGCGCCTGCTTCCCCTCGGCCCCCAACCAAGTCGCCGGGTCAGGCAGACTTCCCTGGCCTCCTGACATCCCGGATTTGGGGAACTCCTGCCCTGGGGTCTTACCTGGTGGCTCCTTTCCCGGGATGCCCCCTCCCCCCATGGCCTGTTCCTCTTTCTGCAGAGTCCCTCGACTCAGCAGGCTGGATTCACTTAGGGGCCCTACACTCCCCATAGCAGCCCCTCCCTCCACCTCTGAGCTCTTCCCTGCAGGCTTCTCACCTGTCCTCACTGTGAGCCCTGTGTGTGTAGTGTCAGTGCATGGCTTACCATCAGGTTTCACTCCCTCCTCCACTGTTGGAGGCACAGTCAACACATTAACATTAGCATTCACAGTAGAGTCATGACATTCTTGGGGAGCCGGACTTGGGGGTTCAGTGGTCACCCACTGAGTCACTAGCTGCCCCAAATCGGTCCCAAGCAACACATTGGCAGGAAAATTTGGCATTACTCCCACCTCCATTGTTGGAGGCACATTCAATACATTAGCATTGGCAGTCACAGTAGGGTCATGACATTCTTGGGGAGCCGGACTTGGGGGTTCAGTGGCCACATACTGAGACACTAGCCGCCCCAAATCGGTCCCAAGCAACACATTGGCAGGAATATTTGGCGTTACTCCCACCTCCCGCATTCCCCTCCCGGCGTCCCAGTCCAAAAACACCTTGGCGACGGGCAGCGCCGGTTCAACACCTCCAATTCCGGAGATGGAAAGGGTTTTCCCAGGCACCAAGTCTTGAGGGGACACCACCTCAGGACGTACCAGGGTTCGTTCAGCGCCTGTGTCCCGCAGTCCCATGACCGCTGAGCGGCCGATGGTGACAGGTTGGTAATTGTCCAGGGGCCTCCCACCACCCCCTCCCACACACAAAACAGTGGACGGTTTCTGGGACAGGGATGGGGCCTTATGGCGCTGGGGACACGCAGTCTTAAAGTGTCCCGGCTGGTTGCAATGATGACAACGTCTGGGTTCTGCTCCTAGCCTGGAGAGGGCAGCAGGGGGGTACACCCCTTGCACTCTGGGGGCTGGGGGGACAGGGGCAGGACTTGGCTTACCCCCTCTCCAGGTGCTGCTGGCAGGCTTCTTCGGCTCAGAAGCCCTGTTGTTGGCATACTCGTCTGCCAGGGCGGCTGTAGCAGCAGCCCCCTTTGGTTTCCGGTCACGGAGGAGCTGCTGGAGGTCCTCTGGGCAGTTCCACAAGAACTGTTCCGTGACAAACAGTTCCTGGACCTCCTGGCGGGTGGTGAGCTGTAGACCAGAGGTCCAGTGCTCCGCAGCTCTCAGCAGTGCCCCCATGTGGTCGGTCCAGGTGTCCTTTGAGCCCCGCTGCAGGCTCCGGAACTTCCTGCGGTACGATTCCGGGGTGAGGTTGTAGTGCTGGATCAGGGCCCGCTTGATGCTGTTGTAGTCCTGCTCCTCCCCGGCAGGTAAGTCCCCCAAAACTTACCCCTCAAACGGGGGGTCAGGTACCTTGCTCACTGATCCAGGGCCAGATGGTGTTGGAGGCAGGTTCTTTCAAAGGCCAGCAGAAAGGAATCCAGGTCTCCATCCTTTTCAAGCAGGGGGAAGTCCTCCGCCCGGACCTTGGAAGCCTTGGTCCCTGGCGGGGCTGGAGCGTCCAGCGGGAGCCCGTGCTGAGCCATCTCCAGTCGGTGCCAGCGCTCCGCAGCTTCACGGCGTTCAGTATGCTCATGCTCCGCTGCTCTCTCGGCCGCCGCTTGCTCACGCTTCGCTGCTTTCTCTGCTGCCACTAGGAGTCTGTCATGGGTGGCGTCGTTACCAACCTCGAGCTGTGCCATAGCCGCTTGGAAAAGGGCCTCCGATCTGGACAGGCTGGGGTGGGCAGGTGGTGGGCAGTCCACTGCGGGACTGAGCACGGGGGTCTGGCTCCTTGGGGAGCCCTGGCTGAGCTCCCCCTCGCCTTCATTGGTATTGTCCTCCACCACCTCCTCATAGCCCATAGCATTGGCCTCCCCCTTTGTCCTACTCCGGGTGCCTTCCGCCATCTTGGGAACCTCTGGTTACTGACACAGCTGCAACCCTGGCCTCGCACACAACTTATTATATTTGTACTCTGACCGTCTAGTGCTGGGCTGACCTTAAGACCACAGCAGTGAAAGTTACCGCTGGTAGTCTCTAGTGTCTGGGAGTAGGGGTCCCACGCACACTATTACTCTGATCCCACTGCTGCCACCAAGTGTGGAAGAACGCACACAGACCCGTTCCTCCCACGTCACCACCGTGACATAACTACACAGGCACAGCTCTCCGGCGCCCCCTTTGTCTCTCAGGTCAGTAAGGGAACTACACCTAGAGCAACTGGTCGCCGGGGAGGAGGTCCTGTTACCCGCAGGGGGTTCAAAGATTCGTGATCAGAGTAAAAGCATCAGCCCAAGATTAAGTTTATAGTTTAATTGCCTTAAGGGCGCACTAGATAATTACAGAAATATACAGTAAATTTGCAGTCAGAGAAAAGATATAACAATAAGGGTACAAGACTTAAGATATTAAGCTGGAGGTCAATTTACCAGATTGTGGGGTCATGTGGGTGCTGGGGAGCTCTGCAGTCCACAGGTACAAGAATCTTAGTTGCCGGACAGACCCCCAAAGCATGGGCCGCTGCTCCCCTCGGCAGGTCTGTCCCCAGGTCCTTCTTAGATCGTCATCGTCTGGATCTTCTGTGTGAAAGAATGAATATCTGCCAGGGGCTGAGAGTCCTTAAACATGCTAGGTTCCTCCCCCTGTGTCAGAGGGTGGGCTAATAATCCATGCTCCTAGGATGGAGCCAAAGCGTCTGGGACACACAAAGGACGTATATTCCTGCGTCTGCTAGCAGGTACATTCTAATTGAAGCCCTAGGCTTTTTTCTGGCCCCCTGCTGGCAAGGCTCCGTACCTGAGCTCTGAAGCTCTGTTTTGGGCCTATCCTCATTATCACACCAATGACCCTGGCTATTTAGCATTGGAACACTAAATCCTGCTTGTATTTACTAAGTACACAGCACCTGGGGGTATAGAAGCCGTTAACTGCCTGTAATTCCTGAACTTAGACCAAAATGGATGCCAAGCTCAGACATGTGGCCCCATATCTAAGATCGTGGCTGCTCCTTCATCACATCGACTACTAAGTACGGGCAGAAACATTATATCTCCCTAACTGCCCACTGGGTAAATGTCGTGGTGGCTGGGTCTAAGGCACCACCGAGGAT
The DNA here is from genome assembly GCF_039654945.1 of Dendrobates tinctorius. NCBI lineage: Eukaryota > Metazoa > Chordata > Amphibia > Anura > Dendrobatidae > Dendrobates > Dendrobates tinctorius. Next base: position 25,462,262 of record NW_027361870.1, read on the forward strand.
TGCTGGATGTTTCTCTGTCCATGTCACCTCCTCCTTCTACACCTCTTCTACCACCTCCTCATTCGGTCAGTGTAACACCTGCACGACGAACTTCTGCATAACCAAGGGGAAACAACAGTAGGCTGCTCTGAAACTCACCTTCTTGGGGGTAAAATACGAGCAGGAGCTGTGTATGGATCAAATTGCAGATCGATGGGTGGTTGTTGCCGCTGAACCTTAAGCCTGGCATTCTGGTGTGCGATATTAGGGCTCATGGGCATCACTTGAGTGTGGCTGGGGGGGATACAGAGAACCCAGATGATACACCCCCCACCAAGGACAGCATGTCATAGGTTCTGGGCAGCTTGGTACACGAGTGAATACATGCTGCTGTGCCTGCACAAAAGCCACCTAATTGCTTGGATCGTTGCCAATGCTGATTACTACTGGGTGGCCACTCTGCTGGATTCCCGCTACAAGGACAACATGCCATCTTTCCTTCTGTTACTGGAGCATGATCGGAAAATGCGGGAATACAAGAGCTCGCAGATAGATGTACTACTGATGGGGTCCCCATGTGACAGCCAGTACTCTGTAAAAGCACAAGGCAAAGGAGGAGGAAGTCGCCAATGCAGCTGGAGCATCGGCACCACCACGGAAAGGAGGGTTAGCATGGCCAAAATGTGGAAAATCTTCCTTAGCACAAAACAACATCCAGCACCATCATCTAATACGCTCCATACTAGCAGGAGGTATTGTTTCAACAACATGGTGGAAGAGTATGTGTCCATATGTCTCCATGTACTGAGTGACGTCAGCCCCATTTAACTTTACACTTTGAAGTGCTGGCCTGCCCTGTGGCAAGTGTAGTGTTGGAATATGTGTTTAACAAGGTAGGGGGTGTGATCACAGACAGGCGCCTCCACCTGTCCACAGCCAACGTTGGGAAACTCACATTCATTAAAATGAACCAGGAGTGGATCCCACAGGACTTGTCTGTACCTTTTGGCTGAATAGAGACGTATAATAGCCACATCCAGCTATTGTTATACTCCACTGCATTTTGTCTGTTCTATTTTCCATTCCAAATGTTTTAATGTTTTGGGGCCTCCCTAAATTAAAACAAAAAAACAAACAAATAAAACAAAGAGGCTTTTTTCAGAGTACCCATACAGAAACGGGTGCAGAATACCCCTACAGAGACATGCAGAGTACCCACACAGAGGCTGTTTTGCAGAGTACACACACAGAACCTAATGCTATCCCTCGCTCGAGCTGTGTCCTGTCCCTTTGCAGGGCAGAATGGCGGCGCCACCTGTGATCCAGTGGTTATACAGGCCAGGTCACGTGGTGCGTTAGCCAATCACATCCATGCCCATACTCGGCATGGGTGTGATGGCTGTGGAATTGCCCGCAGCTGAACAGCTTGTTGATAGACTGTGCTGCAGCCTTTCAGCAGGCTTTATTGAGCATCTGAACTCAAGAAAAGTCCTGTTCGGAGTTCAGTTCCCGGAAACTTGTCTGGTAATAACCCCAAACTTTACAGTTCGGGTTCGCTCATCTCTAGTTTTGATTTTATTTCAGTAAATCTGATTATTTTCAGTAGTCTCTTTCAGTGGTTTTGTTGCAAGATATTGGGCTCTTAGCTATGTATGTAATATTCAGACTGGCTAAAGGCGCATCACTTTCTGATGGAAAGGAATTCTTTACAGTAATTAATATGACCACAACCAATTTGCTTCAAACAGTGGAATTCTTTTCCTACTTTCCCTCTTATTGCTAATGGAAACCATACATCTCTGCAAATTGTGCTCTGTATTGTCATCTTAAGATGACATGAAATGAACTAATTCATTATATGCAATAGCTGGAACATGGAACTTCCATATTATTTTAATTATTTTTCTTCTTTAGTTACGTAACTCAGTTCCATTCGCCAGGGTTTTATACACGCCAAGTTGCATACACTGTTTTTCTTTATATATGAATGTTAGATCTCGGGGATTGTGACAGAAGGATCTGCATTTAATTTTTTGGTTGTATCCAGAGGATAGCAATGGGTACATTGTGTTCTTATCTGTGTATGCTCCTCATCTAAACCAGGACTTGAGTCTGAAGTCCCAAAGGAATTCAAGGACTAAAAGTAATATTGTGTCATGGAATTACCACTCATATTTGCACAGAGCCTCACAGCAGCTCTATACTGCCGAGCCAGAAGCATTACATAATATTAACCCCTTTACTCCCAAGGGTGGTTTGCATGTTAATGCCCGGGCCAATTTTTACAATTTTGACCACTGACCCTTTATGAGGTAATAACTCTGGAACGCTTCCATGGATCCCGGTGATTCTGACACTGTTTTCTCTTGACATATTGTACTTCATCATAATGGTAAAATTTCATTCATATAACTTGCGTTTATTTGTGAAAAAAAAATGGAAATTTGGCGAAAATTTTGAAAATTTCGCACTTTTCCAACTTTGAATTTTTATGCTCTAAATCACAGAGATATGGCACTCAAAAAACTTAATAAGTAACATTTTCCACATGTTTACTTTACATCAGCACAATTTAGGAACCCAAAATTTTTTTTCTTAGGAAGTTATAAGGGTTAAAAGTTGACCAGCGAGTTCTCATTTTTACAACACCATTTTATTTTTAGGGACCACATCACATGTCACTTTGAGGGGGTCTATATGATAGAAAATACCCAAAAGTAACACCATTCTACAAACTACACCCCTCAAGGTGCTCAAAACCACATTCAAGAAGTTTATTAACCCTTCAGGTTCTTTACAGGAATTTTTTGAATGTTTAAAAAAAATGAACATTTAACTTTTTTTCACAAAAAAAATTACTTCAGGTTCAATTTTTTTAAGGGTAACAGGAGAAATTAGACTGCAAAAGTTATTGTGCAATTTGTCCTGAGTATGCTGATACCTGATATATGGGGGGAACCACTGTTTCTGCTCATGGCAGAGCTACCCTGACCCTAACCCTAACCCTAACCCTGACCCTAACCCTAACCCTTAACCAAACCATACTTAACCCTAACCCTGACCCTAACCCTAACCCTAACCCTAACCCTGACCCTAACCCTTAACCAAACCATACTTAACCCTAACCCTGACCCTAACCCTAACCCTAACCCTGACCCTAACCCTTAACCAAACCATACTTAACCCTAACCCTGACCCTAACCCTAACCCTAACCCTTAACCAAACCATACTTAACCCTAACCCTGACCCTAACCCTGACCCTAACCCTGACCCTAACCCTAACCCTAACCCTGAACCAAACCATACTTAACCCTAACCCTGACCCTAACCCTAACCCTTAACCAAACCATACTTAACCCTAACCCTGACCCTAACCCTAACCCTAACCCTAACCCTGACCCTAACCCTTAACCAAACCATACTTAACCCTAACCCTGACCCTAACCCTAACCCTAACCCTAACCCTGACCCTAACCCTAACCCTAAACCCCCTTAACTAACCCTAACTTTACCCAAACCCCTAAATTCCATTGTCTAAACTAATGGTAAAAAAAAAACGCTTGTGCAAAAAAACGCATACATAAGCATGCCAATGCGCACATATGCTCACCATAGACTTATAATGGGTGTCTTGCTGTAAAAAAACGCATTGCGCGCGCATGCGTTTTTTTGAGGCAAATCGGACGCACAAAAAATGCAACAAGTTGCATTTTGTGCGCCCGAGCGCATACCGCAAAAAAACGCATGCGCGGTAAAACGCGTACAAACGCATGTGTATGCGCACATAAGCGCATCCCATGCAAAGTATAGGAAAAAAAAACGCATGCGCTATTTAGAGCTAAATTACCGCGAAAAAAAACGCAAATGTGAAACCAGCCTTAGAAGGGAAGGAGCGCCGTTTGACTTTTTCACTGCAAAATTGGCTGGAATTCTGATCGGATGCCATGTCACGTTTGGAGAGCTCCTGATGTGCCTAAACAGTGGAAACCCCCCACAACCCCATTTTGCTAACTATACCCCCCAAGGAACTTATCTAGATATGTGGTGAGCACTTTGAACCCCCAAGGGCTTCACAGAAGTTTATAACGTACAGCCATACAATTAAAAAATCATATTTTTTCCACATAAATGATCTTTTCACCCACACTTTTTATTTGCCCAAGGGTAACAGGAATTTGTCCTGAGTATGCTGATACCCCACATGTGGGGGTAAACCACTATTTGGGCGCATGGCAGAGCTCGGAAGGGAAGCAGCGCCATTTGACTTTTTTGGCTGGAATTGAGATCGGACGCCATGTCGCGTTTGGAAAGCCCCTGATGTATCAAAACAGTGGAAACACCCCACAAATCACACAATTTTGGAAGCTAGACCCCCCCAAGGAACTTATCTAGATATGTGGTGAGAACTTTGAACCCCCAAGGGCTTCACAGAAGTTTATAACGCCCGGGCGTGAAAATAAAAAAATCATATTTTCTCCACAAACACGATCATTTAGTCCTCAATTTTTTTATTTTCCCAAGGGTAACAGGAGAAATTGGACCCCAAAAGCTGTTGTACAATTTGTCCTGAGTACGCTGATATCCCTTATGTCAGAGAAAACTACTGTATGGGCACACATCGGGGCTCGGAAGGAAAGTAGTGACGTTTTGGAATGCAGACTTTGATGGAATGGTCTGTGGGTGTCATGTCACGTTTGGAGAGCCTCTGATGTGCCTAATCTGTTGAAACCCCCACAAGTGACCCCCATTTTGGAAACTAGACTCCCCAGGGAACTTATTTAGATGTGCGGTGAGCACTTTGAACCCCCAAGTGCTTCACAGAAGTTTATAACGTAGAGCCATAAAAATAAAAAAATCATTTTTTTTTCCACAAAAATGATATTTTTGCCTCCAATTTTTTATTTTTCCAAGGGTATCAGGAGAAATTGGACCCCAAAAGTTGTTGTACAATTTGTCCTGAGTAGGCTGATACCTCACATGTAGGGGTAAACAACTGTTGGGCGCATTGCAGAGCTTGGAAGGGGAGGAGCACCGTTTGACTTTTTCAACGCAGAATTGGCTGGAATTGAAATCAGACACCATGTTGCATTTGGAGAGCACCTGATGTGCCTAAACAGTGGAAAACCCCCAATTCTAACTCCAACTCTAACCCCAACACACCCCTAACCCTAATCTCAGCCCTAACCCTAGCCCTAACCCTAGCCCTAACCCTAACCCTAGCCCTAACCCTAATGGGAAAATGGAAATAAATACATTTTTTTAATTTTATTATTTTTCCCTAACTAAGGGGGTGATAAAGGGGGGTTTGAGTTACTATTTATGGCGGCTTTTATGTTTGGCAGCTGTCATACGCTAAATGATGCTTTTTTTGTAAAAATAGTTTTTGCATCACCACATATTGAGAGCTATAACTTTTCCATATTTTGACCCACCGAGTCATGTGAGGTCTTATTTTTTGCAGGATGCGTTGACGTTTTTATTCGTACCATTTTCGGGCATGTGACATTTTTTGATCGCTTTTTATTCCAATTTTTGGGACGCAGAATGAGCAAAAACCAGCATTTCATGAATTTCTTTTGGGGGTGCGTTTACACCGTTCCGTCTCCAGTAAAATTGATAAAGCGGTTTTATTCTTCGGGTCAGTACGATTACAGCGATACCTCATTTGTGTTTTTTTATGTTTTGGCACTTTTATGCAATGAAAATGCTTTATTCTGTGAGCTATAACTTTTTTATTTTTTTACTGATGATGCTGTGTGGAGGCTCATTTTTTGCGGGACAAGATGACTTTTTCAGCGGTACCATGGTTATTTATATCCATCTTTTTGATCGCGCGTTATTGCACTTTTTGTTCGGCGGTATGATGATAAAGCATTATTTTTTGCTTCATTTTTTAGTTTTATTTTTTAAGGGGTTCAATAAAGGGGTTATCTAATGGGTCAGTTTCATAGGGCTGGTCATCACGGACGCCGCAATGCTAAATATGTGTACTTTTATAGTTTTTTTTTATTTAAAAAAAATGAATTTATTAGGAAATTTTTTTTTTTTAATTTATTTAGCGATTTTTTTGTAAATTTTTCTTACAATCTTTTTTTTTTTTTTTTTTTACTTTATAAGGCCGGTTTCACATTAGCGCATTTTCAGCGCGCGCACGGCCGGGGGTAGCTCCGCCCCCGAGCCGGCTCTCTGCCCGGCGTGCCCGCCCCTTCCTTGTAGCGCCGCCTCCTAGCGGACGGCGGCGCCTGCGATCGGCGCACCCTATCTTTAGCATAGGGTGCGCCGATCGTGCGCAGGTCGTGCGCTAGTTGCGCTTTGACCTGCGCTGCGCACTTTTGACGGTGCGCCGTGCGCGCCAAAATCAAACTTTTCGGATTTTGGCGCGCACGGCGCACCGTCAAAAGTGCGCAGCGCAGGTCAAAGCGCAACTAGCGCACGGCCTGCGCACGATCGGCGCACCCTATGCTAAAGATAGGGTGCGCCGATCGCAGGCGCCGCTGTCCGCTAGGAGGCGGCGCTACAAGGAAGGGGCGGGCACGCCGGGCAGAGAGCCGGATCGGGGGCGGAGCTACCCCGGCCGTGCGCGCGCTGAAAATGCGCTAATGTGAAACCAGCCTTACACTGTCCCAGGGGGGACATCACTGTAATATGTCAGATCGCTGATCTGACAGGTTGCACAGCACTCTGTCAGATCAGCAATGTGACAGGCTCTGCTGCAGGCTTTCTCAGAGCCTGCTCTCAGCAGGCACTGAGAAAAACGCCTCCCTGCAGGCCCCCGAAGGTCCCCACCGCCATATTGGATCCAGGGACCTGCAGGGAAGGAGGCCCCCGCAGCAGCGCTGCACATCGCGCTGCTGCGGGGGTCAAAGAGAAGCACGGAGGGAGCCCCCTCCCTGCTGATGCTTCCCTGATCCTCCAGTACACTGCGGTCATGTTTGATCGCAGTGTGCTGAAGGGTTAATGTGCCAGGGGCGGTCCGTGCTGGGTGTCAGCTGTGATAATTAGCTGACACCCCGCCGCGATCAGCTGTGCTCCCCCTGGGGGGGTGCCGCTGATCGCTATGACGTACTATTCCGTCCTTGGGACACATGGACGGAATAGTACGTCTAATGTAGGAAAGGGGTTTTCACATTTTTTGTATAATGTATTCCATATAAGAGCAGTGAGACTAGGGAACTCTCTGCCATATGATGTTGTAATGAGTGATTCACTACTAAAATTTAAGAAGGGACTGGATGCCTTTCTTGAAAAGTATAATATTACAGGGTATGTATACTAGATTCCTTGATAGGGCGTTATTCCGGGGAACTAGTCTGATTGCCATACAGTATGTGGAGTCGGGAAGGAATTTTTTTCCCCAATGTGGAGCTTAGTGTTTGCCGCATGGGTGTCACGACGCCGTCAGACACAGGGACTGCTGTTCCTGCCTCGGCCACTGGGAGGCACCGGACTGTCACGTCGCCGTCAGACACAGGGACTGCTGTTCCTGCTTCGGCCACTGGGAGGCACCGGACTGTCACGTCACCGTCAGACTCGAGGACTGCTGTTCCTGCCTCGGCCACTAGGAAGCTCCGTGGTTCGCCCATGTGTGGTGGTGACAGAGAAGGGGCTCCTGCACAGGCATCTGGTGGGCACAGGCTCGGCTCCTCTGTCAGTCATGAAGGGGTTGGTGCATCACCATCTGGCCTGGTTCTGGGGGCGGTCCAAATGATGTCATCAGACTGTGAGCCTGTGAGAGATAGCCTGATCCTTCAAATACCTTGGGGCCTGTCTTGCAGGCCACCAGATATAGTCTTGGTTTCCCCAGTGTGCTAGTGTGTTATTTTCTATTGCTGACTCTGATCTTAGTCTGGATTTTGACTCTGATACTGCCTGCTGATTGTGTACCTCTGCCGCCCTCCTGCTTTAAGACTCTGACCTTGGCCTGGATTTTGACTCTGCTACTGTCTGCCAATTTTGTACCTCTGCCGCCCACCTGGTTTAGACCTGGACTCCTGACTACTCCTTCGATTCCGTTAATTTATCCGTTTCTGGCGACTGTCATGCTCTGGTCCACTGCTCTTATACAGACAGCTACCTTCTGGGCTCTGCTGTAATTCCAGATCCCTGTATAGGGGTAAAGGGTCTCGGGGTTGCTCGGGGTGCTGTCCCAATTGCAGTCCAGACTCGCACCAGACGGTCATCACAATGGGATTTTTTGCCTTCCTCTGGATCAACATGTTAGGCTATGGGTTGAACTAGATGGACTTAAAGTCTTCCTTCAACCTTAACGGGAACCTGTCATCCCCCCCTGGGTGTTTTTAACTAAAAGAGCCAACTTCAGCAGCACTAAGGCTGCATTCTGTGAAGGTGGCTCTTCTGTTTCTGATCCCCAGTAACACTGAAACATTAACTTTTTTAAATAGGTCCTCATACCTGTATTGAGTCCCATAGGTATGGAGCCTCCCACTGAAACAGCCACCTCCCCGCTGTCAATCATGTCTCTGTAGTGTCTGGGCACCACCCTCCCATAGCCATCCATCATGCCCCTGCTCTGCTGTCTGTGCCCTGCCTCCCACAGCTGTCCATCATGCCCCTGCTCTGCCGTCTGTGCCCCGCCTCCCATTGCCGTCCATCATGCCCCTGCTTTGCCGTCTGTGTCCAGCCTCCCATAGCCGTCCATCATGCCCCTGTGCTGCCGTCTGTGCCCCGCCTCCCATAGCCATCCATGATGCCCCTGTTCTGCCTTCTGTGCCCCACCACCCATAGCCATCCATCATGCCCCTGTGTGCTGCCGTCTGTGCCCCGCCTCCCATAGCCATCCATCATGCCCCTGCTCTGCCGTCTGTGCCCCACCTCCTTCTGTCTCCTATGCCAGCGCCTGCTCTGTGAAAACATTTCTCGGGCATGCGCAGTGCGCGCTGCCCGTGAACTGACATCAGGCGATCACGCCTGCGTGTTGTGGAGGCCCCATATTCCCAGCCCCGCAGTGTGAATACATCATAACACACACTGCGGAGCAGGAGCTGCACATGCCCGAGAACTGTTTTCATAGAGCAGGCGCCGGCATAGGAGACAGAAGGAGGCGGGGCACAGATGGCAGAGCAGGGGCATGATGGACAGCTATAGGAGGCGGGCACAGACGGCAGCACAGGGGCATGATGGACGGCTATGGCAGGGCGATGCCTAGATGCTACAGAGACATGATTGATGGCGGGGAGGCGGCTGCTTCAGGGGGAGACTTCATACCCATGGGACTCAATACAGGTATGGGGACCTATTTATAAAAGTTAATATTTCGGCATTACTGGGGGTCAGAAACAGAAGAGCCACCTTCACAGAATGCAGCCTTAGTGCTGCTGAAGGTGGCTCTTTTAGTTAAAAACACCCAGGGGGGGTGACAGTTTCCCTTTAAATACCATGTTACGGTGTTAGTATATGTGTCACACAAAAAAACTTTTTGTCTCTATCTGAGGTATATGAGAGTACAGTACGGCCTCATAGACTTCTATGGGAGGTTATTATTGCTTCTTAACCATAAGGCTGTGTGCACACGTTGCATTTTTTTTTTTTCGTTTTTCACAGTGGAATAGCCGCAAAAACGAAAAAATCCACAGCATACCCATTCTTTTTGCAGAATCGCGGCGATTCCGCAACCCATAGGAATGCATTGATCCGCTTGCTTTCCGCATGTGGCTATGCCCACCATGCACAAAGAAAGCGAATCATGTGCAGATGGTACCCAGGGCTTGAAGGAGAGGAGACTCTCCTCCAGGCCCTGGGTACCATAATCCTGTAAAAGAGAGAATAAAAGTAAAAAATAGTGATATACTCACCCTCCGGCGGTCCCCAAAGTCCTTCCCACCTCTCACCACGCTCCCAGCATCTTCCAGTCCCAGTAATGCTCTCGCGAGCGTGACGTCATCTCAGGTCCTTCGCGCAAAGCATTACTGGGACCGGAAGATGCCGGGAGCACCGCAGCGCAGATCGGGGGCCGTCGGGAAGGTGAGAATAACAATATTTTTTATTTTTTTTATTATAACATCCTACCTATCACATTCCAAGCCATGCTAATTGCTTGGAATGCGCAAGCATTCCACAAGCGAAAGATGCTTGCAAAACGCTTGTTTTCCGCGGGAAAAATGCATGCGAATTCGCATGCGTTTTACCCGCGGCGGGAGTGTGGAAATTTCCATAGTATTTCTGCAACATGGGTAAATAGTCTAAGATGCTTGAACCATAAAGGGATAATCTCAGGTTGTCTCTTGTGCTGCTCAGATCTGTGCAGTCTCCTTACTTCCTGGTTTTGGGGCAGTGGGCATTCCTCTTTGAGTGACATTTATGGCTAAAGCCATTGAAACACAGCACCTGCAGGGAAAATATCCCAGGTGCTGGACATCATCCCTGCTGCCAGGCAAAGCCCCTGATGTTGTGATGATGTAGTAGTCTATGCAGAAAAAAAACGCAAATCAACCAGTCGAGCAGGAAAGTTGAGTGAATGACGCCCCCAGGTGGTGAAGCCATGTGCCTTCCTCTGGATACTTTCCCGGGTAAGAGGGCATTAAGTGTTAATAAATAAAGATGAGCTAATTTGTTCAGATTCGGTACCGAATATGATAAGAATCGAATATTGTTTTTGCAATATTCGTCGAACACAGCCGCACATCATTAGAGTCAATGGGAGTAGAAATTACCAAATATGTTTGAGACAGATCATAAGACATACATTCGGCACGAATATTGTTCGAATATGTCAAAATCAGATTCGGGGCCAAAATCCGAACAAATTCGCTCATTTCTATTAATAAATGTTAAAGATTCGTTTAATTTATGTGTGTGTTCCTACCATAAGTGCACTCTGTCAATGGGAAAAGTGTTGACCTTTTGGATAAAGTGGAATATAGTGGTATCTCTTTAAAAGCAGCCATGTACTCCTACCACACTTAATTTTTCATTTCACAGTGCGGTATTGATTGTGGAGTCACTTACTGCGCATTACCTTCGTCTGTCACGGCTTCTCCAATATCTTAGCGGTGCATGATGTGGGATAATTAGATTCTGCACTGTGACTGCATTGTGTATGTGGGGGCTTATGTTATGTGGCCATCTTGTAAGGAGAATTCATGTATGGTATGATGCAAGAGAATGTTTCCACCCACATCTAATTCAGATGTAAATCCCCATTCTTTGTCAGGGATACATACAGTCAACGTGCTCTGTAAAGTGCTGAAATATCGCGGATGGGAAATTATAAAGTATGTTGTCCCGGAAACAGGATAGTATTAAGAATACAAATGCGAATGTGGATCTAGAACACAGCAGATCATTTTCCCCCTCATTAGTTACTTATACCATTATATGGTTTGTCCACCGAACCCATCATGTGTATTCTTTTTTGTCTATGCTGAGCCGATGGATTATAGCATTCACCCCATTCTAAGCCAAAAAAAAAAACCGCTTCTACAACTCTTTCTGACTCGGCTTTCTTTCATTAGTCTTACTTATTAAAGATTTTCAAAATACTCTTGAAATAAGTATTTTAAAAGCTGTCAGAACAGACTTGATGGTTTCTTCTTCTTCACATTTCTTAGATTGTGGTCACACATAATGCTCGGGGCATGCTTAAAATCCTTTCAAAACCAGCCCGCGGCCGGCGTTCATAGGAGATCATGATTTTTGCTATATACAGCAAAGCTTTAGCATTGCTGTATATAGCACAAGCGATCAGACAATCATAGGTTTAAGTCCTGTAAGGAGACTAATAAATTCATTAAGGCTAGGTTCACACTTGCGGATGGACAAGCTGTGGAGGGATGCGGACTTCCTCCGTGAAGCTCCGCCCATGGCCGCACCTCCTTCGGTCAGCTCCGCCTACGTCTGCATGTGGCCACAAGCGGCCTGCGTACCCTATCTTTAACATTGGGTATGCAATCTGTGCGGTTGTATTATACTCACAAAAAATTGCCCACTCAAAATTATTAATCTCCAGTGAAGGGTGACATACCACAGTACAATAATATCACCTTTATGGTAGCCTAAATTAGAAAAAGGGTACCACACAATGGTATATCCATTAAAAATATTTGCTTTATTAAACAATTAATACATGATAAAAAGAAAGGTGTTGGACCAACTAAGAGGGACTCAACACTCCATAGGTGCACCTACAACAGTACTCAGTTATATAACTATCATTAAACACACAGTCAATTGCATAAGGGGAAAGGCACAAAACCATTCTATCCATCTATATTTTAATCAACCACCCTTAGGCATGTTATTCTGATGAAGAAAATTAAATGATGTGCAATAATCCCTAATCATCACTCCTATATATGCTACACGTGTCAAGGTAAGAAAAGTATGCGGGCGTTAGCTTTTGCTACATACCAACTGCAGCTGGTGGAGCTCCCTGGGTGTCCCTCTGCCCCGACGCGCATTTCGCACTGCTTCTTCCGGAGGCGATGCGGTGAAAAAAAAAATTCCAACCAGGTGCGTTTGACGCAGGTCGCCGCATTGTCAAAATGACACATGTGGACACATTCGCATACATCCGCACGGCCTGCGTACCCAATGTAAAAGATAAGGTACGCAGGCCACATGCAGCTGCATGCGGACATAGGCGGAGCTGACGGGAGGAGGTGCGGCCATGGGCGGAGCTTCACAGAGGAAGTCCGCATCCCTCCGCAGCTCGCCCATCCGCAAGTGTGAAGTCTGCCTAAGAAGTTAAACAAAGTTATAAAAAGTAATGCTATGTTGGTCCTTGCAGAAAGCCCAGTCTGAGGTTGGGGCTCCTAGGAAAAGGTCTATTTCACTTTGTACTGCAGTACTGTGCTATTGAAGTATATAATAAAATCTGTAATATGATCATAGGTTTAAAAAAAACAAAAGAATACAATGGAATCCCATAAGGCTGTTCTCATATTTCCCAAGTAAGCTCTGTTCTGTTTCTGTATCTATGTAGTAAGCTCAGTTCTGCTTCCATATTGATGCAGTAAACTTCCTTATCTATGTAGTAAATGTGGTTGTATTCCCATATCTATGTATTAAGCTTGGTTCTGTTGACATATCTATCTAGTAAGCTTGGTTCTGTTCCCGTATTGTTGTAGTAAGCTTGGTTCTGTTCACATATCTATCTAGTAAGCTTGGTTCTGTTCCCGTATTGTTGCAGTAAGCTTGGTTCTGTTCACATATCTAGTAAGCTTGGTTCTGTTCCCGTATTGTTGCAGTAAGCTTGGTTCTGTTCACATATCTATCTAGTAAGCTTGGTTCTGTTCCCGTATTGTTGTAGTAAGCTTGGTTCTGTTCACATATCTATCTAGTAAGCTTGGTTCTGTTCCTGTATTGTTGTAGTAAGCTTGGTTCTGTTCCTATATCTATGTAGTAAGTTTTGTTCTGTTCATGTATCTATGAAGTAAGCCTGGTTTTCTTTCTATAGCTATGTAGTAAGCTCATTTCTATTTCCATATCTTTGAAGGAAGCTTGGTTCTGGACCCGCAACTATGTAGTAAACTCTGTTATGTTCCCACATCTATATAGTAAGCTCCATTCTGTTCCTAAATCTATGTAGTAAGCTCTGTTCTGTAACTGTATCTATGTATTAAGGTTAGTTCTTTTTCCATATATATGGAGTAAACTAAGTTCTGTTCCGTATTTATATAGTAAACTTGATTCTTCTCCTGTATCTATGTAGTATGCGCTGTTCTGTTCGTACATCTGTGTACCAGTCACCATTATTTTAAAAAAAACTTGTCTCTGAATCTTTTTTACAGCAACCAGTGATAAGCTTACTAATGATAGGCTGCCACAAGTTTTGGGACAATGTTTTCTAATTTGGCAGCCAGCCCTTGATTGCATGGACACCGAGGCTAGACTTTGGACTGCTCTTGCAAGCTGTATAACAAAGGGCTCGCAAGTGCGCACTCCTTGCTAAGGAAACCAGTCACCTCTGGCACACCGGAGTCACTCAGATCCTTATGCTTGACCATTTTTCTAACACTTTCTATTCTAACACTTCATCTTCAAGATTTGTTCCATGCAAAATCTTATCAGGGTTGCCTGTTCCTTTTTTTTTTTTTCTAATAACTTACATAAAACAAACATTTGAGAATATTTTTTAACCAAATTCGTCAAAAAACTAAAAAAAAGTATAAAGAAGACTGAACAAATAACGAAAATCTTTCACAAACATGTCTATATTTTTATTTGGTTATAAGGACAACCCAAAAATCCTCTTTGAATGGACTTAACAGTCAATTTTATGTGTTTGTGTTCCTTCTACCCGTCTCAAAATCGTGATAGTGTAATGGATAACTTTGTCACCTAATCTCTTTATGTCACAAGCACAATGTCCAGAAGGGGGAGCTTGGATGTTTGACATAAAACATTGTGAATGGAAGTGACCCTGGCAGCAGCTTGTGGAAGGGAAGCTTTGCGTTTTAAAGTAGCAATGGTACATAGAAAAAAGGCCCTTTACAAGCACTTACAGACAAAATTGTACAATTGGTTCAATAAACTACAGCCCCTGCTTCTCTCAAAGAAGAAAAGATAAATGGCATTTGACAATAAGTATGAAAATAGTAAATGAGTGGTCATGTGATGACTGCTGGAACCAGAAATCCTGACAGTGAGTATATTGCATGCTTTAGGATTTGACTACAGGGCTGAATTTTTTTTGTTTTTCTTTATTTATCATACAAAATAAATAAGACATCCAAAACTGAGAGCGACATTTGTATTGTATTTGTTAACATTCATCAAAAATGTATAGGCACTTAACCCATTCATGACCGGAGCTTTTTTCGGTTTTGCGTTTTTGTTTTTCGCTCCCCTTCTTCTCAGAGCCATATTATTTTTACGCCAATATGGCCATGTGAGGGCTTGTTTTCTATGGGGCGAGTTATACTTTTGAACACCACCATTGGTTTTACCATGTCGTGTACTAGAAAACGAGAAAAAAATTCCAAGTGCGGTGAAATTGCAAAAAAAAGTGTAATTCCACACTTGTTTTTTGTTTGGCTTTTTTTTACTAGGTTCACTAAATGCGAAAATGGACCTGCCATTATGATTCTCCGGGTCATTACAAGTTCATAGACACCAAACATGTCTAAGTTCTTTTCTATCTAAGTGGTAAAAAAAATTCCAAACTGTGTTAAAAAAAAAATTGCGCCATTATTTGATGCCCGTAGCATCTCCATTTTTCGTTATCTCGGGTTGGGTGAGGGCTTATTTTTTGCGTGCCGAGCTGACGGTATCATTTTGGTGCAGATGTGATCTTTTGATCGTCCGTTATTGCATTTTAATCGCGGTGACCAAAAAAACGTAATTCTGGTGTTTTGACTTTTTCTTGCTATGCCGTTTAGCAATCAGGTTAATCCCTTTTTTTATTGATAGATCAGGCAGTTTTGAACACGGTAATATCAAATATGTGCATGTTTGATTTTGATATTGTGTTATTTTGAATGAAGCAAAAGTGGGTGAATTGAACTTTTAGATTTTTTTTATATTTTTTAAAACTTTTTTTTTAACTTTTGGCATGCTTCAATAGTCTCCATGGGAGACTAGAAACTGCCACATCCCGATCGGCTCTGCTACATAGAGGAGATGATCAGATCGCCCCTATATAGTAGAATTACTTACTTGCTATGAGTGCCGACCACCAGGTGGCGCTCACAGCAAACCGGCACTGACAACCATAGAGGTCTCCAGGAGACCTCTGGTTGTCATGCCAATCAACCGGTGACCCGTGATCAAGTGACGGGGGTCACCGGTGGGCGGATTTCTTGACCAAAGGTCAGAAGCGCGAGTTAAATGCCGCTGTCAGTGTTAGATAGCAGCATTTAACGAGTTAATAGCCATGGGTGAATCTCAATTCCACCCGTGGCTATTCCGGGCATATGTCAGCTGTTCAAAACAGCTGACTTGTCCTGGGAAAGATGTGGGCTCAGTGCTGGAGCCCACATCAAAGGGAGGGAGTCCCACGTTGGCGTACTATTACACCTGACATCGGAAAGGGGTTAAACAGTAACTAAAAAGGGAAGGTGAAGATTAACTCCCATTTAGCATATTGTTATTCCATGTGGTCAAAATAAAAAGATGATGTTCTGAAGTGCTGAATTTTATAATTAATCAACATAAATACAGATGTAATACAAATGTAGTAACCCTTACCTTATCAGACGGCACAATACTTTATTAACATTACCATGTATCACGTTATATAAAAAGTTGATTGTTATATGTGTACAGGATCAGAACTAATAGCAGCACATGAATACACCACCAAAAGCCACCACAAATATATGAACCCATAAGCAGAATCACCAACATTACAGAATTACAGCATCACAACCACCATCTGTGCAGAAATACAGAAACACAATCACCATTAGTACATGAATACAGGACCAGAACCCTCATATATACAGAAATATATCACCAGAACCCCCATCAGTAAAGAAATACATCACCAAAACCACCATCAGTACAGCGATACATCACCAGAACCATTTCATTTTGAGAACAGGAAAGCAACACTAGAACCACCAATAGAACAAACACTAGTACAGGAATGCATCTTCAGAGCCACCATCAGTATAGAAAAATATTCAGGATTGAGAGTCCTCAGTAATTGATACCTTTTAATGGCTAACTGAAAAGATGGTAACACATTGCAAGCTTTCGAGACTACTCAGGTCTCTTCATCAGGCTAGACTAATACAAAATCTGAAGTCACATATTTATGCACAATACAGCCTAGAAAAAATGCAATAGATAAGACAAGTGACGTGAAGCAGATCTATCAATATGGGAGAGGGAGAAACATAAATATAAACATTGGACCAGTTCATAGATAAGGAGTCCGGATGTTTTATGGTCCTCTGATTGGGGTCTAGTTCTGTGTTGCCCCGCAAGGTTTTAAAAGGAAATTCCTTAATTGATGTAAAAAGACATAAATCCATGCCACACATTCATTCCAGCACTGAGTGTCAAAGTTCGTCATAAATTTGTACTCCCAAACCCGTCTCTCTCTCTGAGATGTGAAGTTACCTTTCAATACCAGTAATTTCATATCCACGCTGCTGTGATCAGGGATACAGAAATGTTTTGCCACAGGTAGATCCATTCTTTTTTCTCTTATTGTGTGACGATGAGCATTCATCCTTGTTCTAAGCTTTTGCCCTGTCTCCCCCACATACAGACCCCCAGTTGGACATTTAGTACAAATAATTAAGTACACCACATTAGATGTAATGCAGGTGAAAGTACCTGGGATCTTGTAGTCCTGATGTGAGTTGGGGATCTTTATCTTGTCCGTGGTCATTATAAATGGACAGGTTTTACATTTTTTCTGGTTGCAAGGAAAGGTTCCTGCAGCTGTTGGAGAGGACAGGGAGCTTCTGACAATGATGCTTCTTAAATTTGGGGGCTGCCTAAAACACAGCAGTGGGGGGGTCTGGAAAAATGGATTTTAATCGGGCATCTTTTTGTAGTAAAGGTTGTAATTTCCGTGCAGCTCCCCTTAGCACCTCCAGATTTGGGTTGTAGGTGACTACTAGAGGCACTCGGTTATTTTCTTCTTTAGCTTTGTAATGTAGCAGGTGATTTCTTGACAATCTGGTGGCTCTTGTAATTTGGTTTTCAATTGTTCTTGGATGGTAACCCTGATTCAAAAAGGTCTTTTTGAGGCGACCAAGGTGTTTGTCTCTATCCATGGGGTTGGAACATATACGATTGTATCTGATGGCTTGGCTATAGATAATAGAGTTCTTTATGTGTTTTGGATGGAAACTGTCCCATTTAAGGTATGTTGGATGGTCGATTGGCTTCTGATACAGGGATGTCTCTATTTCATTGTTTTTTAGCTTAATGATGGTGTCCAAAAAATTAATCTCGGTACTGGAGTAGTTGAGTGTTAAATTGATGGTGGGATGAAATTGATTAAACTGTTCGTGGAACGTCTTTAGCTGTTGCTCAGACTCCGTCCAGATGATTAAAATATCATCAATGAAGCGGTAGTAGGCCAGGGGCCTGATGGGGCATGAGGACAAAAAAAAAAAAAATCGCTTTCAAGCTTGGCCATGAAAAGATTTGCATACTGTGGAGCCATTTTACTTCCCATAGCTCTGCCAGTCTCCTGTAGATAGATCCTGTTGTCAAATTCAAAGTAATTGTGGGTGAGGATGAATTTTATAAGTTTCACCACAGCATCAGCATCAGTCCCTGTGTTTTCCATAGAAAAAGGTAGACCTTTTTGAATCAGGGTTACCATCCAAGAACAATTGAAAACCAAATTACAAGAGCCACCAGATTGTCAAGGAATCACCTGCTACATTACAAAGCTAAAGAAGAAAATAACCGGGTGCCTCTAGTAGTCACCTACAACCCAAATCTGGAGGTGCTAAGGGGAGCTGCACGGAAATTACAACCTTTACTACAAAAAGATGCCCGATTAAAATCCATTTTTCCAGACCCCCCACTGCTGTGTTTTAGGCAGCCCCCAAATTTAAGAAGCATCATTGTCAGAAGCTCCCTGTCCTCTCCAACAGCTGCAGGAACCTTTCCTTGCAACCAGAAAAAATGTAAAACCTGTCCATTTATAATGACCACGGACAAGATAAAGATCCCCAACTCACATCAGGACTACAAGATCCCAGGTACTTTCACCTGCATTACATCTAATGTGGTGTACTTAATTATTTGTACTAAATGTCCAACTGGGGGTCTGTATGTGGGGGAGACAGGGCAAAAGCTTAGAACAAGGATGAATGCTCATCGTCACACAATAAGAGAAAAAAGAATGGATCTACCTGTGGCAAAACATTTCTGTATCCCTGATCACAGCAGCATGGATATGAAATTACTGGTATTGAAAGGTAACTTCACATCTCAGAGAGAGAGACGAGTTTGGGAGTACAAATTTATGACGAACTTTGACACTCTCAGTGCTGGAATGAATGTGTCGCATGGATTTATGTCTTTACTAGAGTTGAGCGATACCAGCCGATACTTGAAAATATCGGATCGGAATGGATCGGCCGATCTTAAAAAAAAGTATCGGTATCGCCGATTCCGATACCGGGAACCAATGCAAGTCAATGGGGCCAAAATATCGGAATTAAAAAAAACCCTTTCTTTCCTTGTAGGTTAATTCTACATGAAGAAAAACAACTAAGAATAATGTAGAATGTATTGTGGGAGGTGGAGGAGACATTAAAGCCATAGAGGTTTAGCCCAATCAAATGGAATAGCAGGAATTAAACTTTTTTTTTTAAAGATGTTAGGAGTTACAAAGATATTGACTATGTTAGCCTCATTTATATTTTGCCAGACATGTATGTCTTCTTCTTCTACTTCCTTTTTTTACATTCTTCTTCTTCTTCTTCTTCTACTTCCTTTTTTTACATTCTTCTTCTTCTTCTTCTTCTACTTCCTTTTTTTACATTCTTCTTCTTCTTCTTCTACTACTTCCTTTTTTTACATTCTTCTTCTTCTTCTTCTACTACTTCCTTTTTTTACATTCTTCTTCTTCTTCTTCTACTACTTCCTTTTTTTACATTCTTCTTCTTATTCCTTTTTTTACATTCTTCTTCTTCTTCTTCTTCTTCTTCTTCTTCTTCCTTTTCTTACATTCTTCATATTCTTCTTATTCAACAATTATTATTCTACATATTCAGCTTCTTCATCTTCTTCCTATTCTTCTTCATCATATTCTTGTTTGTGTCAGGCATTCCTGTAGTTGTTATCTAGAAAAGTTAGAAGTTTACACCTTCCGTTCTGCCTGTCACAAAAGATTTACAACAGGATTTGTCCGCGTTCAGTTTGGCCTGCAGAAGCAGGCCTTTTCCAGGGGCACCACGAGGAGGAACGGACTCACCCCCATACACTGCTTAGTCTTCTTCTGCTTATAAATAAGATAATATCATTTGCTCAGAGTATTAGTCTTATGCTTAATGTTCTTCTGCTTTGTTTTTTTTATGCTTCTTTGTCTTCTCTCTCTTGTTGTTCTGCATCTTGGTGGTTGTCTTCCTGTTCTTTGTCCTCTTGAACCAGCTGACGGTACTGGCACCCGGAGGGGCAGCAGAAGGAACAAGAGCCAATGGCACTACCGAGGACCAGCTGACGGTGCTGGAACCCGGTTACTAAGCAGGAGGTACCTGTGCTACAAAGCACTACCAAGGACCAGCAGACGTTGCCGGAACTCGGATACCGAGATGGAGGCACCTAGGCCAAAGGCTCTGACGAGAACCAGCTGACGGTGCTGGAACCCGGAGGGGTAGCATAAGCTGCAAGAGCAAATGGAAATAGCGAGGACCAGCTGACAGTGCTGGCACCCGGAGGGGCAGCAGAAGGAATAAGAGCCAATGGCACAACCGAGGACCAGCTGACGGTGCTGGAACCCGGTTACTAAGCAGGAGGTACCTGTGCTACAAAGCACTACCAAGGACCAGCAGACGTTGCCGGAACTCGGATACCGAGATGGAGGCACCTAGGCCAAAGGCTCTGACGAGAACCAGCTGACGGTGCTGGAACCCGGAGGGGTAGCATAAGCTGCAAGAGCAAATGGAAATAGCGAGGACCAGCTGACAGTGCTGGCACCCGGAGGGGCAGCAGAAGGAATAAGAGCCAATGGCACAACCGAGGACCAGCTGACGGTGCTGGAACCCGGTTACTAAGCAGGAGGTACCTGTGCTACAAAGCACTACCAAGGACCAGCAGACGTTGCTGGAACTCGGATACCGAGATGGAGGCACCTAGGCCAAAGGCTCTGATGAGAACCAGCTGACGGTGCTGGAACCCGGAGGGGTATCAGAAGTTACCCCTGAAAAGCAAAGTTGGCATGCCGCAAGCTGGCCGCAGTTACCGAATCACACAGTCCTACAGGGGGTGCTTGTCCTACTGGCACTATGGAACAAACCTTTCTTACCAGAACCCGCAGTCCACATAGGAAGCACCTAAACTGCTGGCACCCTAGCCTCGGCTAACCCAACCGCAACACGACATGGCAACTTGGGGTGGCAAACTGACATTGACACTTCCCGGAAACAGCAGGCAGGGCTGGAACCAAGCTGGGCAGGAGGGAGTACCCGTGCCAAAGTCAGTTATGAGCAGCAACTGGCGATGTTGGAGCCCAGGACAAGCACTTAGCAGGCTGAGGCCTGATGTGCTGTCAATTGGGAGGCAGCAGGACAGATTGCCATCAAAACAGCAGGGGAACAGCTGACGTTACTGAACCCCACAAACACAGGAGCTAGTGTTTTACTCTGTGAAGACGGCACTTCCGAGCAACAACTGGCTGTGTTGAAGCCCAGGGACAAGCACGGAGCAGGCTTAGGCTGCATTGAAGGAATTTTAAGATCGGTTGTAGACTACTAATTTGAACCAAGCTCCACTTAGGCCTGTGGATTCACTGATTTTCGTATTTCCCCTGTCCTCCAACCCCGCCAGTTACAGCTCCGAAGTGGCGTCTGCACAATCCACACTTGTTCCTGTGTTACAGGTGTTCAGTCCGGTCAGTTAATCCCCTGATGTGTGTCCGGCAATGTCGCCTGCTCTGTCCACATTCCGATAATGGGAATGTGGACAGAGCAGGCGACATTGCCGGACACACATCAGGGGATTAACTGATCGGACTGAACACCTGTAACACAGGAACAAGTGTGGATTGTGCAGACGCCACTTCGGAGCTGTAACTGGCAGGGTTGGAGGACAGGGGAAATACGAGAGACAGTGGAGCCACAGGCCTAATTGGAGCACGGTTAAAAATCAGTAGTGGTACGACTGTGTAGGCAGCAGGAGACTTTGCCATCCACACAGCAGGGGATCAGCTGACATTACTGAACCCCACTGAGACACGGGAGCAAGTATCTCTTTCCGTGTGGACGGCACTTCCGAACTACAACTGGCTGTGTTGAAGCCCAGGAAATAGGAGGGTGTAGGCAGAGGCCTACTGAATTTTGAATGAGGTGACAGCAGGAGAGACTGCCATCCACACAGCAGGGGATCAGCTGACGTTACTGAACCCCACTGAGACACGGGAGCAAGTATCTCTTTCCGTGTGGACGGCACTTCCGAACTACAACTGGCTGTGTTGAAGCCCAGGAAATAGGAGGGTGTAGGCAGAGGCCTACTGTATTTTGAATGAGTTTACAGCAGGAGAGACTGCCATCCACACAGCAGGGGATCAGCTGACGTTACTGAACCCCACTGAGACACGGGAGCAAGTGTCTCTTTCCGTGTGGACGGCACTTCCGAACTACAACTGGCTGTGTTGAAGCCCAGGAAATAGGAGGGTGTAGGCAGAGGCCTACTGTATTTTGAATGAGTTTACAGCAGGAGAGACTGCCATCCACACAGCAGGGGATCAGCTGACGTTACTGAACCCCACTGAGACACGGGAGCAAGTGTCTCTTTCCGTGTGGACGGCACTTCCGAACTACAACTGGCTGTGTTGAAGCCCAGGAAATAGGAGGGTGTAGGCAGAGGCCTACTGTATTTTGAATGAGTTTACAGCAGGAGAGACTGCCATCCACACAGCAGGGGATCAGCTGACGTTACTGAACCCCACTGAGACACGGGAGCAAGTATCTCTTTCCGTGTGGACGGCACTTCCGAACTACAACTGGCTGTGTTGAAGCCCAGGAAATAGGAGGGTGTAGGCAGAGGCCTACTGAATTTTGAATGAGGTGACAGCAGGAGAGACTGCCATCCACACAGCAGGGGATCAGCTGACGTTACTGAACCCCACTGAGACACGGGAGCAAGTATCTCTTTCCGTGTGGACGGCACTTCCGAACTACAACTGGCTGTGTTGAAGCCCAGGAAATAGGAGGGTGTAGGCAGAGGCCTACTGTATTTTGAATGAGTTTACAGCAGGAGAGACTGCCATCCACACAGCAGGGGATCAGCTGACGTTACTGAACCCCACTGAGACACGGGAGCAAGTATCTCTTTCCGTGTGGACGGCACTTCCGAACTACAACTGGCTGTGTTGAAGCCCAGGAAATAGGAGGGTGTAGGCAGAGGCCTACTGTATTTTGAATGAGTTTACAGCAGGAGAGACTGCCATCCACACAGCAGGGGATCAGCTGACGTTACTGAACCCCACTGAGACACGGGAGCAAGTATCTCTTTCCGTGTGGACGGCACTTCCGAACTACAACTGGCTGTGTTGAAGCCCAGGAAATAGGAGGGTGTAGGCAGAGGCCTACTGTATTTTGAATGAGTTTACAGCAGGAGAGACTGCCATCCACACAGCAGGGGATCAGCTGACGTTACTGAACCCCACTGAGACACGGGAGCAAGTGTCTCTTTCCGTGTGGACGGCACTTCCGAACTACAACTGGCTGTGTTGAAGCCCAGGAAATAGGAGGGTGTAGGCAGAGGCCTACTGTATTTTGAATGAGTTTACAGCAGGAGAGACTGCCATCCACACAGCAGGGGATCAGCTGACGTTACTGAACCCCACTGAGACACGGGAGCAAGTGTCTCTTTCCGTGTGGACGGCACTTCCGAACTACAACTGGCTGTGTTGAAGCCCAGGAAATAGGAGGGTGTAGGCAGAGGCCTACTGTATTTTGAATGAGTTTACAGCAGGAGAGACTGCCATCCACACAGCAGGGGATCAGCTGACGTTACTGAACCCCACTGAGACACGGGAGCAAGTATCTCTTTCCGTGTGGACGGCACTTCCGAACTACAACTGGCTGTGTTGAAGCCCAGGAAATAGGAGGGTGTAGGCAGAGGCCTACTGTCTTTGTAATGCGGAGACAGCAGGAGAGACTGCCATCTCCACAGCAGGGGAACAGCTGGCAGTGCTGAACCCCACTAACACTTGAACGAATGTGTTTGGCTCTGTGGAGACGACACTTCTGAACACCAACTGACGCTGTTGGAGCCCAGGATTAGGCGAGGAGCAGGCTGGGGCCTACTGGATTTTGGCAGGTGAAGGCAGCAGGAGACTTGCCATCTCCACAGCAGGGGAACAGCTGGCAGTGCTGAACCCCACTAACACTTGAACGAATGTGTTTGGCTCTGTGGAGACGACACTTCTGAACACCAACTGACGCTGTTGGAGCCCAGGATTAGGCGAGGAGCAGGCTGGGGCCTACTGGATTTTGGCAGGTGAAGGCAGCAGGAGACTTGCCATCTCCACAGCAGGGGAACAGCTGGCAGTGCTGAACCCCACTAACACTTTAACGAATGTGTTTGGTTCTGTGGAGACGACACTTCTGAACACCAACTGACGCTGTTGGAGCCCAGGATTAGGCGAGGAGCAGGCTGGGGCCTACTGGATTTTGGCAGGTGAATGCAGCAGGAGACTTGCCATCTCCACAGCAGGGGAACAGCTGGCAGTGCTGAACCCCACTAACACTTGAACGAATGTGTTTGGCTCTGTGGAGACGACACTTCTGAACACCAACTGACGCTGTTGGAGCCCAGGATTAGGCGAGGAGCAGGCTGGGGCCTACTGGATTTTGGCAGGTGAATGCAGCAGGAGACTTGCCATCTCCACAGCAGGGGAACAGCTGGCAGTGCTGAACCCCACTAACACTTGAACGAATGTGTTTGGTTCTGTGGAGACGACACTTCTGAACACCAACTGACGCTGTTGGAGCCCAGGATTAGGCGAGGAGCAGGCTGGGGCCTACTGGATTTTGGCAGGTGAAGGCAGCAGGAGACTTGCCATCTCCACAGCAGGGGAACAGCTGGCAGTGCTGAACCCCACTAACACTTGAACGAATGTGTTTGGCTCTGTGGAGACGACACTTCTGAACACCAACTGACGCTGTTGGAGCCCAGGATTAGGCGAGGAGCAGGCTGGGGCCTACTGGATTTTGGCAGGTGAAGGCAGCAGGAGACTTGCCATCTCCACAGCAGGGGAACAGCTGGCAGTGCTGAACCCCACTAACACTTGAACGAATGTGTTTGGCTCTGTGGAGACGACACTTCTGAACACCAACTGACGCTGTTGGAGCCCAGGATTAGGCGAGGAGCAGGCTGGGGCCTACTGGATTTTGGCAGGTGAAGGCAGCAGGAGACTTGCCATCTCCACAGCAGGGGAACAGCTGGCAGTGCTGAACCCCACTAACACTTGAACGAATGTGTTTGGCTCTGTGGAGACGACACTTCTGAACACCAACTGACGCTGTTGGAGCCCAGGATTAGGCGAGGAGCAGGCTGGGGCCTACTGGATTTTGGCAGGTGAATGCAGCAGGAGACTTGCCATCTCCACAGCAGGGGAACAGCTGGCAGTGCTGAACCCCACTAACACTTGAACGAATGTGTTTGGCTCTGTGGAGACGACACTTCTGAACACCAACTGACGCTGTTGGAGCCCAGGATTAGGCGAGGAGCAGGCTGGGGCCTACTGGATTTTGGCAGGTGAAGGCAGCAGGAGACTTGCCATCTCCACAGCAGGGGAACAGCTGGCAGTGCTGAACCCCACTAACACTTGAACGAATGTGTTTGGCTCTGTGGAGACGACACTTCTGAACACCAACTGACGCTGTTGGAGCCCAGGATTAGGCGAGGAGCAGGCTGGGGCCTACTGGATTTTGGCAGGTGAAGGCAGCAGGAGACTTGCCATCTCCACAGCAGGGGAACAGCTGGCAGTGCTGAACCCCACTAACACTTGAACGAATGTGTTTGGCTCTGTGGAGACGACACTTCTGAACACCAACTGACGCTGTTGGAGCCCAGGATTAGGCGAGGAGCAGGCTGGGGCCTACTGGATTTTGGCAGGTGAATGCAGCAGGAGACTTGCCATCTCCACAGCAGGGGAACAGCTGGCAGTGCTGAACCCCACTAACACTTGAACGAATGTGTTTGGCTCTGTGGAGACGACACTTCTGAACACCAACTGACGCTGTTGGAGCCCAGGATTAGGCGAGGAGCAGGCTGGGGCCTACTGGATTTTGGCAGGTGAAGGCAGCAGGAGACTTGCCATCTCCACAGCAGGGGAACAGCTGGCAGTGCTGAACCCCACTAACACTTGAACGAATGTGTTTGGCTCTGTGGAGACGACACTTCTGAACACCAACTGACGCTGTTGGAGCCCAGGATTAGGCGAGGAGCAGGCTGGGGCCTACTGGATTTTGGCAGGTGAAGGCAGCAGGAGACTTGCCATCTCCACAGCAGGGGAACAGCTGGCAGTGCTGAACCCCACTAACACTTGAACGAATGTGTTTGGCTCTGTGGAGACGACACTTCTGAACACCAACTGACGCTGTTGGAGCCCAGGATTAGGCGAGGAGCAGGCTGGGGCCTACTGGATTTTGGCAGGTGAATGCAGCAGGAGACTTGCCATCTCCACAGCAGGGGAACAGCTGGCAGTGCTGAACCCCACTAACACTTGAACGAATGTGTTTGGCTCTGTGGAGACGACACTTCTGAACACCAACTGACGCTGTTGGAGCCCAGGATTAGGCGAGGAGCAGGCTGGGGCCTACTGGATTTTGGCAGGTGAAGGCAGCAGGAGACTTGCCATCTCCACAGCAGGGGAACAGCTGGCAGTGCTGAACCCCACTAACACTTGAACGAATGTGTTTGGCTCTGTGGAGACGACACTTCTGAACACCAACTGACGCTGTTGGAGCCCAGGATTAGGCGAGGAGCAGGCTGGGGCCTACTGGATTTTGGCAGGTGAAGGCAGCAGGAGACTTGCCATCTCCACAGCAGGGGAACAGCTGGCAGTGCTGAACCCCACTAACACTTGAACGAATGTGTTTGGCTCTGTGGAGACGACACTTCTGAACACCAACTGACGCTGTTGGTGCCCAGGATTACGCATGCCGCATGCAGAGGCCAATGGGCAGCGGTTTTTATGGAGGTTGTGGACTACTACTGATTCTAACCATGCTCCACTTAGGCCTCTGGCTCCACTGTCTCTACTATTTACCCTGGCCTCCAACCCCGCCAGCTACATCTCTGAAGTGGCGTCAGCACAATCTACACTTGTTCCTGTGTTACTGGTGCTCAGTCCCATCAGTTGATCCCCTGATGTTTGTCCGGCAAGTTCGCCAGCTCTGTCCTCATTCCCACTACTGGTTATGGGAATGTGGACAGAGCAGGAGACCTTGCCGGACACACATCAGGGGATAAACTGATGGGACTGAGCCACAGGAACACAGGAACAAGTGTAGATTGTGCTGACGCCACTTCAGAGATGTAGATGGCGGGGTTGGAGGTCAGGGGAAATAGTAGAGACAGTGGAGCCAGAGACCTAAGTTGGGCACGGTTAAAAATCAGTAGTGGTTTGAATGTTGATGGAGCTGGTGACTCTGCCGTCCACACAGCAGGGGATCAGCTGGCATTACTGAACCCCAGTAACACAGGAGCTAGTGTGTTTCTCTGTGCAGACGACACATCTGAGCGACAACTGGCTGTGTTGAAGCACAGGGATTATAGTTCAGGTGGTAGAAAAATGAACACACCAGCAGACCTGGATACAGTTGCCAACCACTAATTTAGTCTGTAAGAGGAATGGCAAAGTCTTTGGAGATCCAGGCCTTGTTCATTTTCAGAAAAGTCAGCCGGTCAACATTATCGGAAGATAGTCGCGTGCGACGGTCTGTTAGTACACCACCTGCGGCACTAAAGACACGTTCCGATAATACACTGGCAGCAGGGCAAGCCAGCACCTCCAATGCATACTGGCTAAGCTCTGGCCATGTATCCAGCTTAGAGACCCAAAACTTGAAGGGGGAAGAGCCATCTGGGAGTACAGCGACAGGGCAAGACATGTAGTCTGACACCATCTGACGGAAGCGTTGCCTCCTGCTGACTCGAGGCGTCGCTGATGGTGTAGACAATTGTGGTGGACACACAAAACTTTGCCACATTTGGGCCATAGTGGTCTTGCCTTGTGCTGCGGCACTGCCTCTGCTCCCTCTTTGTGCAGAGTTTCCTCCACTGCCTCGACGCACAGAGCTGCTTTGTAAAGCACTTGCAACAATGCTGTCGGGTGGAATGGAAAACATTATGGACTGCACCAGTGACTCTTCGTACTCCCGCATTTTACGCTCCCGGTTCAACGTTGGTATGAGCCTTTGTACGCTGTCCCGGTAGCGAGGATCTAGGAGGGTGTACACCCAATAATCAGCCGAGACGAGAATGTGGGCGATGCGGCGGTCGTTTCTCAGGCACTGCAGCATGAAATCAACCATGTGCTGCAGACTCCCAACTGCCAAAGAACCGCTGTCCCCTGTTTGAGGCGTGACCTCGACCTGCTCTGCATCACCCCACCCTCGCTGTACATACTGAGTAGAGGTTTGTGTACCTCCCTCCTCTGGAGAGATGTCTTCCTCCTCCATCGACTCCTCCTCATCCTCCTCACAAAGTGTCCCCTGCCTAGGCCTTTGTGAGGAAACACGTAGTGCAGACTGTCCAGAAGCAGATGGCATTTGGGACTCCTCATCCTCCACCTCTTCTGAAACCTCATCCCTTAGTGCTTGCAGTGTTTGTTGAAGCAGGCAGATAAGGGGGACAGTCATGCTGACTAGTGCATCATCTGCACTCGCCATCCGCGTGGATTCATCGAAGGCACGCAAAACGAGGCAGATGTCCTTCATAGAGGCCCACTCAATGGTGCTGAAGTGTGAACGGCGCACAGTGCGACTTGTTTGCGCCTGATGCAGCTGGTACTCCATGACTGCTGCCTGCTGCTCACACAACCGCTCCAACATATGTAACGTTGAATTCCACCGGGTGGGTAGGTCACATATGATGCGATGTTCTGGAAGGCCAAATCGTCGCTGCAGAGCAGCGAGGCGCGATCTTGCCGTGCTGGAACGTCGCAAGTGAGCGCACTCTATGCGGACCTTGTGCAACAGTGCATCAAGATCCGGATAGTCCCTCAGAAAGCTCTGCACGACCAAGTTAAGAACATGTGCCAGACATGGGATGTGTGTGAGGTTGCCTAGGCCAAGAGCTGCCACCAGATTTCGGCCATTGTCACACACTACCAAGCCCGGCTGGAGATTCGCTGGCCCAAACCACACATCGCTCTCCAGCTTGATAGCATTCCAGAGCTCCTGCGCTGTGTGGCTTCGATTCCCCAAAGAAATTAATTTGAGTACAGCCTGTTGACGTTTGGCCACGGCTGTGCTCATATCGGTCGTAACAGGCTCCTGCTCTGCTGTTTCTGAGGAACTTGAGTAGGAGGAGGAGTCTATGTGTACAGACTGGAGTCCTGCAATCCGTGGCGTTGGAAGAACACGTACAGCGCCACTCTCCAGATCCGTACCCGGCTCCACAACATTGACCCAGTGGGCAGTGAGGGAAAGGTATCGTCCCTGTCCATGGTTACTGGTCCACGCATCGGTGGTCAGGTGGACCTTGCTACTAACGGCGTTTAGTAGCGCATGTTTTATTTTGCCCTCAACATGTTTCTGCAGGGCAGGGACGGCTCGCCTGCTGAAATAAAAGCGGCTGGGCACGTTGTATTGGGGGACTGCCAATGCCATTAAGTCCCGGAAGGTGTCAGTGTCCACCAGCCTGAATGACAGCATTTCAACTGCCAGAAGTTTGGCAATGCCAGCATTCAGAGACTGTGCTCGGGGATGGTTTGCCGAGTAAGGGCGCCTTTTATCCCATGCCTGTGCTACCGATGGCTGTGATGGATGGGAACGTGCTGTTATGGGTGGAATCTGACAGGGTCTCCGGACAACAGTGGCAGAGGTTCTTCCTTGGCGATCCTGTGAGGAAGCCGAACCAGCAGTGTGTGAGCTGGAGGAAGAGGGCCCAACACGAACTGAAGAGGTGGTAGGTGGTGCTGTACGTTGGCCTACGTCTTGAGGGTGTCTCTGCAACTCCAACTCGTGCTTGGTGCGCACATGTTTCCACATATTTGTGGTATTGAGGTTGCTGACATTTCTCCCTCTTTTGACTCTCTGATGACACAGCTTGCATTTGACAAAGCAAATGTCATCTGCAACTGTGTCAAAAAAGGACCACGCACTGCAACTCTTGTGAGCGCCCGGTTTGCCTTTGGAAGGAGGAATGCTCCTAACGGGTGCCGAAGTGGAGGGTACAGGCAACCAAGTCTTCCCCCTCCCTCTGCCTCCTGTTTTGGCCGGTAGGGGAATCTCTTCCTCCGAGCTGCTCCCACCACCTTCCTGTTGCTCACGCCATGATGGGTCAAGGACCTCATCATCTTCCCTCCCCTCTTCAAACAGCTGCTTCTCCGGGGTTGTCTCGCCAGCACCGTACGCACCAGAAAGTGGCAACTGAGTCTCGTCATCATCTGATGCGTACTGAGGTGTGCTGACCATAGGCACTGGCCCACTCGCCTCTTCAGATTCAGAGGGACAAAGAAGTTGCGCATCACTGCATACTCCCTCTTCTTCACATTCAGGAATGCTGCTTGGCTGGCCCCCTCTTTCCAAGCCAACAGATTCCGAGAACAGAAGTAGAGATTGTGATGGCTCCTGTCCATGTCTCTCTGACTGCCTGGGCACTTTGGCAGGTGGTGAAGAGACAGATGGTTGCTCTTCGGTGCTCTGACCCTGAGAGGATGCGGAAGTAATTGAAGTCGATGCGTTAGCTGCCATCCATCCGACAACGGCTTCAATTTGTTCCTCCCGCAGCAGTGGGGTACGTTGAGGTCCTACAAAGCTGCGCATAAAGGACTGTTGCCTGCTAAAACTGGGGGATGCTGATCCACTGGTGCCCGCAGCAGGCCCAGAATCCCCACGTCCTCTACCTGTAGAATCCCCACGTCCTCTCCCTGCAGAATCCCCACGTCCTCTCCCTGCTGAAACTCCACGCCCACGCCCACGCCCCCGCGCCTTACTCCCTGCCTTCTTCATCTTGCAAGACTGCTTAAGATAGGCAAAAAAGGACAAAGGGGGGCCTTAGTGTGCTTATTCCTGAACAGCTGGTTACAGGTACAAGAAACACTAATTTTATGAAGTGTGTGTGTGTGGACTAGACTTTAATAGGAGCTGATGTGGCCTACACAAGTTCAAAATGTAGTGTTTGGTGAACTTTTTATGTGGTTTCTTTGTTTGAAACAAACTCAAAGTATGAGAACAAAGAATTGAAACTGATAGTATCACCAACTTTTTGGAGCTATTACAATGCAGGCAGGTAACCTACAATGCAAAAGATGAGGCTCCAAAAAAATTGGGTAATACTAATCTGGCTGCGCCGGCAGGGCACAAGCCAGAAAAAAAGGCTCCTCTATCTACTCCTATATAGTGTTTGCAACCAACCAATGTTGATGGATACGGATGGATGCACACTAATAGGAGAAGAAAAAATGAGCTGCACTCAGAGACAAATATGTGTGAGGCAGTGACGCACGTTGAGCGTCCTACAACCAGACGTAGCTGCAGGACACTCTACTCAGCGTGAGCTGCACTCACACACAGTCAGAGACCTCTCAGACAGCCGTCAACAGTGCAGCTAAGTGGGCACTGGCACTGACAGGCTGCAGAAAGGCTCCGCTGTGTACTCCTATATAGTGTTTGCAACCACCGTAGATGGAGACGGATGGATGCACACTAATAGAAGAAAAAATGAGCTGCACTCAAATAAAAATATGTGTGAGGCAGTGACGCACGCTGAGCGTCCTACAGCCAGACGTAGCTGCAGGACACACTACTCAGCGTGAGCTGCACTCACACACAGTCAGAGACCTCTCAGACAGCCGTGAACAGTGCAGCAAAGTGGACACTAGCACTGAAAGGCTGCAGAAAGGCTCCGCTGTCTACTACTAGTGTTTGCAACCAACGTATATGGATACGGATGGAAGCACACTAGATTGAAATTATTTAAAAAATG
Organism: Dendrobates tinctorius; assembly: GCF_039654945.1. Classification (NCBI taxonomy): domain Eukaryota; kingdom Metazoa; phylum Chordata; class Amphibia; order Anura; family Dendrobatidae; genus Dendrobates; species Dendrobates tinctorius. The sequence goes on from NW_027361870.1 coordinate 25,494,003, forward strand.
CAGCTCAAAAAATAAAAGATGTATGAGGCAGCAGTGATCACACTGGGTGGCCTACAGCCTGACGTGGCTGCAGGACCCACTCCACAGCGTGAGCTGCACTCACACAGCCCTTGCAGACAGCTGTGAAAACAGCGCTGCTAGGGAAAAGCAAGCTACAGTGGTGGTTTATGTAGCCTGGATAAAGCACAATATTGTTTTTAGAATCGCTATTTCTAACTGTCCCTCACAGTCTTCTACAGCAGCCTGTCCCTAACTGAATTCACAGCAGAGTGACCAGAAATGGCGGCTGCGGTGGCTTTTATAGTGCATCATGACATCATTTCGGCAGCCAATCACAGCCATGCCAATAGTTAACATGCCTACATGCCTAACAGGATGTGCCCACACTTCGGAGGATTCCCATTGGCTTAATCAAAGCAAGCAGGCTCATAGCATGATGGGAACTTCCTATTCCGATTCCGATCCCGGAATCCGATATGAAAAAAGTATCGGAATTAAGTATCGGAATTCCGATACCGCTAATATCGGCCGATACCCGATACTTGCGGTATCGGAATGCTCAACACTAGTCTTTACATCAATTAAGGAATTTCCTTTTAAAACCTTGCGGGGCATCACAACACAGAACTAGACCCCAATCAGAGGACCATAAAACATCCAGACTCCTTATCTATGAACTGGTCCAATGTTTATATTTATGTTTCTCCCTCTCCCATATTGATAGTTCTGCTTCACGTCACTTGTCTTATCTATTGCATTTTTTCTAGGCTGTATTGTGCATAAATATGTGACTTCAGATTTTGTATTAGTCTAGCCTGATGAAGAGACCTGAGTAGTCTCGAAAGCTTGCAATGTGTTACCATCTTTTCAGTTAGCCATTAAAAGGTATCAATTACTGAGGACTCTCAATCTTGAATATTTTTCTATCCACTGGCTAACACGGTACAAAGATATACATCTTTCCTGTACCATCAGTATAGGAATACATCACCAGAACCACTATCCGTACATGAATATATTTCCAGAATCACCATGAGTACATGAATACATCACCAGAGCAGATGGTCAGGGTTTCAATTGTGCTCTTGCCTGTAAAAAAAAAAAGTCCCTAGTCTCACTTTATGCCATTGCTGTGTGGGAAATTCCCACGGAGCAATGGCATAAAGTGAGACTAGGGACTTTTTTTTTTAAAGTGGTGGAGGAATACAGTGCGGAAGGATACCTACCTTCCGTCATTGTATTCCTGGAGCTGGTAGAGAACGGTAGCATCAGCTGATGCTGCTGTTCTCCACGCAAGATGGACGTGGGACCCTCGTGGACTTCTGCGGACCGGGGTAAGTATATTGGTGTTTTTTTATTTTGATATTTATCCCTCAGGTGACAATGGCTTCGGGGATCAAAGTGACAAGTGACGGTAAGTATGTACTCTGTTATATGTACTGTATGTCTATATGTATGTATTGTATGTAGTATATATGTATGTTGCATGCATGTAGTATATATGCAGTATATATGTAGTATGCATGTTGCATGCATGTGGTATATATATGTAGTATGTATGTTACATGTAGTATATATAGTATATATGTAGTATGCATGTTGCATGCATGTAGTATATATGTTGTATGTATGTAGCATGTATGTAGTATGCATGTTGCATGTAGTATATATGTAGTATGTATGTTACATGTAGTATATATGTAGTATGCATGTAGTATGTATGTAGCATGTATGTAGCATGTATGTAGCATGTAGCATGTATGTTACATGTAGTATATATGTTACATGTAGTATATATGTAGTATGTATGTTGCATGCATGTAGTATGTATGTAGCATGTATGTAGTATGTAGCATGTATGTAGTATGCATGTTGCATGTAGTATATATGTAGTGTGTATGTTACATGTAGTATATATGTAGTATGCATGTTGTATGTATGTAGTATGTATGTAGCATGTATGTAGTATGCATGTAGTATGCATGTAGTATATATGTAGTATATATGTAGTATATATGTAGTATGTATGTAGTATGTATGTAGTATGTATGTAGTATGCATGTAGTATGCATGTAGTATGTATGTAGTATGTATGTAGTATGCATGTTGCATGCATGTAGTATATATGTATTATGTATGTAGTATGTATGTAGCATGTATGTAGTATGTATGTTACATGTAGTATATATGTAGTATGTATGTTGCATGCATGTAGTATATGTAGTATGTATGTAGCATGTATGTAGTATGTAGCATGTATGTAGTATGCATGTTGCATGTAGTATATATGTAGTGTGTATGTTACATGTAGTATATATGTAGTATGCATGTAGCATGTAATTTTTTTTTTTTTTTTTTTTAACATTCAACACATTAGCCGGATGATGGGACTACTACTGTCCCATCATTGCAAACAAAATATCAAGGGCAGTGAACAAATAATTATAGGTGGCCCTGACCCATAGTGACCACCCCATCACATGCACTAGCTGTGGAAAAACTCCCAAGACTTTGTATACAAAAAAACATGGAGTAAAGACATCCACCAAAGAAAATATAAAAAGTAGTTTTATTCTGACAATTTAATACTATAGACAATAAAATACATAAAGACGGGTCACATGATAAAAGAGCTCCATATGATAAGGAATTCAGGTACAGAAAAAACAAACATGCAGCAATACTAACAGCAATGGAATGTGTATAATGGATATGCAAAGATAAATAAAGTGCCAGTGCTTATCTGGATATCTGAAAGTAAGATTGTAAGCACTGGCACTTTATTTATCTTTGCATATCCATTATACACATTCCATTGCTGTTAGTATTGCTGCATGTTTGTTTTTTCTGTACCTGAATTCCTTATCATATGGAGCTCTTTTATCATGTGACCCGTCTTTATGTATTTTATTGTCTATAGTATTAAATTGTCAGAATAAAACTACTTTTTATATTTTCTTTGGTGGATGTCTTTACTCCATGTTTTTTTGTATACTGTCCCATCATTGGCTAATGTGTCAATCACTGTCATGGTAGCAGGCATCGCCCGATGGGACTTGTAGTCCCATCGGACGATGCCTGCACAGACCCCCGGAGCCTGCACAGACCCCCGGCAGGCCGGCACAGACCAACGGAGCCTGCACAGACCACCGGCAGGCCGGCACAGACCCCCGGCAGGCCGGCACAGACCCCCGGAGCCTGCACAGCCCCCCGAAGCCTGCACAGCCCCCCGGCAGGCCGGCACAGACCCCCGAAGCCTGCACAGCCCCCCGGCAGGCCGGCACAGACCACCGGAGCCTGCACAGACCCCCCGGCAGGCCGGCACAGCCCCCCGAAAGGCCCGTACAGACCCCAGAGAGGCTGTACAAGGCAAAAATAGGGTTTTTTTTATTCCGATACCGGAAGTCCCATAGACTTGAATGGGACTTCCGGTATCAGAATCGGCGATACCCGATATTTTTTTTAGATCGGCCGATACCATCCGATCCGATACTTTTAAGTATCGGACGGTATCGCTCAACACTACTTATAAGCCAGTAGCTCTTCCAGCAGAACATAACATTGCAAAATGCAGCGATTGGGTATAGCAGAATACAAAGACCATAACGAGGATGAGCACCACAATTAAAAATTGGACTATCATGTGCAAAAAAGGAACTGCATGACAATACTCTAAGGATTACTTCACACTGTATTATCTTTCTCCAGTTTTTTAAGCAGAGTAAAACTTTCATTTTCTGTGCAGTTTTGAAAACCTGAAGCAGAATGAGTTATTAAAGATAATCATTGTTATATTTACTCCAGAAAGGGCAAAAAATACAACTCAAAGAAAAAAAAGATACCTTCATGCTATATTGGCAGAACAACAGTTATTCCTCCTAAAATAGTTTAACATAGTCCAACATAGCAATGAACATAGTACTTTTTCCTATCTAGAAAAAAGGACGTTCATAATGGAATGAACAAGAAGGCAACTCCCTTAGAAATATATAAACCTACATAGAAGACGGAGTATGACGCCATGGAGTCAATAACAATAATTGGTTATGATGTCAAACATTATTCGCTCTTTATTAATACAGGTGCATAAAAAGTGTACATTACAGAATACAATTATATGATCAGATGTCGGATATGACACTACAAAGAAAAGGGGATGGATGCACCGCACATGTATGGTAAATACAATGGTACAAAAAATAAGTTTTCAAAGCCCCAAGAAAATGCATGAAAAATATTGCCCACGCAAAAAAGTCTCACACTTAAATATCTATTGTTGCTATCGGAATAAAGTGCATAGCACAAAGCATGGGGAATTCATACAAATACTTTACAATAAAGTGCTGTGTGCAAAAAGAGCATGGGGGATTTTTTGCAGAAAAGTGATCATGCTTACCCATAAAGAAAGTGCATGTGCGTGGCGTCCAGCCCCAAAACCCCTACGCACGTTTCGCGCTAGGCTTCATCGGCGGGTATGTGTGGTACTGCTAGAGGTGCGGGGTATAAATGACTAAAGACCAGGTGTCCAAAATTAGCATCACTGCGGGAGGAAGTGAGCGCATGAGAGGCGGGCCCCAATCGCGGCGCGTCACATCCGGCCGTCATTGCCTGTGGGAGGGACAGGGAGAGAAACAACTCTCCTGACGTCATTGTCCCGCCCTAGGCAGAGCTGACGCCTTCAGAGACGCCCACTGACCATGGGACCAGCCGCGCATGCGCAACCACGCAGCGGCCATTTTAAGTACTGGCCAGAAGCGAGGGCAGGTGGAAATAAAAGCGCGGAACAAGCGCAATATAGAAAAATGAAATCACAAAAATATCTAAGCAAATCCTTTGTATAGATAATGTCTGATAGTGATTATAGCACCCTCTTATTCTTTCAATATAATGTCATCATTAAACTGGGACACAGCCCACTTAAGATTAAACATAATAGTCAGTCTATCATAAATCATGGTATCTAAGGGGTGCAATATATCATGCTATCAAAAATCTCGCTTAGTGTATTATAAAACTAAACAAAAGATTACAACACGGAGATATTTTGTAAAATCAAAAAAATATACAATATTGAAGTATAATTCCAAAATTTATATAAAGAGCAAAGAAAATAACAATGACATATCCTTCTGCGCAAGAAAATGAGGTTCCACGCAATAGAAAATCCACAGTTTCCTCCAATATTCCAGATAAGCTTGATAAGGACATATGGTCAAGAGTAACCCCGCATAAAACATCCAATAGCTCAAACTGACTGTACACTGAGGAAGGATGAATAAAAACAACAATTAAAAACAAGAACAAAAGAAATTTATACACAAAAGTGTATATAACAGCCAGAAGGACATAATGATACTAAAGAAAGGGGGCAAAAGATAGCTTTTCATTGAGTCCATGAGGTGTCATGGAACCCAAAGTGACTATCCATCGGCACTCAAGCTGGGCTAAGATCTTCTTGTAATCTCCACCCCTAGTCCCCAAGTGTACTCGATCGATCCCCTTGACTTTAAATGACCGTGGGTCACAATTATGGACTTGCTTGAAGTGCCGAGGGATAGTCTTCAATGTTGTAACATCCAAAGTCTCCTTAGCCACCCTTATATCCCTAACATGTTCCCTAACTCTAGTACGAAGCTCCCTAGAGGTGAGGCCCACGTAGATCAGGTTACATCCACATACAGCATAGTACACCACATATGTGGTGCTGCAGGAGATATAATTTGTAATGTGGTATTCCATATTACCATCAGCCGCCTTAAAGGTGGTTGCCCTAATGATATTTTGGCAAGCCACACATGAGCCACATGGGTAACACCCCCACCTCTGGGGCCTAGCACCGAAAGGGTTAGTGGGTTTAGCCACATAATGACTTCTCACAAGAAAGTCTTTCAAATTCCTGCCCCTTCTAGCAGTCAAAAGGGGTCTATCAGGTAGAATTCCCTTTAATGTCATGTCTGTTTGTAAGACAGACCAGTGTTTGCCCATGATCTCTCTAATCCTGTGCCACTGATTATTGTAGGTCATGATGCACCTCAGTGGTTGTTCTCTAGATGTATTGGCACGCTGTTTAGAATCAAGGAGTTGTTGGCGGGGGGTCCTCCTGGCACGAGAATAGCCCGACTTAATGTTTCTCATACTATATCCACGATCTCTGAACCGCTGGGCAAGGTCCCGAGCCTGATCCTCAAAGATCGCATCAGTGGAGCATATTCGCTTCATTCTCAAAAACTGACCCACAGGAATGGCTCGAATGGTTGAAATATCATGGGCAGATGATGCATGTAATAAGGAATTGACAGACGTGTCCTTCCGAAATACATCAGTTTGAATTGCACCATCCCCACATAATTTGATCTTAACATCCAAAAAATCAATCTCACCCGCCGCCACCCTGTGGGTCAGTTTAATATTACGACAATTTTGGTTTAAACCACTGATGAAATCGAGGAGGCCAGACTCGCTTCCCTGCCAGATTATAAAGACATCGTCGATGTAGCGATACCAGCACTGCACATGGGACGCGGCACATGCACCATCTCCGAAAACCTCCCGCTCCCAGTGTCCCAGGAAGAGGTTAGCGTAAGATGGCGCACAGGCCGCGCCCATCGCAGTGCCGCGTCGCTGTAGATAGAATTTGTCTTTAAAGGTGAAATAGTTGTGAGTTAAAATAAATTCAAGCAGTTCTAGGATCAATGATCGTAGGGCCAGGTCTAAATTACTCATGCCAAGGAAGAACCCCACAGCTTCCAATCCATCTTTATGTCCAATACATGTATACAGAGATTCTACATCAATCGTAGCGAACAGCATATCTGATTCAAGATGGAGACCATCTAATTTCTTCAGGACGTCCGTAGTGTCCCTGACATAGGAGGGCAGCGTCTCCACTAAAGGATGAAGATAATATTCAATGAACTTACAAATGGGATCGCAAAGCCCTCCCATGCCAGAGACAATCGGACGTCCAGGGGGATCCACTGGATCCTTATGTATCTTCGGCAGAAGATAGAAGGTGGGGACCACGGGATTCTTGACTAATAATCCGTCAAAATTTTTTTTAGGAATAATACCCTGGTGAAGTGCAAGATCCAAAATATCATAAATGGCTGCACTGAATGAACCAGTGGGATTGTGTGGAAGAATGGCATACGACTCACGATCTCTCAACTGCCGAAAGGCTTCTTTTTCGTACTTTGATGTTGGCCAAATGACCACATTCCCCCCTTTATCTGCTGATTTTATAACAATATCCTTTAAGGATTTAAGCTCTTTTAGGGCAACTCTGTGGGCCCTTGTCAAATTATCCCCCTTATGTGTCCTTGTCAAAGCTTTTATATCCTCAACTACCAATTTATTGAAGATCTCGATCGATGGACAGAGGGAAAAAGGGGGGAATGTGGTGGACTTTGGCACAACAGAAGTAGGAAAAATACCTGAAGGGTTGAGTGATCCCTCCTGTTCTAATTCCTCCAATATACCCAAAGCTTCCTGTTCTGCCGACGAACATAAGGTGGTACTATCAGCCGATTTCGTGTGAAGTTTGCGTAATAAGACTTTTCTTAAGAATAATTGTATGTCCTTCATGGCTGAAAAAAAGTTAAAATCATTAGTAGGAACAAAATTCAGACCCAGACTCAAAACCTCAAGTTGATTTTTAGTCAAGAAATGGGTGGAAAGGTTAATTACCTCTAAGGCATTCCGAGATTTGGTTTTTTTCTCCAGTGATTGTGGTGAAGTCATTTTACGTTTATTAGAGGATTTACCCCTAAAATGCCCTTGTCTTCCCATAGCAAATCTTTCTTGATGAATATTAACACGATGGCCACTACTTTGTGGCTCCTCGTCCATAGACGAGGCTGACGAGAATGAATTGTGATGAGTTCTGGGCATTCCTCCTAAAATGTAATAAAATAGAAAAGCAAAACAAGGAGAGATTACTTTGTCTTCAGGGTCCAAAACATGTGCAGTGGTAAAGAGTTAAGAATTTGAAATTAATTCTTGCAGCATTACACTGGAAGATCTAAAAAATGTTACTACTTACATTACAAAGATTCCATGATCATCGCAAGCTGTCAAAATAATGTCTCAGAATCTCCAAAATACCAAGACAAACTCATTTCCCTAAATCCTGCGGTTGGCTGAATAAGAAATGTGTCTGCCAGAAATTGCGTTAAATCTACTGCTGTGACATTCATGACATATCTATAGCTCACTGGGATGCACTTATGACAAAATATTTAATCTGAAATACAGATGCTTAGTACTGTATTTCATTTTAGGATTTTACATTTTCTTGTATGTAAATTATCAAATACTCACGTGGTGGTGTGGACTATGAGGTTTATCTATTTGTCACTTTATACTCACTGTATCTATTCATCTACAGCTGTAGAGGAAACTTATCACACCTCATACTATAAATCCTCTTTATACAGGGAGGGCCTCGGGAAGCAGGACCCTGTTTTTCCCTGTGTGCTTTGTACAGGATCATAGATAATGGAAGAATTATGTTCTTACCTGTTCTATGAGATGTTAGAAGTCCAAATGGTTGTTTATGATATTATGATACAATTATCAATTGAAATACAAAAAATTCTGCTTACTGTCTTTAAAGAGTAACCGTCATTTTCATTTTTTTTTTTTCATAAACTAATACACATGAAAATATGCAACTTTGTAATGTATCATATCAGAGACATTTGCTTCTTTCTTCTTCGGAACTGATCTTTCACTCTCAAAGTTTTCAATTCTGGGTTAAAATCTGTCTTCAGTGAATACAGATCTTCCCATTACTGAGATAGGAGATGACAGTTGGTGCTCATAAAGTTCTATGTAGAAGTACAACTGTTTCAGGAGAACTTGCAGCACATTTCTGACAACCAGCCTTGCTAAAGCAGATGGCTGGGGGCAGGAATTCTCAGGCTGGTAAGGGGCTATGAATATTGGCCCCATTCAGCCTAAAAATAGCAGCCCGCAGCAGCCCAGAAAAGGCACATCTATTAGATGCGCCAATTCTGGCGCTTTGCCCATCTCTTCCCTCTTGCCCTGCAGCGGTGGCAAGTGGGGTTAATATTTGTGGAGTTGATGTCACCTTTGTATTGTCAGGTGACATCAAGCAAGCCCACGGCTTAGTAATGGAGATGCGTCTATAAGGCACCTATTCATTACTAATCCTATAGTTATGTGGTAAATAAAGACACAGCCTGAATAAAGTATTTTATTAGAAATAAAACAAAACGCACTTTTACTTTTTTATTTAAAAATAACAAACTGTATTGCCAAGTTTTTAGCACAAAGGTTCGGATACAGCTTTAAAGAAGGCTACTACTTGCGATATAACACAATTTTATTTCAAAGTACAAAATTAAAGGAATAGTATGATTGAATAGTATGAGTGCGTACACTTTTGTATATTTTAAGATACAAAGGTTAAGTACATATATAGATTGAATACATATAATGATTAAGTATATACAGTATAAAGATTAACTATATACAGTATACTCACATCATCACCAAGAGGCTTTTAAACATCATTCATCTGGAATATCAGAGACGCAACGCCAAGACAGAGAACCCCTGGAAGATTCACAACACTGCACGGGCGTCCCCAATTATGCAGGTATCACAACACTGTACATGTGTACAGTTATCCAGTTTTGCTTCTGTCTAAGGGGTACTTCACACAAAGCGAGATCGCTGAAACATCGCAGATATTGTGACGCAACAGCGAACTTGCCAGCGATCTCGCTATGTGTGACACATAGCGGCGACCGCCCCCCCGCTGGATATCGCTGATCATGCTCGAATGTCCTACGACACATTTTGATCGTTGGTGTCCCACTGGCCAGCATGCATCGCTGTGTTTGACACCATAACAACGACGAGCGACCTCATTGGCGACTCAGAACTCACGCCTATCGAGGTCTGAGTCGTCAGAATAGCTGCTGTGTGACAAGGTCTCAACGACCGCCGAGGTCGTTATATGGATCGCCGTATCGTTGCTGCGTCATTGAGTAGATCTGCCTGTTTGATTGCTTACTAGCGACCATGTAGTGACATACCAGCGATCCTTACGAGGTCGTATCGTTGTCGGGATCGCTGGAACGTCGCTATGTGTACCGGTACCCCAAGTCATGTTTCACTGGTCTTAAATAGTAATTTACACTTATGTGTAATTCTAGTTTCATCCCACCCTTCCAGTGGCCAGCTTTCAAGATTCCATTAAACTAAGGGCCAGCGGGACAACAACGATCAAAAAATGGCCTAGGACATTCGAGCACGATCAGCGATATCGCAACGGGGGGCTGGTCGCCGCTATGTGTCACACATAGCGAGATTGTTGGCGAGGTCGCTGTTGCATCACAAAATCTGTGACGTTTCAGCGATTTCGCTAACGATCTCGCTATGTGTGAAGTACCCCTAAGATAACATGGCATCATCAGACAATGGGATGTAAACCCTTAGAATATATTCGCACTACACAAACACAGTTATACTCACCTAAGGCATATTCCACCGAAGCCCTCGTCTTCTGTAAGAAAAGAAAAATAAAAAACAACAATATCCTTCACCACTCTGTCATTCTGTCCCACGCCATAATCCATGTCTGGGGGAAAAACAGTTTTCAACCTGGACGGTGACTGTCCAGGCTGAGAACCCCTGGTGAATGAGCTCCTGCATGCACACTCAGTGACTGGCGGTGACATCATTGAAGTTACCTCTGGTCATTGAGGCTGCATTCCCAGCCGGGCTGTACTGCCGTAACCTCGGTGAGGTCCCTGCTAGCACCATAATAAAAACGTACCAGTCCCTTACCAGCCTGAGAATACCAGCCCCCAGCTGTCTGCTTTAGCAAGGCTGGTTGTCAAAAATGGGGGGGAACCCACAGCATTTTTTAAAATTATTTATTTAAAAAATTTAAAAATACGCCGTGGGACCCCTCTATTCTTGATAACCAGCCTTGTTGAAGCTGACAGCTGAGGGTTGCAAGTTTTGCCTGGCTAGTTATCAAAAATACAGGGGAACCCATGCTGTTTTTTTTTTTTTAAATTTTTTATTTACAGCGTAGGAGCCGCCTAATGAATACTCCCAGCAGCCACTTCTGTTCTTGCTGTTATTAGCGGCAGCAGGTGTTGGATGATGGGAGCTGTAGTCCCATCTGCTGACACCAGTGACCGGAGGTAAACTTTATACCCTGATCACTGCTGATCACTCACGATGTCTTTTAACAATGTGGGAACCGTGACTCCCTGACCAGCGGGAATGATTTCACCGCCGATCAGACGAGGTGTTTCCTGTGCTGTAATGCACATGACAGCGTGACAAACACCCGTTGTTCGGGCAGCCGAACCCGAACAGTAACACGGACTTCCTGATGAATTCCGTGCTCGGTGTCAATGCCTGAACAGTGGGTTAATGTTCTGGTTCCCCTATCTCTAAAAACAACAGTTTGGCTGAGTTCCCACGTCATGGTTTTTTGCGTTTTCACGGCCGTTTTAAACGCGCAATTTTGCCGCGAAAAGTAAGCATCTCATCCAATCCTATGGGATTCCACAATGCTGTGCTAATGCTGCATTTTTTTCCACGGCGGAATTGCTTCGCGGTAAAAAACGCAGCATGCTCATTAATTTAGCGGAATCGCGGCGATTCTGCACACATAGAATGATTGCAGACTTGTAGTATAAGGCCGGACAACCCCGGTGCACGCGCCAATCATGTGACTGCAAGTATGTGATTTGCATACTTCTAGTCACATTCCGAGTAGACGGATGAAAGAGTACTGAGCAAAGCCGGAAATAGTCTAGTAAAACTATAGGTGGGAGTATTCAATGCCTGAGATGTGAGGATTCACAAGTCTGCAGTCTCAGAGTTACTGCAGACTTGTAGTTTGAGACCTGACAACCCCTTTAAGGACTCCAGTTTCTCACTATACAAACTTATATTATCATGGCATACTTATTAGCAAAGCCTTTCACAGGCTGTGCTTGCATCACAACTACTTGGTGCCACACTTATGGGCAAATATAACAAACATCCTGACAGAGTTAAAAATGTAAAAGTGATACTTTGGGTTAGTTATGCAATACAGTCATAAATGTGATCATTGAAATAGCATATGACTAATAGTGATGAACTGGCATGAAAACGACAAGTATGGGGTCATCATATTGCAACATCTTTCACACATAGTGAGTTAAGACTGCATTTCAAGAGGTTGGAGTTTTTCCTGTACTGCCCATAGTCCAGATGTTGTTTAAAAGCTAATAGCCTATTTTTTCTATAGTGTCCTAAGTAACATGTTTTAACATAACATAAAGGACCCGATTCATTAAGACTAGCATTTAAAATGCTGGTCTGAATGAAAGGGTGTATTGGAGTAATAACAGCCTGATTTATTACACTTTCAACTCTCTACTCCGTCCCCCAGCGCCTCCCTCCTCCCTCTCTTCTCATTAGCACTGAAGACTGTCATGATCACGTGTGTCTGGACGCAGATGTTTCCGCAAGGCGAACCCATGTGACACACGTGACCCTGGATACACCGCCTCCAGTGGGGCGCATTTAAATAATAAAACGTGCAGGTGGATACGCCGCCTCCACCTGGCGAATTTAGGTATTACACGTTATACACATAAAATCTGGAAACCCCGCCTCCAGTACGGCGAATTTAAATAATAAAGGGGGAACCTGGGAAACTTTAACAATGGTGGGCCCTGCGATAGGGAATGGGGGACGTGGAGACCTCCTAAGCTCCCCTGAGCCAGTGTCCCTGCACTCCTGACATTCCCTATACAGGCTCCGAACCTGTCGCCACACGCGTACCTTAACGCCCTTGCTCACCCTGACCCTAAACCCTCACTAGGGAATGGGTCGGTGCGGAGTCTAATCCCACCACTGCACTAATAACACACATGAGGAAAGAGACAATACAGGGGAAACACACACCACTTAGCTTTGCTCTGTTGCGTGCGCTCCTAGCAACAGAGCCCACCACCTGCGTGCGTCTTCTCCTCCACCTGGATCCATCACCATAACTGGATCCGTCACCATAGTGCAGCCTGGGAGCAGAGTCCATCACCACTTGCAGCAGTCCAGTACACAGAGTCCCAAGATGAGTCCAGCCTCTGCCAAGAATCCAAGCATGCTCGAGTCCAGTTCTCAGCAACCAAGTCGAACATGCTGAGTGCAACTCTCTTCCAAGTCGCCACTCCTCCAAACCATGCCCGCACTTCCCGCCGACACCATAAACTGCGACTCCACCAAGCCATGCCAGTCCTTCCTGCAGACACCATTAGCTGGCACTCATCCTCTCTGGCTGACTGCGAAGGACTCCTATCCCGCTCCATCCTTCCACCAGGCTCTCCAACAACTCAGAAAGAAATATCACCAGCGGTGAGTGAACCCCCTAAGCACACCTTTATAGGGAGTCACACCTGATCCCTAATTAAGTGAACATTAACCTAAACCTATGGTGCGATACTGCTAACCACCACCGGGGACAGTCAAAACACCTTTGAACTCAACCAAAGTAAAAAAAGTTCACTTTGTGCTTTTAATACCGCCAGATCCAACACTGGATCATGACAGTACCCCCTCCTTAATGAGGGGCCTCTGGACCCTCAAGACCACCCCTCATTAGGGAAACACCTACAGCGGGGACGCCCAGACCCTGCGTTCACCCCACCATTCCCTGACACTTCAGGTTTATGACAAACACCGCTGATATTGGCAATATATGTTCCTTTTGGAGGCACCACTCATCTCCACAGCGCCGACCTGGGGAACGAGTTAATGTATGTGTAGGTTTGCTCAGAGCTGATCAGACTCCATAACACATTTCCACAAGATGTTTTTTGGTGGCACCCATACATGCTCGTTCACACACAGGTCCGGACCTGAACGTTTATTGCACACATTCATTTGTCATTTTTTGGTGAACTCACTCTGGACTCAACAGAGGCGTCCCCCTGTAGGTGTTTCCCTAATGAGGGGTGGTCTTGAGGGTCCAGAGGCCCCTCATTAAGGAGGGGGTACTGTCATGATCCAGTGTTGGATCTGGCGGTATTAAAAGCACAAAGTGAACTTTTTTTACTTTGGTTGAGTTCAAAGGTGTTTTGACTGTCCCCGGTGGTGGTTAGCGGTATCGCACCATAGGTTTAGGTTAATGTTCACTTAATTAGGGATCAGGTGTGACTCCCTATAAAGGTGTGCTTAGGGGGTTCACTCACCGCTGGTGATATTTCTTTCTGAGTTGTTGGAGAGCCTGGTGGAAGGATGGAGCGGGATAGGAGTCCTTCGCAGTCAGCCAGAGAGGATGAGTGCCAGCTAATGGTGTCTGCAGGAAGGACTGGCATGGCTTGGTGGAGTCGCAGTTTATGGTGTCGGCGGGAAGTGCGGGCATGGCTTGGAGGAGTGGCGACTTGGAAGAGAGTTGCACTCAGCATGTTCGACTTGGTTGCTGAGAACTGGACTCGAGCATGCTTGGATTCTTGGCAGAGGCTGGACTCATCTTGGGACTCTGTGTACTGGACTGCTGCAAGTGGTGATGGACTCTGCTCCCAGGCTGCGCTATGGTGACGGATCCAGTTATGGTGATGGATCCAGGTGGAGGAGAAGACGCACGCAGGTGGTGGGCTCTGTTGCTAGGAGCGCACGCAACAGAGCAAAGCTAAGTGGTGTTTCCCCTGTATTGTCTCTTTCCTCATGTGTGTTATTAGTGCAGTGGTGGGATTAGACTCCGCACCGACCCATTCCCTAGTGAGGGTTTAGGGTCAGGGTGAGCAAGGGCGTTAAGGTACGCGTGCGGCGACAGGTTCGGAGCCTGTATAGGGAATGTCAGGAGTGCAGGGACACTGGCTCAGGGGAGCTTAGGAGGTCTCCACGTCCCCCATTCCCTATCGCAGGGCCCACCATTGTTAAAGTTTCCCAGGTTCCCCCTTTATTATTTAAATTCGCCGTACTGGAGGCGGGGTTTCCAGATTTTATGTGTATAACGTGTAATACCTAAATTCGCCAGGTGGAGGCGGCGTATCCACCTGCACGTTTTATTATTTAAATGCGCCCCACTGGAGGCGGTGTATCCAGGGTCACGTGTGTCACATGGGTTCGCCTTGCGGAAACATCTGCGTCCAGACACACGTGATCATGACAAAGACTTTGCCTCCTTCTTTAAGCAGAAAATTGATACCATCAGAGAAAGCTTTGGTCCACAGCCCCCAGTGCCCCTCTTAGGCCTCTTTCACACTTCAGTTTTTTGTGTCAGTTAAAATCCGCCAAAAAGGCGGAAGAGCGGATCCGTTCGTAACGGATGCCACAGGATCCGTTTCATAACGGATCCTCAGAATTTTAAAGGAACCGCTGGCCGGGAAGGGGAGAGAGAGAGTGAGAGAGAGAGATTTCTTTTTCAGCCGCCAGAAAGGATTTCAGGGTTAATTTTCTCCCTGACTTCCTTTCTCCAGGCATGCGCAATGGAAAATGCGGATCCAACAACAAAAAAAGTTGCATGGTCCATCCAAGCATGCCGGCGGCTGAAAAAAATTTGGAGGATCCTCACAAAAACGGATCCAACGGATGGCCATCTGTCAAGATCCGCCAGTAATGCAACTCAATGGGGAAAAAACAGATCCGCAAAATAAAATAGCGGATCTGTTTTTTCAAAACCTGGCGGATTTTGACTGATGGTCAAAAACGGAAGTGTGAAATAGGCCTTAGCTGGTCAGCCCTGTTCCTCAAAAACCAACTTCTCCACCATGACAGAAGATCAGCTCTCCACCCTCCTTTCAAGATCACACCTCACCACTTGCACGCTTGACCCGCTCCCATGTCACCTCTTCCCTAACCTCGCCACAATCTTCATCCCTACTCTAACACACCTCTTCAACCTCTCACTTACAAATGGTGTGT
Source organism: Dendrobates tinctorius (assembly GCF_039654945.1). NCBI lineage: Eukaryota > Metazoa > Chordata > Amphibia > Anura > Dendrobatidae > Dendrobates > Dendrobates tinctorius. Next base: position 25,509,909 of record NW_027361870.1, read on the forward strand.
TCCCCTCATCCTTCAAACACGCCTCGATCACACCCATCCTCAAAAAGACCTCTCTTGACCCATCCCCTGTGTCTAGCTAATGCCCAATATCTCTTCTCCCTTATGCCTCAAAACTACTGGAACAGTATGTCCATCTTGAACTGTCTTCCCACCTCTCCTCCTGCTCCCTCTTTGACCGCTTACAATCAGGCTTCCGACTGCATCAACTGAAGCCGCCCTAACTAAAGTCACCAACGACCTACTAACCGCCAAGAGCAAGCGACACTACTCTGTCCTCCTTCTCCTGGACCTGTCTTCTGCCTTCGACACTGTGGATCATTCCCTCCTGCTCCAGATTCTCTCATCTCTAGGCATCACAGGCTTGGCCCTATCCTTGATCTCATCATATCTAACAGACCAAACATTCAGTGTCTCCCTCTCCCATACCACCTCCTCGCCTCGCCCCCTCTCTGTCGGTGTTCCTCAAGGCTCAGTTCTAGGAGCCCTACTCTTCTCCATCTACACCTTCGGCTTGGGACAGCTCATAGAATCCCACGGTTGCAGTATCATCTCTATGCCGATGACACGCAGATCTACCTATCTGGACCTGACTTTGCCTCCTTACTAACCAAAATCCCACAATGTCTGTCCGCTATTTCAGCTCTCTTCTCTGCTCGCTTTCTAAAACTGAACATGGACAAAACAGAATTCATAATCTTTCCCTCATCTCACTCTACCCCTCCACCAGACCTATCCTTCAATATCAATGGCTGCTCACTTTCCCCAGTTCACAGACAGAGAAAAAAGGACTTAAAAATCCTGTAAATTTTAGCAAAAACACATCACAGAAAATAGCCTCACCAAACCTTGTCTAATGACTAATGCACTAGCAGGATGCAGGGGGCTCCCAAAGATAAAGGCTGGAGCAGCGCAGATGCCCACCACTGATGAGAGCAGCCACCCTATCACTATAGCAGTGATGATGAAGGTGTTAGCTGCCTAGTGGAAAAAAGCACACATATGAAGCTTGCATAAGTCACACAGGAAAGTGCATTAGTCATTGGACAAGGTTTGGTGAGGCTATTTTCTGTGATGTGTCACCTTCCCCAGTACAGCATGCTCGTTGCCTTGGGGGGATCCTCTACTCTTCCTTCTCCATCAAGCCACATATCCAAACCCTAGCCTCCTCCTGCCGTCTCCATCTCAAAAATATTTCGCAAGTCCGTGCATTCCTTGACCATAACGCCACAAAAACACTAGTGCATGCCCTTATCATCTTATCATCTCCCGCCTCGACTACTGCAACCTTCTACTCTCTGGCCTCCCCTCTAACACTCTGGCACCACTACAATCCATCCTTCATTCTGCTGCCCATCTAATCCACCTGTCTCCCCGTTATTCCCCAGCCTCTCCCCTATGCCAAGCCCTTCATTGGCTTCCTATCGTCCAGAGGCTCCAGTTCAAAACTCTAACTATGACATACAAAACCATCCACAACCTGTCTCCTCTGTACATCTGTGACATGGTCTCTCGGTACTTACCCACACGCAACCTTCGATCCTCTCAAGATCTCCTTCTCTACTCTCCTCTTATCTCTTCTTCCCACAACCGCATACAAGATTTCTCCTGAGCTTCCCCTATACTCTGGAACTCTCTACCCCAACACATCAGACTCTCACCTACCATGGAAACCTTCAAAAAGAACCTGAACACCCACATCTTCCGACAAGCCTTCAACCTGCAGTGATCCTCAGTCTACTCAACCGCCGCACGACCAGCTCTACCCTCTCCTAGTGTATCCTCACTCATCCCCTGTAGACTGTGAGCCTGTCATGATCCCGGTGCAGGTTTTTGAGCTGCACACCGGGGGTTGGTGTCTGGAGCTCTGTGCGGGTTTTGACCTGCACGCTTGGGGTTAATGGTTGTGGCCTCTTTCTGGTTCTGGGGGGGCTTCGTAGGCCCCTGGGTGGCTTCGGTCCCTGCCGGTTGTACTTTTGCCTTTGGCCTAGTGTGCTGACCCCCGTGTGCCTGTTTGTTGCTATAGCTTGTTTATATGGTTCTGACCCGCCTTCTGTGTCACCTGTGGCAGCAGGGTTCTTCTTTGTGAAGAAAAAAGATGGTGGTTTGCGGCCGTGCCTCGACTTTCGGGAACTGAACAAGATAACGGTTAGGAACTCTTACCCGCTTCCCCTCATCCCAGACTTATGCAACCAGTTAGCTGGGGCCCAATGGTTCTCCAAGTTAGATCTGCGGGGGCCTACAATCTGATAAGGGTTCGGGAAGGGGACAAATAGAAAATGGCATTCCTCACATCAGAAGGACTCTTTGAGAACCTGGTAATGCCATTTGGGTTAACTAATGCACCCGCTATATTCCAAAATTTCATCAATGTTGTGTTTTCTGATCTGATAGGCCATTTTGTTATTATTTACAAATAATATGGATGATATTTTGGTGTATTCCCCGGACAGTCAATCTCACTTGCAACATCTAAAGACAGTTCTCCAGAGACTCAGGGAGAACCAATTGTTAGCCAAATTGGAAAAATGTTCGTTTTTTGTACAGGAGCTGTCTTTTTTGGGGTTGATTGTGTCCTGTGAGGGGTTTCGTATGGATCCTAAGAAGGTGCTGGCGATCGCTGACTGGGTTCAGCCTCGAGATCTCAAGGGGCTCCAGCGCTTCTTAGGATTTGCGAACTATTACCGGAGATTAGAGTTGAGCGAAATGGGTCGAAAAAATTAAAAAGTTGCCGACTTTTGGCAAAGTCGGGTTTCATGAAACGAAACCCGACCCTAGGATGAGGTCGGCCAAGAGATCGGCGACTTACGCGCCAAAGTCGCGTTTCAAAAGTGTGTTTTGCGCTCTTTTTCAGCCAATCAGGATCCACGGACACTGTGGGCAACGTGATGACCTAGGCACGGGTCACCACCATCTTTCAGAAGGGCATGCAAGTGATTGGCTTGCTTTGGTGGGCGTCACAGGGGGTATAAAAGGGGGTGCATGCCGACCGCCATCTTACTTCTGCCGATCTTAGTATAGGGAGAGGTTGCTGCTGATTCTGTAGGGAGAGCGTTAGGCAGGGAAGAAGACAAAAAAACTGCTTCTGCTGCTAGCGATTTGGCCTGCACAACACACAAGTCACTGTGTGTGCAGTGCAAGGGGAGGCTATATTGTGGTGTATCAGTGGTGTTGGTTGTTGGGCTGCCTTTTAAGGCTTCCTGACACGCTGGCATTGCTGTTTACCCACTGCTCCGCAAACTGCTTTTTTAAAAGCAATCCAATCTCCCTTATCCTCTAGTCACTTTTGTCACAGCTGTGCCATCGAGCCTGTCACATAGCGCTCAGATATCAGTGGGCCTCACACAATCCACAAGTGTCCAGTGTCCAAAAGTGTGCGCAGAGATTCAAAATCTCCATTATCCTCTCGTCACTTTGGTCACAGGCAGCTGTGCCATCGAGCGTGTCACATAGCGCTCAGATATCAGTGGGCCTCACACAATCCACAAGTGTCCAGTGTCCAAAAGTGTGCGCAGAGATTCAAAATCTCCATTATCCTCTCGTCACTTTGGTCACAGGCAGTTGTGCCATCGAGCCTGTCACATAGCGCTCAGATATCAGTGGGCCTCACACAATCCACAAGTGTCCAGTGTCCAAAAGTGTGCGCAGAGATTCAAAATCTCCATTATCCTCTCGTCACTTTGGTCACAGGCAGCTGTGCCATCGAGCGTGTCACATAGCGCTCAGATATCAGTGGGCCTCACACAATCCACAAGTGTCCAGTGTCCAAAAGTGTGCGCAGAGATTCAAAATCTCCATTATCCTCTCGTCACTTTGGTCACAGGCAGCTGTGCCATCGAGCCTGTCACATAGCGCTCAGATATCAGTGGGCCTCACACAATCCAAAAGTGTCCACTGTCCACAAGTGTGTGCAGAAATTCTAAATCTCCCCTGTCCTATAGACACCTTGTACCTTGTTTTACATTACTATATAGTTTGTTGGATTTTGTCTACATTTCTACCAAAAATGAGGAAGGCTGGTGGAAGAGGCCGTGGAATTGGGCGGGGGTTGGCAGCTGGTAATGATGGTGTTGGTGGTGGATCTGATGGTAGTGGCAAGAGCAAAATAGGACCGAATGCAGGAGGTGCTGACCCTGCGTCATCGTCTGGCTACATAAGGCCTCGAACGCTTAGTTTTCTAGGAGTTGGCAAACCGCTTTTAAAGGCAGAGCATCAGGAAAAAGTTTTGTCTTACATTGCTGACTCAGCCTCCAGCTCTATCGCCTCCTCTTCAGTTGTAAAAAGTAAAAGCACTGAGTCGTCATTGGAGGCTCATGTTCATGAACCACACCTTTCCTTGTGTCCTTCACCCCAACCAAGATTGAAGGATGACGCAGGCCATACTACTGATTACTCCATGGAGCTGTTTTCACATGCCATGCCTGGATTATCAAGTGAAATGGTGAATTACCCAGGCCAAGATGAATCTGACATGGAGTGCACTGATGCACAGCCGCTGATGGATGATTCTGCTGGTACATTCACTCAGAGCACTACATTGTCCTCGCAGTGTACAGAGCCAGATTTTGACCCTGATGAGACTCAGGTGCCCCTTCCCACACACTATACCACCATACACGGTGACACAGAGAAAGGTGCACATGACATAGAAGAGGAGGTGATGGATGACCCAGTTGTTGACCCAGATTGGCATCCATTGGGGGAAGAGGGTGCTGCTTCCAATAGCTCAGATGAGGAGCATCTACAGCAGACATCGACATCGCAACAGCTGTTATCTGGCAGGCCCGGAGCACTCCAAAGACAGGTTCCAAACATCAAAAGAGTTGCTGGACAGCTTGTCCAGAGGGTCAAAAGATCACAGCGTGCTAGGCCGCAAAATGTCTGCCAAAGTAGGAAGAGTGCAGTGTGGCAGTTTTTTGAACAAAATCCTCATGATCAGGCCAAGGTTATCTGTAAGAAGTGCGCAAAGACCTTTAGCCGAGGGAAAAATCTGAAAAATTTGAATACCAGTTGCATGCTTAGACATTTAACCAGCATGCACTTGCAAGCGTGGACACAACACCAAACCTCAAGTGCCACATGTGCAACTGATCACAACGAAGGTAGTCAGCAACGCTACATTGTTTCCCCCACTGTAAGCCCACCGGTTAGCACAGCAGCAAATGTTGAGGTGTCGTTGCAAGACCACAGCAGTCAGGGAATCCCACTGTTATATCAACGAAAGACTGATTCTAGGCCATCAGAAAGAACACCAACTCCATCACCATCATCAACCCTCTCTCAGTCCGCCCTGTCCACCGCTACTTCCACCATATGCAGCTCTCAAGTCCAGCTCACCCTCCCAGACACTATGAGTAGGTCAAGAAAGTACTCAGTCTCTCATCCGCGTACACTGGGTTTGAACGCCCACATTGCCAAACTAATCTCGTTTGAGATGATGCCCTTTCGGTTGGTGGAAAGCACAGCTTTCCGCGAACTCATGGCCTATGCAGTACCACGCTATGACCTACCCAGTCGCCACTTCTTCTCTCGCAAAGCCATCCCAGCCCTCCACCATCATGTGAAAGACCGCATTGTCCATGCACTCAACCAGTCAGTGAGCGGAAAGGTGCACCTCACAACTGATGCATGGTCCAGTTGGCATGGCCAGGGCCGTTACATGTCCATCACTGCGCACTGGGTTAATGTGGTGGATGCAGGGTCCACAGGGGACAGCGGTGGTGGGACAGTGCTGCCTAGCCCACGGTATAGGAAACAGTTGGCTGTAGGCGTTCGACCCTCCTCCTCCTCCTCCTCCTCCTCCTCCTCCAGAAGCGAAAGCTCGTCCACAGAGCGCAGTCGTACGAGCACTCCATCTGCAGCTGCCACTGTTGCACACGATGTGTCCCCCTATCGAGCAGCTAGTGGAAAGCGTCAGCAGGCTGTGTTGCAGATGATGTGTTTGGGCGACAGACACACCGCCGAGGTGCTGGCGTACTCGGCCAGCGATTGAAGCGACAAACTGAGTCATGGCTGGGCAGTGTACATCTTGAGGCAGGCAAGGTAGTTAGTGATAACGGCCGTAATTTTGTGGCAGCCATAGCCCTTTCAAAACTCAGCCACATACCTTGCTTGGCTCACACCTTGAACCTGGTGGTGCAGTGCTTCCTCAAAAATTATCCGGAGTTAACAGCCCTGCTCCAGAAGGTGCGAAGACTGTGCGCGCACATCCGCCGGTCGCCTGTACACTCCGTTCGTATGCAGAAGCTGCAGCGATTGCTCCACCTTCCCAACCACCGCCTCATTATCGACATTGCAACAAGGTGGAACTCCACCCTGCACATGGTGGAGCGGCTGTGCGAGCAGAGGCAAGCCATAATGCATTTGTGGGAGGATACACGGCCAGGCACTTTGAGAGCAGACATGGAGTTGACAGGTGTGCAGTGGTCGAAGCTGAAAGACCTCTGTAAAGTCCTTCAGTGTTTTGAGGAATGCACACGGCTGGTAAGCGCAGACGACGCCATCCTAAGCATGAGCATCCCACTTATGCGTCTGCTCATGCAAACTTTGACGCACCTTAAGGAGCAGGCGTCTGCAGCCAATGTTGATGAGGAGGAGGGAATCCTTGATGACATTCAGCCATTGTCTGCTCAGGGACCTCTCCTGGACGAGGTGGAGGAAGAAGAGGAGGAGGAGGAGGATGATGGGGATGATTACTTAGGGGAGGAGGATGCATCTCGTGGGGCAAGTGAAAATGTTGGCGTGGCAAGGTCTGGTACAGGGTTTGTGCGTGACTGGAGGGATGTGGATTTGCCAGAAAGTGCTCCTCCACCCAGCACTCGCAGTGCATCATTGACACCGGGAACATTGGCCCACATGTCAGATTATGCCTTGCGGATCCTAAAAAGGGACCCCCGCATTGCCAAAATGATGAACGATGACGACTACTGGTTGGCCAGCATCCTGGATCCACGCTATAAAGGCAAATTACAAAACATCATGCCACAGGAGAACCTTGACCTAATATTGGCTAATAAACAAGCAACTCTGGTAAATCGGTTGCTTGAGGCATTCCCAGCACACAGCAGCGGTGATGGTTCTCACACGAGCCGTACGGGCCGGGGGCAGCTTGGCAGAGGTGTTCGTGGTGCACACAGCAGAAGTGGCGTTGGAGACAGGGGTTTCATGACAATGTTGTGGACTGATTTTTCAAATACCGCTCACACAACTGGTAATACTGCATCGATGGAAAGTGACAGGAGACAGCAGTTGTCAACTATGGTTACAAACTACTTTTCCTCCCATATCGATGTTCTCCCACACAGGTCATTCCCCTTTGACTATTGGGCCGCTAAACTGGACACCTGGCCTGAATTGGCCCAATATGCCTTACAGGAGCTCGCTTGCCCAGCTGCAAGTGTGCTATCGGAAAGAGTCTTCAGTGGAGCTGGATCAATCCTGACAGAAAAAAGGACCCGTCTGTCAACCCAAAATGTGGATGATCTAACCTTCATTAAAATGAACCACGCATGGGTTTCCAAGGATTTTGTCCCACCTTCCCCTGATGACACATAGGGTGACAGAAAAATGGCTTGCTTTGGTCCACCTCTTCCTGGTACTTCACCTATTTCACCTTTTGCATCAGCTGAATGTCCAACATCAACATATGCCACTTTCTAAAACTCCCTAACTGTGCTGCCTCCCCCCCCATGGCCGGGGTCACCACCTACCGCACGACACCGTGCGAGTGCCGTTGCCCTGGACAGGTGGGTAGGCCGACTCTTGGGCGCGGGCACTGGCACAGGGTCCCTCATAGTGCAATCAAGTGTCTCTGACGGCGGTGGTGCACACCCGCCGTCAGACACACCGCTGTACTATGAGGGGCCCAGTGCCAGTACCGACGCCCACGAGTGGGCCCCCCTTGCTTGGGCAGGGCCCCAGCATTTGCAATCTTTACCTCTCCCTGCTCCTCCGCTGTGTAATCTGGGCCGTCAAATCCATACTGTGCCTGACACCGTCTGAGCCTGCCTCCTGAGACATATATTTTGAATGTGTACGCTATCCATACATGTTATCCGGGGATACGGTACCCTTTCTAACCTTTGTGCAATCCATACTGGGCCTAACACCGTCTGAGCCTGCCTCCTGAGACATATATTTTGAATGTGTACGCTATCCATACATGTTATCCGGGGATACGGTACCCTTTCTAACCTTTGTGCAATCACGTGCAATCCATACTGGGCCTGACACCGTCTGAGCCTGCCTCCTGAGACATATATTTTGAATGTGTACGCTATCCATACATGTTATCCGGGGATACGGTACCCTTTCTAACCTTTGTGCAATCACGTGTAATCCATACTGGGCCTGACACCATCTGAGCCTGCCTCCTGAGACATATATTTTGAATGTGTACGCTATCCATACATGTTATCCGGGGATACGGTACCCTTTCTAACCTTTGTGCAATCACGTGCAATCCATACTGGGCCTGACACCATCTGAGCCTGCCTCCTGAGACATATATTTTGAATGTGTACGCTATCCATACATGTTATCCAGGGATACGGTACCCTTTCTAACCTTTGTGCAATCCATACTGGGCCTAACACCGTCTGAGCCTGCCTCCTGAGACATATATTTTGAATGTGTACGCTATCCATACATGTTATCCGGGGATACGGTACCCTTTCTAACCTTTGTGCAATCCATACTGGGCCTAACACCGTCTGAGCCTGCCTCCTGAGACATATATTTTGAATGTGTACGCTATCCATACATGTTATCCAGGGATACAGTACCCTTTCTAACCTTTGTGCAATCACGTGCAATCCATACTGGGCGTGAGAATGGCTGGCGAGCTGTTAAGCAAGCTACAGCACCTGTCCAGACTAGTACAGGGATTTCCTAACGAGGAGACTTATTTGATTGTTTTCAATGTTGGGACAGCAATTTTTGGGGAGCACTATACTCTGGAGAATGATAGATGGGGCCCACCATACACTGGAACATTCCAAAGGTGGACATCAGACACTGGAGCAGCATTTACAGGGCCCATTATACACTAGAGCATTAGAAATGGGGCCCATTATGTTTGGAGCATTATTTGGGCCCATAAGACAGTGGAGCTTCATCCATGGGGACCAACATATACTGTAGCATTATGTGGAGCTCATCATATACTGTTTCAAACATTATATGGGACCAATGATTCTGTATGGAGAAATAGATGGGCCTCGTCATGAGATGTAAAAAGTGAGGTATTTTTCATTGTACTATACCGCTATTTATCTGCCGTATCGGAGCATGATGAGTTGTGGTATGTGTTAAAGGGGCGCTCTTTCGCCCAGGGCACATGAAAACCTGCAGCCAGCCCTCCCCCCCCCACAACTTTAGCCAAATAACCCCCATTTTTCAGTGCGTAACTTGTATTATGAAGTTAATTAAGGTTGACAAGCTTAAGTAAGAAGAATTGATGCTTTTGGCATTCAAATGGGCACTGTAGGTGTGTTTCCTGTCCTCCTCTCACTGCCGACTTTTATTCCCCATTGACTTACATTGGGTTTCGTGTTTCGGGACGACCCCGACTTTTCCCTATAATCGGACGATCTTGCTCGACCCGACTTTTGGAAAAGTCGGGTTTCACGAAACGAAACGCGACCCTAAAAAACCAAAAGTCGCTCAACTCTACCGGAGATTCATTAAAGGTTTCTCACAAGTGGTGAAACCACTCACGGATCTTACCCAGAAGGGAGCTGATGTAAAAAATTGGTCTGTACTCGCTAAGGAATCCTTCTTAGCGATTAAGAAATGTTTTATGTCTGCCCCGGGGTTGGTGCAACCTGACCCGTCCAAACCATTCATTGTGGAGGTGGATGCTTCTGAAGTGGGGGTGGGGGCGGTGCTGTCCCAGGGTCCGGCCACCCTTACCAATCTTAAACCCTGTGCCTTCTTCTCCAAAAAGTTCTCTTCAGCTGAGAAAAACTATGATGTAGGCAATAGAGAACTTCTTGCGGTCAAGCTGGCGTTTGAGGAATGGAGGCACTTTTTGGAGGGGGCGGCTCACCCTATCACGGTTGTCACGGATCACAAAAATTTGGCATACCTTGAATCTGCTAAGAGACTTACTCCTAGACAGGCCCGTTGGTCACTTTTTTTCACGATTTCAGTTCTCAATTACTTTTCGACCGGGGTCCAAAAATGTTAAAGCGGATGCCCTGTCCAGAAGTTTTGATCCAGTGTCTCCCCCTGAGCCGCCGTCCTCCATTCTTCCCCCAGGGGTGGTAGTGGCGGGGGTCTCAACTGAGTTGGAACAAGAAATCCTAAGGGCTCAGGCCCTAGCTCCGGCATCCAGGCCAAGCGATAAACTGTTTGTTCCAGATTCATTGCGGTCTAGACTTCTGCAGGAGTTTCATGATTCTAGGCTGAGTGCTTATCCAGGTATCACGGCCACTAGAGAGGCAGTAGCCAGGGGTTTTTGGTGGCCTTCATTAAGGTCCGATGTCAAGGAATTTGTTTCTGCTTGTGACATATGTGCCCGTTCCAAAAGCTCGCATAACCGACCGGCTGGGAAACTCATACCTTTACCGGTTCCTGATAGGCCATGGACTCATCTTTCCATGGATTTTATTACCAGCCTTCCACCTTCCAGGGGCAATACCGTGATCTGGGTGGTGGTGGATAGGTTTTCTAAACAGGCCCATTTCATTCCCTTGGCAGCATTACCTTCAGCAGAAACGTTGTCAAGATTGTTTGTGCAGCATGTGGTCCGATTGCATGGGGTACCCCTGAATGTTGTGTCTGACAGAGGTGTGCAGTTTGTGGCCAAGTTTTGGAGGGCGTTCTGTATGAAATTGGGCATCTCACTCTCCTTCTCGTCAGCATATCACCCGGAGAGTAATGGTCAGACAGAACGCACCAATCAATCCCTGGAACAAATTCTCAGGTGTCTGACCTCCGCCAGACAGGAGGATTGGTGTGATGCGTTACCGTTGGCTGAATTCGCTTTTAACAACCGGATGAGTCAGTCCACCAACATGTCCCCATTCCTGATTAACTATGGCTTTAATCCGCATTTTGGGGAGTTTTCTCGGGTGGATTCCGGTTGTCCAGGAGCAGAGGTGTCCGTTCAACGGTTAAAAAACCTCTGAGCTGAAGTCCGGCGTAATATCGCTTGAGCCCAGGGGAGATACAAATATTTTGCAGACAAAAAGAGAGCCTCGGGAGACATGTTTCTGGTGGGAGAGAAGGTTTGGCTCTCCACGCGTAACATCAACTTAAAGGTACCATCAGTTAAGTTGGGACCAAAGTTCATTGCTCCGTACGAGATTATGGAGATAGTCAACCCTGTGGCATATAGGTTGCGTCTCCCCGCCTCCTTAAAAATATCTAATGTGTTCCATAAGTCTCTGTTGAAACCAGCAGGATCTGTCAAAGAGAACTCTGAGACTGTTGTTCCTCCAGTGCTGGTGGAGGGTCAATTGGAGTATGAGGTCGGACATATTGTGGACTCTCGGCAGGTGCGCCGCTCTTTGCAGTACCTGGTCCACTGGAAGGGATATGGACCAGAAGAGCGCTCATGGGTCCCTGCTCGCTCGGTACATGCAGATCGCCTGGTTCAGGCGTTCCATGCCAAGTACCCGGGGAAGCCTGGGGGTCCAGAGGCCCCCCGTTGAGAGGGGGGTACTGTCATGATCCCGGTGCAGGTTTTTGAGCTGCACACCGGGGGTTGGTGTCTGGAGCTCTGTGCGGGTTTTGACCTGCACGCTTGGGGTTAATGGTTGTGGCCTCTTTCTGGTTCTGGGGGGGCTTCGTAGGCCCCTGGGTGGCTTCGGTCCCTGCCGGTTGTACTTTTGCCTTTGGCCTAGTGTGCTGACCCCCGTGTGCCTGTTTGTTGCTATAGCTTGTTTATATGGTTCTGACCCGCCTCTGTTTCCCGTTGTGAGTTTGCCTGTTGATTTTGTACTGTGTTATTATCTGTGTATGACTCATTGCCTGTGACCTGACTACTCTCTGCTCGCCCCTCTTGTACCTTGCAACTATCTGTGTATGACTCATTGCCTGTGACCTGACTACTCTCTGCTCGCCCCTCTGGTACCTTGCAGCTATCTCTGTGTGTGACTCATTGGCTACGTCCTGACTATTCTCACTGTCTATGCCCCTTGGTAACTTTGTCTCGCAGTTACTCTGCTAGGAATTGTCTTGCAGCTCCTAGCTCTGTGGAGTTTAAGCCACGCCTCTAGCAGTCACATGCTTCAGGTCCTGCAGCTCTGAAGTACACATCTATTCAGTTGCTGCCCGCTCCACAGGTATCTTTGAGCACTGTTCGCTTTACTCAGGACACGCGCTCTGGCTCAGTGAGTAAGTTCAGTGCAGTGTCTCTGACAGAGCCCTTGCGGGCAGGGTCCTCTCTCCTTCTGTTCTTATGTGTGTCTTGTATAGCTCATGTTTATTGTACTTGTCTATATTTGCCCCTTTTCACATGTAAAGCGCCACAAAATAAATGGCGCTATAAAAATGTATAATAACAATAATAATTTATTGAAAGGCACCCGCCATTGAATAAATTAGGAGTGTGTCACGCCGCGCTCACCAGGAGGCGGGACTTGGGTCCCGACGTCATTTCTTCCGGAGCCGCGGCTGCTCCGGGGGTCCCGTCGGGTGCGCATGCACACTTCTCGTACCCAGGATATCATCTCCTCCATGTCGTGTTTGCGCTTGCGCTCCCCTGTCAGTTCAGTCTCCAGGTCGGTCCTCTCTATGGTAAAGGAGGACCTGACCCGGAAGCTGTAGTGGTCTTGTGCTATATCAGGCTACCTCCCCCTATGGGAGGTGCCTGATTATTGTTGTGCTTCCTGGCTTGGTCTGCCGTGTCCCTGCCTGGCTGCGCGCTGTATTCGGGTCCTCTGCCTTGTACTCTGTTGTGCCTCTTGGCACATGCTCTGAACCTGTGCTCTGTCTAATACTCAGTTGTGCCTCCTGGCACACTCTCTGATCCTATGCTCTGTCTCTTGCTCAGTCGTGCCTCCTGGCACTCACTCTGTCCCTGTGCTCTGTTACACCTCCTGACACGACTGCTGCTCAATTCAGTACTCTGTCGTGCTCCTTGCACGCGTCCTGCTTTGCTCACCTCCGGACGTACTACTCGCTACACGCCATACGTGCTCACATGTACCCGCCTTGCACTATCCTGTAGTTAGCGCACTTCCGTGTACACCCCTGGTGTTCCCTAGTATCCTGTACCTTCCTTCAGACACACTCACATGTGTCTCCTGTGAGCCGGCCGCCTGGTGCCAGCAGTCGTGGTACCTCATCCCCTGGGGCTTGCTCCTGACACTCCCTGTATAGGGGGTGTTCCTCACTAGGTCAGCTCGCCCTGGGAGGGTTGGTGCCACGACCCAGAGGGTCCACTCCAGGAGTCGTCACAGAGTGTCTGGTAAGTGGCGAGTGCCTCGCCACAAATTTTACTCAGGTCAGGGACCAAACTAAGATTTATGGAGGAAGGTATGCCACAGCCCATCATGAATTAGAAGGGTATGCATTGCTATTCCCCTATCCATCCCTAACTCTGCACATTTTGGCAGATTTTCCAGGACTGGCATTCAGTACTCTGTTGTACAAAAATGTTGCAACTTTTCAAAGTGGTTTACAACACCTGCAAATAAAGGATTAACCTACAGGTTAACAGTTTTAGAAAAAGCGCTGACTGCTGTATTGAATGGGCAGCTTCCAGGAGAATATTAAGTTTATTCCTTCCAGGAGCCGCAGGCTTTCAGTCAATCAGGTGCTGCTAAAGTCACCGATTGATGCACTGTGGGTGGATGTTTACACGCCCTGGCACTTTGATGGCTAGCTGGCTCTGCATTAATATACTAATTAATACTATTAATGCAGAGTTGGCTGTCAATCAAAGAGCTGGGGCATTCTTGGGGTCGTGCCTGTAGCTACACCGACAAAACTGCATAACTGAAAGCTGGGGGCTCCCAGAAAGAGTAAACTTATTTTTCTCCTGAGAGCCGCACTTGACAACCTCCAGGCTCCTTTCTTATGCAATTAACTTTAAGATTAACCCTATATCGGAAGCTTTGTGGCGTTATTCTACATGACCGGTTACTTTTAAATAGAGAATATGGAATCCTGTAGTACCATGAAATTTATAGTGGGACTCATGCTATGCTCCTAGCACTATAAAATTTACTGTAAAATGTATAATGGTGCCTCTTCTATACTCTTAGTGCTGTTTTATGATAAAGTGTGTAATTAAGCTCCTTGTATGTGTTGGTTCACACCATTATATCCCTATCAGTTTGGGGCAAAAATGTTTTCATTTACTTGGTGGACTACTCAGCCTTTACAGGTCTTATTTCATACTCTTGGTCCACCTATTGGGGAATCTTAAATTGAGCTTTTCATGGAGCTTTATAGGCTTTTGATGCAGGATGTACATCCTTATCTAAATCAGCATTGTGTAAAATATAATATGGTATAATGACTTCTGTCAGGGAACCTCAAACTTACTATAATGCGGCCACCCCTCCCCCAAATTCCACACGTAAATAAGGCACAGACACTAAAAACCTTTGCTGGATGGAACTCAGTCACAACATTTATTAACCACTTTCATTAGAATATGAATAACAAAAACAATTCATTTTTACTGCACAATGAACACAAAAATAAAACCCCCAAAATAATGGCAGATTCACAGTTTTTTTAGGCATTTCACAGCACTTCTGTCACGGGGCAATAAGGGGAAAACAGAAGATGTGGAACCGGGGCCCCTGAACTGCCCCTCAGGCTAAGGGGTAACCTTGTCTTTCCTTAACTTGGGGGTACACTTAAAGGTAGTGAGGCCCAAGTCCCCGACCTGTCCCTGTCTCCTGTTTAGCCCTGAGCTAAACCCCCAACCCCCTCCCCAGGAGGTGAGACAGGGAAACGTGTACTAGACAAAAAACCTAAAGGAAAGATACAACAGACAGGGTAAAATAAAATAAAACTTAGCTTGCTCTGCTGCAATGCTCCTGGACAGCAGAGATAGCCACTTGACAACAGCAAACAACTGAAGCACCACAGAACTCAGCTCCTGAACTCCAGCTTGGTTGGTCTCCCAAGAGCAAGTGTATAACCAAACATGATTTCCAGCACCTGAACTCCTTTTATAAGAAGGAGGGGGAGAAGTTACCACCTGCATAAATAATTAATCACATGCAGTTTCTCTGCAGTAACCCCGGCAGCCACCTGGGGGAATATACATCAGCAGACCAACTACAGTTGTAGTAAACCCCAGCGTCCACCGGGGGTAAAAACTCATATCAAACACCCGATGGGCGAAAAGAGAAAAAGGTTTAAATGTTAGGAAATCCAGACCTGACACAGATCCAAGAAATGGATCGTGACAGTACCCCTCCCACAAGGAGGGGCCTCTGGACCCTCAACCAAGCACCTCACCCAAAAAAACCCTATGATGAGGATGCCTGGACACAGTTGAGTTTACCTAGATAAACACCTGACTCACAGGTTTATGGCAAATGTGGTTATATACATGTTCCGGGGGGCGGCACACATTTCCAGAGCGCCGACCTGGGGAACGAATTGTGTATGGGCATGACAGAGGGTAACTCCAGCTGGTAGGTCGCTGGGCCGAGAATGGCGGACACCCGATAAGGACCGATAACTCGAGAGTTCTAGAATCCAGCAGCACACTTCCATCGGATGTGATTGGTGGACACCCATACAAACTTGTTCACACACAGGTCCGGACCTGAACGTTTAATACCACTCATGCGTCTGCCACAAAATGGTGAACTCTTTGAAGGACTGACAACAGAGGCATCCCCGTGTCACCACATTCACACCCCCACGATTTTCAGCGGAAACCACCACCTTCCACTGACCCCTCCTCCTATGAGGACTCCGACTACCAGGGTTAGCTACTGGTGACGGTTGAGACTGGTCCCTACTCCCGGGCAGCACCTCTGCTGACCCTACTGAGGAAGAAGGGAATGGTTGTAGCAAGATGGTGGAGACAATTGCCGTCGGGCAGCAGCCCTCACACGACTGCTCCCAGCTGACAACTTCCCCAGACCGCCAATCTATCACCGGGTTGTGTTTCTTTAACCAAGGGAGGCCTAGAACGATGGGTGATGGTATTCCGCCCAAGACGTAGCATGACAGGGACTCCTCATGATGAGTCCCTATACGAAGATGTATAAAGTCCACGACTTGGGTAAGGCTCCCCTGGCTTAGTGGGACAGAGTCAATGGCCTGGACGCTTAAGGGTTTGGCTAGCGTCCTACACTTGAGGCCATGGATCTCGACTAAGTGGGCATCCACCAGGTTGACTTCAGCTCCACTGTCCACAAGTACCGGAAGGCCTTCAGTTTCCCCACCCACCGTAAGCTCTACCCATAGGGTACACTGAGGGGAAGAAATGGAGGGAATATACACTCCCTGGTTGTCTCCCTCCACACGACCGGGGGGGGGCTGCTTCTTCAGTGGTATGGAAGATTTGGCGCGCACTGGCAGACTCCAATAAAATGGCCAGTCTGCCCACAGTAAAAACATGTCCCCACACCTCGGCGAACTGCAGGCAACCCCTTTTTGGAAACCACTACTCCAAGCTGCACGGGTTCCTCCGATTGTTCAGGTGTGTCCTCCTCCCTAGCAAGGACTATAGGGAACACATATGGTGCATGTCTCTCCCTGAGGTATCTATCCACCCGGATGGCAAGGAACATGGCGGCCTCCAGCGACCTGGGGGCAGCGTACTGCACCAGAGTATCCTGCAACTTCAGAGACAGACCCTGCACAAAATGACTCCTCAGTGCAGGGTCATTCCACTGCGTGTAAGTGGCCCACCTCCTGAACTCTGAGCAGTACTCCTCAACAAGCCGGCCTCCCTGCTTGATCTTATGGAGTCGGGATTCCGCCAGCGAGACGCCATCAGGATCACCATACACCAGCGCCAGAGCAGTAAAAAACCCGTCTACCGACCGTAAAGATGGCGAACCGGTCGGCAGGGAGAAAGCCCAGGCCTGGAGATCACCCCTAAGCGGGGAGACAATAATTCCCACGTGCTGTTCTTCACTCCCTGAAGAGCGGGGGCGAAGCCTAAAATATAATTTACAGGCCTCCTGAAACACAATAAACTTGTCTCTGCCACGAGACTTGTCCGGGAGAGAGATCTTAGGTTCTGGTTGGGCCTGTACCTGAGCTGAGGCCCAGGTCCCCACCTACTGCTGCAGTTGTTGCACCATCTCACCTCGCAACAGCTTAAACTCATCGGTGAGAGACTGTAGCATTTGGGAGAAGGCCTGCATTTGGGCCATGGCTCAGCAGGCAGAATGTGAGGGTTGGTTATAATGTCACGGGGCAATAAGGGGAAAACAGAAGATGTGGAACCGGGGCCTCTGAACTGCCCCTCAGGCTAAGGGGTAACCCTGTCTTTCCTTAACTTGGGGGTACACTTAAAGGTAGTGAGGCCCAAGTCCCCGACCTGTCCCTATCTCCTGTTTAGCCCTGAGCTAAACCCCCAACCCCCTCCCCAGGAGGTGAGACAGGGAAAAGTGTGCTAGACAAAAAACCAAAAGAAAAGATACAACAGACAGGGTAAAATAAAATAAAACTTAGCTTGCTCTGCTGCAATGCTCCTGGACAGCAGAGATAGCCACTTGACAACAGCAAACAACTGAAGCACCACAGAACTCAGCTCCTAAACTCCAGCTTGGTTGGTCTCCCAAGAGCAAGTGTATAACCAAACGTGATTTCCAGCACCTGAACTCCTTTTATAAGAAGGAGGGGGAGAAGTTACCACCTGCATAAATAATTAATCACATGCAGTTTCCCTGCAGTAACCCCGGCAGCCACCAGGGGAATATACACCAGCAGACCAACTACAGTTTAGTAAACCCCAGCGTCCACCGGGGGCAAAAACTCATATCAAACACCCAATGGGCGAAAAGAGAAAAAGGTTTAAATGTGAGGAAATCCAGACCTGACACAGATCCAAGAAATGGATTGTGACAACTTCAATTTTTTTCGCATAGTAAAACAATGTAACTGAAAATTAAAGCTCATGTGTCCTTCAACTTGTGCAGCCTAGTGCACAGCATCAGTCTTATGCTATACATAATCAGCAGGAATTCCACAAATTAACATACAGCAATGGTCAAAGGACATACTCACATGAAACAATGGCTCATGTCCCTTGCCCCTATTGAACAAAGGAACAGTACATCTGGCATAAGCAAGATCACCCCCCAACCACCAGTGACTAGCTTGACGCTGTATCACCACAACTATGTTGGTAGTAAAAAATAAAAGTTATGGATCTTGGAAGACGTGAGAAGTAACCAAAAGCACACAAATGAAAGTCACCCAGAAGTGAAGGTGTTAAGATAAAGAAAAGAAGCTTAAATTTCAGTTGTAGCCTGTTAAATAGGTTACTGAGTGACTCCAGAATCAAAAGAACTTCATTCTCAGATTACCTGTATTTCATCTATATCCTCTTTTAAATTAAATTATTTGCTCTTGTCAATTCTGTCTTGAATCAGTGATTGAGTGGCAGATTGGATTGTCAATAAGTGTAGACCAAGGTCATGATGAACTAGAAATGTAATTACTCAGGTGAACATGGGAGTAAGAATTAAAGTATTCTGTGAAAATAAAGCAATATGGGAAATCAAGAAGATTAGAAAGATTCTCAGTTAATTCCACTGTTTCTTCTTTGTAGTCTGGACTGCAGGCTGAAAATTACAGAAATTTTAAGGCTAAATGGTTCGGTTTATTCAGGAAAATGTGGTGTAATGAAAAGTGGGTAGCAGAGGTGTAAAAGCCGCGATTGGGTCCATTTCGGAGGGGGACCCACCTAAGCCTATCTCAGTTCGATGTGGCATCCTCCACTGCCTGTTTGCACAATGAAGTCAGCTGCCATCTACACGAGACTATATGATGCGGCATTGGAGAGGGCGGCAAAGTGAGTAGATTTGTTTTGTTTTTTTATACATTAAAAACAACAGCAGAATGGGGGATATATGCCATGATGGGAGTCATATATACCAGGATGGACCCAGGATCGGAGTCATGCCAGAATAGGCTCAGGATAGGGCATATACTGTATACAGTTAGGTCCATATATATTTGGACAGAGACAACATTTTTCTAATTTTGGTTCTAGACATTACCACAATGAATTTTAAACAAAACAATTCAGATGCAGTTGAAGTTCAGACTTTCAGCTTTCATTTGAGGGTATCCACATTAAAATTGGATGAAGGGTTTAGGAGTTTCAGCTCCTTAACATGTGCCAAACTGTTTTTAAAGGGACTAAAAGTAATTGGATAATTGACTCCAAGGCTATTTCATGGACAGGTGTGGGCAATCCCTTTGTTATGTAATTCTCAATTAAGCAGATAAAACGCCTGGAGTTGATTTGAGGTGTGGTGCTTGCATTTGGAAGGTTTTGCTGTGAAGGAAACATGCGGTCAAAGGAGCTCTCCATGCAGGTGAAACAAGCCATCCTTAAGCTGCAAAAACAGAAAAAACCCATCCGAGAAATTGCTACAACATTAGGAGTGGCAAAATCTACAGTTTGGTACATCCTGAGAAAGAAAGAAAGCACTGGTGAACTCATCAATGCAAAAAGACCTGGGCGCCCACGGAAGACAACAGTGGTGGATGATCACAGAATAATCTCCATGGTGAAGAGAAACGACTTCACAACAGCCAACCAAGTGGACAACACTCTCCAGGAGGTAGGGGTATCAATATCCAAATCTACCATAAAGAGAAGACTGCATGAAAGTAAATACAGAGGGTTCACTGCACGGTGCAAGCCACTCATAAGCATCAAGAATAAAAAAGCTAGACTGGACTTTGCTAAAAAACATCTAAAAAAGCCAGCACAGTTCTGGAAGAACATTCTTTGGACAGATGAAACCAAGATCAGCCTCTATGAGAATGATGGAAAGAGAAAAGTATGGCGAAGGCGTGGTACAGCTCATGATCCAAAGCATACCACATCATCTGTAAAACACAGAGGCAGTGTGATGGCTTGGGCATGTATGGCTGCCAGTGGCACTGGGTCACTAGTGTTTATTGATGATGTGACACAGGACAGAAGCAGCCGAATGATTTCTGAGGTATTCAGAGCCATACTGTGTGCTCAGATCCAGCCAAATGCAGCCAAACTGATTGGTCGTCATTTTATACTACCGACCAAAAACATAAAGCCAAAGCAACCCAGGAGTTTATTAAAGCAAAGAAGTGTAATATTCTTGAATGGCCAAGTCAGTCACCTGATCTCAACCCAACTGAGCATGCATTTCACTTGTTAAAGACTAAACTTCAGACAGAAAGGCCAACAAACAAACAGCAACTGAAAACCACCGCAGTGAAGGCCTGGCAGAGCATCAAAAAGGAGGAAACACAGCGTCTGGTGATGTCCATGAGTTCAAGACTTCAGGCAGTCATTGCCAACAAAGGGGTTTCAACCAAGTACTAGAAATAAACATTTTATTTACAATTATTTAATCTGTCCAATTACTTTTGGTCTCTTTAAAAACAGGGTGGCACATGTTAAGGAGCTGAAACTCCTAAACCCTTCATCCAATTTTAATGTGGATACCCTCAAATGAAAGCTGAAAGTCTGAACTTCAACTGCATCTGAATTGATTGTTTAAAATTCATTGTGGTAATGTCTAGAACTAAAATTAGAAAAATGTTGTCTCTGTCCAAATATATATGGACCTAACTGTATATAGCAGGATGGGGGTATATATCAAGATGGGGAACATATATATCAAGATGGGGGACATATATACCAGAAACTGGCCCAGAATGAGAGCTATATATACCAAGATGGGGACATATATACCAGGATGGGCACAGGAGGGTTGAACATAGGAGTATGGGGGACATATTTACCAGGTAAGGGCCCAGGATAGAGAACACATATTCTAGGAAAAGAGACATCTATACCAGGAAGGAGCTAAGATGGGGACATATATACAAGTTAGAGGCACAGGATGGGGTACATATATACTAGGACAGGGTACATGTATACCAGGAAGGTTCTCAAGATGGCCCTTCAGACTGGCCATGTAAGAGGTATTACTGGATTTTCCGTTAAGTGCATTGTATTGCACTGGTATTACTTCAGAAAGCAAAAATCTGATGGCAGATGCCTTTAAATGTATAACACTAGAATAACAGATTGGCAGCATAATAATAGCAAAGATAATAGTTTCACTAAAAGTATTTGGACTTATATAATTGTGACATCTGTGGCTTCCATTCACTATATATTTGCAGCTTCTCTTTTCACAGGAATTTTATGACAACTACTATAGGTTCATGATTCCAAAAGAAGGCTAATAAGACAAAGCTCATGCATAAATTAATTATAAATAACCAAAAAAATGGATACAAGAGCAAGTAGTAGAAAGATGAATATATTCAATTTTCATTAATAAATATACAGAAAACAACAAGTAAAAAATACAGGATAAAAAATTCCTATAATAAAAAAGGAAATGGCGACACCTAAGTGCAACGTCCAATATGGTTCGTATACAGATTAATAATTATGCAAAAACAGGGTATAAGGGAGGTTAATCCAAAATAGTGCTCAAAATTATATACTGATAATAGTACACAGTAGAATCATTAAGAAAACACTTTTCATTATAAAAAACTTTATCAAAATGTATATAGTGGCAAGTGCAGCAACGTGTTCATATCAGACCTACGAATAGGTAAAGAAAACTATCATGAGCACTAACCGGTGATGTGCACTCAGCACAGAACCGGTTAAGTCCATGGAGAATGGGACTTGGTAGCACCACGCGAGCCACCAGGAGCGCATGTACCCACAGGGTTGCAGGACCTGTGACACGTGACCGCCGGAGGCGGGATGGGGCGGAGTCTGCCACGACACTCACCGGGGAGACAGCAGAGAGTGTCGACTGGGAAAGCCGGGATGGGGGACCGAGAAATGCAACAACGGTATCAATGAGGGTATGACGAAAGAGGAGTCAGGAACAAGCCAAAGGTCAGAACCATAGAGGGCAGCAGAGATACAGGAGGGACAGACAAAGTGGGCAGTCAGAGCGGAGCAGGAGTCAAATACCAGGCAGACAGCAATCAGGACCAAATCACTAGACACAAACCAAGACGGGGTGACAAACCGGATCAGCAATAGGGAATCAAACAGAGAACAGGCACGAGGCACAAGCACACAAGGGTCAAACTACTCAGCCGAGGGCAAAAGTATAACTGGCAGGGATGGAAGCTTCCAAGGGCTATAAGAAGCCCTCCCTGAACCAAAAAGAGGCCACAACAATTAACCCCTTTACTGCAGGTAAAACCCCTGCACTGGGATTATAAGAAAAACCTTTTATAAAGCAAAGAGGCAGAGTTGTTCAAATCAATTTAGTGCAATTGAAAAAACACATTGATAATGAGAAGACGCAAGACCCTGATAAGTATAGAAGCCATGTGGTCAGCTAGGCATACAGAAAAAGGACCAACCTTAATGATGACATGGAAAGAGGGACCTCAGCGCACGTTTCGCAATCATGCTTCTTCTCTTTTCACAGGAATTTTATGACAACTACTATAGGTTCATGGTACCATGCCAGAATATCGTAAAACACTTCCATGTTCTTCATAATATTGTTTTAATGTGTTTGATGAATCTAAAGGACCCTGAACCCGATCAATTCGATTTTACAGGTTCTCTGAATCTTATATTAACTAGATATATTGTTGCATCAAGGTTAAAGAAACATCAAAGACAAGAAAATTACATCTATAGCATAGTTTGTTCTCCAATTTCTGAAATCATGGATTATGTGTGTAACTCAATAAATAAATACAATAGTTGCAGTGGCCACTAAAATTTCCATTTCAAGGAAATTTTCCTCCAGCAAGTTTTTGCAAGGAATCTCATGTCTGTTTTTAAAAATGAAATTTTTCAGATTTCCACTGTGCCTAAAAGTAATAATCAGAGTGTCGCACAGTTACGGAAGGTAAAGCATCATACAAACGCCCACCCAACTACCTACAATAAAAAGACTATCATCATTGGAGTACTGCCAGTCTCCTTTATGTCCTTTAAAGGGAATATGTCGTGATGTTTTTGCTATGTAATCTGAGGACAGCATGAGGTAGGAGTTAAAACACTGAATTCAATGATGTGTCACTTATGAAGCTGTGTGCTGTTGTTTTCTTATTAAAAAAAAAAAGGTCTTATCAATATAAGACTATCATTGCCTGGTCTGATGTGCATGTGACTGCTAGTCCGACTCCACCCCCTCCTGTGATAAGTAGCTCACTGTCCAAAGTCAATGTACACAGATAGTCTGGTGTGGGCGATGGCAGCTTTCTCAGCTCTGCTGCATTGCTAAATCTAAGAACTGTGTCAGAATTTTTGCACCCAGTAAACTTAGAGATACATCATTGGATTCAGTGTCTCTTTGTCAACATTATGATGGTATCAGCTGAGGAAGCAAAAACTGCTGACAGATTCCCTTTAAATGTATGGCACTGGGCCTAAATTTTTTTATTATGATGATGACCCTCACTAATCATACACTATTGACCTTGAAGTAAGATAGGTCATCAATTAAAATTGCTAGACAACCCCTTTAAACATTCTATACCAAAAAAAAAATAGGCAGTATCCCATAGAACCAATTCTCAATAGAAACAGACAGACCACAATTTAACTAGAAAGAGGATGAAAAGCACAATAGGGTCTTATCCAGGGCCGCACTGGCCATCTGGCAATTCTGGCAAATGCCAGAAGGGCCTGTCTAGCTGTGGACTGCCTTTTCTGCTACTATGTTAACAGAATCGGTGTTCTCAAGACATCCATACTGTTAAGAGTTGTGACGGAGCACAAAGGCGCTGACTCCGTCACTTACCCCACCAGGCCATGGATGCCATTAGAAATATTGGTCTTGGAGTAAATCTTCCTTTCCTCCATCCAGGGTAATATTAGTAATATATATCCCCATCTGGTTCCTGGGGACGGGGACACGATGGGCCTGTGTGATTTCAAATGCCAGGGCTGAATTTCAGCCCCTGTCTGTACCTGGTCTTATCCAAGTAATAAAGGGGGTGAAAATGGTAATGTGCTCACCTGATGGGGTTGTGTGTGACAACCACTAATATTGCACGATTTTCAGCTGCAGCATCATCCACAAATGTGTATGAAATATATTATAAAAATATGAGATGTGGACTTCATATGCGCTGCTGACTCCAAAAAGGACCCGAAAAAGTGAATTGAAGAACAGTGGTTTATTGCCGACTCAATGCATTTCAAAGTCAAACAGACTGACTGTGGTTGTCCCGAGGAAGGAGTCCGATTGACTTGGAAGTACGTTGACAACCACTATTCTTCAATTTCTGTTTTGTAATCGGCAACACACATGAGGCCGACATCCCGTGTTTTTATGGTATAGAACACAATTTAAAACATTGATACATTTATAAATGAAGATCAAGAATCCAATCTAATAAGAGAGTAATCTAATGAGAAAAGGGATACGTTTGATCTAAATATGAAACCCAATGCCACAATAACATTGATGGTTGGGAAGAGCAGGAATTTATATAACTGGAAGCAAATTATTCGGTTCTTACTTCTTAGGTTTCTGCGAGCTGCCTTTAATCAAGGCTTCTCCGCTCTGTTACTTATATCATGAAACCTAGATTTGTAATACAAAGAACAAAGCATTTTTCTTTTTCTTTCTAGTTTAATTGTTGCAAGCCTAGTGGATATTCCTAGAGGCAACATAGCCTGTAGTTGATGGTCTCATTGTCTTCAGTTTATCTTTCTAAAGAAAGTTTGACAATTACTTGTGAGGCTATGTGCCCACGATGCGATTTTTAAGCGTTTTTGCTGAGATTTTCGGCGCAAAAACGATGCGAAAACGTTTAAAAAAACTCATACAGATCGCACTCCATGCATTCCTATGGCATTCCGCACATGCTGTGCTAATGCTGCGCTTTTTTCCGTGGCAGAATCGCATCGCGGAAAAAATCGCAGCATGCTCATTCTTTTTGCGGAATCGCAAAGAATTGCCACGGTTCCGCACCCATAGGAATGCATGAGAATTGCTTACTTCCCGCATGTGGCTATGCCCACCATGTGGGAAGTTAAGTGTCTCGTGTGCGGTTGGTACCCACGGTGTGGAGGAGAGGAGACTGTTTTCCAGGCCCTGGGTACCATACCCCTGTAAAAAACAGAATAAAAAATAAAAAATCGGGGTATATTTACCTTCCAACATCACGCGCTGCATTCCCGGCCTAGCGTTCCCAGTAATGCCTTGCGGCAAGGACCTGTGATGACGTAGTCTCGCATTACTCTAGCGGTCTCGTGAGATCACTATAGCAACGCGAGACCGATGTCATCACAGGTCTCGCAAGGCATCGCTGGGAACGGGAACGTCGCTGAGGCTGCGCGGGACGTCGGAAGGTAGATATACCCCGATTTTTAATTTTTTTTATCATTTTTAACATTCTATCTTTTACTATTGATGCCGCATAGGCGGCCTCAATAGTAAAAAGTTGGTCACACTTGGCAAACACTATGTTTGACGAGTGTGACCAACCTGTCAATCACTTTCCAAGCGATGCTTCAAATCACTTGGAAAGTGCTTGAATTTCGCACACGAAAATCGAGGCAAAAACGCGGTAAAATCGTGCGGGGGGGAAAAAAACGCGCGTTTTCTGGGAAGGAGTCCGGTTTTGAGTGTCCGGTTTAAAACGCTATGTGGGCACATAGCCTAAATGTCTGGGTTTTTTTTAAACATTCCTTATCCTGTTGTCATGCAGTAAAGAATCACCCCACCAAAAGTTTATTATAGTCCAACTGGTGCAGCCCGGCAATAAAGTAGGAATGCAAGGTCAGGCTGTTTCACATAAAAGGCTCAAAGTTTAATAGGTTTTAATGCGGAGAAGAAATTAGAATTACATTATCTCACTGGTGGTCCCAAGACTGGAATTTACATTGCATTGGTGGAACTTAGTTTGCCATTTCCTATATTTTCTTTCTTTTATAATGCTTTTGCATACAGTGGTGACCAAAAGTTTTGCATTTTTTTTAAACGTGTGATTACTTCTGTCTGGTTCTTGTGACACCATGTTCCGTTTTGATGAATTGAAAGTGCATGAATTTGTCATCATGCAAGACCTTACATTTACCCAAAATGCTGTAGAACATAGGTACGGTCATTTAATTAAAGAAAACTGACTGCCAAAAGTTTGAGGTCTAAAGGGTAAGGTTTCTCCTTGTGGAGAGTGACATACCAGCGCTGGCTTGTCAAGGTAAGGAGGCTTATTTGCCGCGCAATGCTCCTCTGGGAAATTTAATATGCAAATTGCCTCTTCAGAGAGAAAGAGGACTTTTACTCTACAGCGCCACCTATTGGTAGTAGCGATCCTACACCATGTCTGCAAATTGAGATTCTGATTTGGCCTTTATCCTAAGTCATATTACAAGACTCTTTAAAGGGTTGATTGTGACTTGTAGGATCGCTACTACCAATAGGTGGCGCTGTAGAGTAAAAGTCCTCTTTCTCTCTGAAGAGGCAATTTGCATGCCAAAAGTTTTGCAAATGCTAGTTATTGATCACAACATAAAGTGCAATTCATTGCTTACAATGCCATAACTTAGTTTTTTGTAGCACAACCTCTTGCTTTAATTACTGCACCACACCGACTGGGCATTGAAGCCACTCAGGTATTCAAGACATCCTGAGGGATCTTGTTCCATTCTATTTGCAAATCTGCAAACTATTCCTCTTTATTTCTATGGGTATGGGCCCCAACTCGTCACCCTAACTCATCGAAAGGTGCCTCATACGGTTTAAATCAGGTGATTGGTTTGGCCATTGCAACAGGCGAACATTATTCCTTGCCAACCAGTTTTTGACTAAATTGGATATGTGCTTAGGATCATTGTCTTGTTGGTATATCCAGCCCCTGACTACTTTGGTTTTACCAAGAGGCAGCATTATATTCTCCAGTATATCCTTGTACATGGTAGCATTCGTATTTCCATCAAGAGGGCCAATTGCAAATGCAGAACAGCAGCCCCAAACCCTGACATTGTCACCACCATGCTTCACTGTAGGTGTTTGATACCTTACATGATTACGCTTTCCAATACGGCTGTATATATAATGCTTGCCTTCACTACCAAACAGATTGAACTTGGATTCATCTGACCACAACATCTGTGACTCTTTCCATTGGCTGTGTTCTTTGGCAAACTCAAGTTGGACCTTCCAGAGATGAAAGGCTTCTTGACTGGAATTTGTGCAATCAACCCTACTGCTCTTAGGCCTCTTTCACACATCAGGTTTTCGCCGTCAGGCGCGATCCGGCGCTTTTGACAGAAACCGGATCCGGCAAAATGCAATGCCGGATCCGGTTTCCCCCCCATTGACTTGCATTTGCGCTGGATCGCGCCGGATGGCCATGCGTTTCATCCGCTTTTCGCCGGATCCGGCAATGTGTCGCGATCCGGCGTCTGGAAAAAACGGCTACTGTAACGTTTTTTGTCTCCGGCGAAAAAGCCGGACACGCCGGATCCGGCGCGTCCGGCTTTTTCACACAATGAAAGCCTACGAGCGCCGCAATGCGCCGGATCCGGTTTTTTGGTCTGAGCATGCTCAGTAGCTCTGCCCACAGGAGATATATAAAAGCAAGACAATGGGACCCTCAGCCACACCCAACATGCCACCCAAGCCAAGAACCAGGAGCAGGAGAAGGCAGCAGACATCTGCAGCAGCAGCACCATCAGCACCACCCCAAATGGAGCAGCAAATGGAACATGCTGAGGAGGGGAGTCCAGCAGCAGATGAGAGACGGTAATTATCAAATCCCCCATTCCTCCAAACTAGGGCCATGGAATATCAAGATATTCATTGGCCCTTTGTTTTTCTTTATTCAACAGCCGCCAAAGAGATGCAGCAGCAGCAGCAGCAGAAATGGCATCACTGGCAGCAGCAACAGCAGCAGCAATACCCACAGCCATGGAGTCTGGCCATCAACAGGACAGCACATCTTCTTCTGGGAGCCCTCCCTCGCATCGTCAGCGTTTGACGGTAAGTTTTTATTTCCAAAATCCATCATCTCTGTAATATATATCTATTCATTGCCTTTTATTTCAAAACAGGAATCACAAGATGAAGAGGAGCTCCCAGAAGAAGAAGGAAGGGGTGGACAGACACCTGGAGTGGGCTCACAATTGGTAAGTTTTTTGCATCAAACGCAGAAACACAACATCACACTACACACAACACATAGAAAACAATGTTCTGCAGTCCACACACAGCAAACAAATGCCTACATCCAAAGACATAACATTTTTTGTTTTCTTCTCTAGTCTTCCCAATCTGGTGCTCGGCCAAGAGGTCCTCGCAGTGCCTCCCAGGGTCGTCGGCGACAGCAACGCGGCGGTCACCAGCGTGTAAGTATAAATATTTTTGCTTTGTTTTTTTGCACTTTTTATTTCATTTCTTTTGTGGAGGCTAATTATGTTATTTTTGTCTTTTTCTTTAACAGCCTTCACAGCGTGCTCCCGACTCTGACGGTGAGGATGGAGGGATTGATGTGGACCGCCTCATCGATCTCGTCAGAGAAAGGGAGCCTCTCTGGAATATGGCTGACCGCCGCCACGCTGACCTGATCGTTACCCGACGACTCTGGGAGGAAATCTGTTCGCTCCTTGTGGGCCGCTGGGAGGACCTCGATGTTCGGGCCCAGATTAAAGAGCGTAAGTATATACAGTACCGGTTGCTTGATGTAAACCAGTGTTTCCCGAACTCCAGTCCTCGTGGTCCCCACGGATCATGTGTTCAGGATTTCTATTTACTATGGAAATCCTGAAAACATGACCCCTGGGGACCATGAGGACTGGAGTTTGTGAAACACTGATGTTGTATACTAACCACTCCTTTCTCGTTTCAGGGAACAGAATTGTGAATCGGTGGCGGTCTGTGAGGGATCGTTTCAAGAAGGAGTTCAATAAAGAGATGCGGGCCCCGAGTGGATCTGGAGGACGCAGGAGCAAGTACAAGTACGCACAAGCCCTGTCGTTCCTCCGGGAAACAATGCTCACCAGAAGGTAAATATTACACACCACATGTGAAAGAAATGTTAGATGTAACTTTTTTTTTTCAGCCAGGGCCATACCATGTCAGTATTTTAATTTTTTTTTTTTCTCTTTATTCCACAGCACAGTGAGCAGCACTCGGGAGCCTGCACGATTGGACCCTTCTGAGGCGATCCCTGAGGAGACCGGCACCGAGGGACACTTCGACCGCCCCGGTACATCTGCACCTTCCCAGCCTTCCCACACATTCGACCCATCTGTCCCATCCACCAGCACAGGAGCATCGTGGCCGCCTACATTACATGAAGCTGCTGGTGAGGAGATCGCTTTCCCTTTACCCCACCCTTCTGCCCCTGCCACCTCTAGTACACCTGCGGGTACTGGGCGGCAGCGGCAGAGGGGTCAGGAAAAGAGTTATGCGCAAGAGTTCTTGCATCTGAATGCATCTTTCCAGAACTGTCTCAAAGTCTTGTCAGAGCAAATCTCCGCAGGCTTTCAGCAGATCAACTCCAGCATTCTGGAGGTGAAGACACTTCTGCAAACCATGCATTCAGAAGCAAGATCTTCGCCAAACCACACCTTTTTCAGGTCTGTTGTGGAGCGCATGGCAACACTATCTCCTACCCAGCAGATGCATGTAATGCATTCGTGCCACGGTGCTCTACAGCAGGTTACCTCCCAACCTCCACCTCCCACCACTGTAGTTCCTCCACCTGCACCCCCTCCAGCCACTTTCCATCCTCCCCCTCCTATTACATCTGCACCCCCTCCAGCCACTTTCCATCCTCCCCCTCCTATTACATACCAGCAACCTCACCAGTACCAGCAACCTCCCCAGTACCAGACATCTCCCCACTTCCAGCAACCTGCCCCGTACCAAACTCCTTCCCCGTACCAAACTCCTTCCCCGTACCAAACTCCTTCCCCATACAACTTTCCATCAACATCATCTGCTCCTACAGTCCCTGCCCAACCCTCCACTCCACCGCCCACCACCTCTTCTGCCTCCCACATGTCCACCCATTCTGTAGCTTTTTCCACACCTTCACCTCTAACTGTTCCTTCCCCACCACGATCCCAGTCCTCTCTCCACACACCCAGTGTCGAAGTGTCCCGCAGCCCCTCCAGCAGTATTTCCACCCCACAGTACACAGATTTGTAATGTGTGTTTTTTGTAATAAAAATGCCCATTGGGTTTAAAACCTTTATTAAAAAAGTTTTTTGCACTTTAAAAACATTTTACAAAAAAAAAAAAATTTTAAATAAAAGTTAAATTATCGTTTCACAATGGTTGTCTGTCATTTCTTTCTGCGGCAAACTATGTTTAAAAAAAAGGTTAAATACAGGGTATTTCAAAGGTAAAAAGGTATTCAAAACCAGGTATATAACTGTGGGTAAATTTTAGCTTTTTGCCACAGTTGTGTTCCTGGTTGTGTTTGAAGCAAAGTATTTCACCTAAAAAGTTGTGTTTATTGTTGGTGATTTCCTACCAATGTACACAACTTTTGTTAAAAGGTGAAATACTTTGCATAAAACACAACCAGGTACACACCTGTGGCCTAAAGCTAAAAATAGTAAGACCATGACAAGATAGCCAACTTTGGTTGGCAAAGGTATATACTGTTGGTCCAGAAGGTACACAAGTTTGGTTAGGGCACAAATCTTTCACACTCTGTCATCCCAGTGTACTCTGCCTTGAGGTGACATAAAGTATAGTGGAAAATTGTCCCTGAAACCGTCACAGAACTTCTAGTGGTAATATTTCCAATGACAACATCCATCTTCGCCAGTAACTTGCTCTTCTCTCCAACCTGCACTTTCTTCTCTACAACCTGTCAAAGAAGGGCTGTAGGAACATGCTATATATAGTTTTCCAGTAGCCAATCCCGTTCGGAAGGCCAAAAGGGTCAATTTTAAAAACCGGATCCGGCGTAATCCGTCGAAAAACGGATAGAAAAACGGATGAACCGGATGAGACGGATCCGGTTTTGTCTGTCAAGAACAAGACGGATCCGGCAGAAAACCGGATCCGGCACTTCAGGTTTTACAAAACATTTGCCGGATCCGGCATTCCGGCACGACGCCAGATCGCGCCTGACGCCGAAAACCTGATGTGTGAAAGTAGCCTTAGCTGCCATCGCACCACAGCTGGCGCCTCGCTTTGACCCCATATTCTTCATTCATTTCATGCAAAGTCTGTACAGCACTATTATGGACATCAGATATTGACTTTATCTTAATAATGTCATCAACTTTAGAGGAAGTTTTCTGTGGTTATCCACTTGTAGGTCAGCTGTTCCATAATCCTTTTATTCTGTCTTTATTTTAAGTGACACTTGACTCTGGGAGAAGTTGAATTCAATAGCTCCTATTTTTGGCTTTTGCCTGACTTCACTCTCAGAATAATAAGCTTCCTGACAGTTGGTGATAAATTTGTCTTCTTCTTTGCCATGTTTTAACCGAAAAACACAAAAAAAATTTTGGGGGAAAAATTTGACTACCCATGACAAAATATGCAAAACATTTGGCCCAGCAAATGTTTAAAACGAACAAATAAAGGGATAAAACATTGTCAATCACAATTTTCATCCTTACAGCTGACAACCATTTACTTACAGTTTACTAAAATCATGAAAATGGCATCAAAACAACCAGACAGAAGTAAATACACTCTTAAAAAAAATTAAAAACTTTTGGTCACCACTGTATATCTGTGACTTTAGGTTAAGTTCTCACTATGCGTTTTTTGATGCGGTTTTTTAATGCAAATTTTCAGCTGCGTTTTACAGTATCAGTAAAGTGTAAGAGATTTCAGAAATCTCATGCACAAAGCTTGTTTTTTTTTTGTCATCAGGATTTTGTGCTTTGCATTTTTTTTGCACAATAGAGCATGTCACTTCTTTCAGCGTTTTTTCATCATTTTTCACCCATTGAAATGAATGGGTGGTGAAAAACGCACCAAAAACGCAGGTATCAGGTTTTGCTGCTTTTTTCAGCCAAAATCTGATTCTATAGAATGGTACTTTTTTTTCAACACAAAACATTATCAGCATGCACAGCAGACATACTATCGTGCCAAAACTGTGGCAAAAAAAGCAGCAAAAAATGCAAGAAAAAACATGGAAAACATGCTTTTTTTCTGCAACTTCTTTCCTGCCATGAGATCAGATTTTACTGCAGATAAAAATGCTGAAAAAATGCTTAGTGTGAACTTACTCTAAAGGTACTGTCACACTTAGCGATGCACCAGCGATCCCGACCAGCGATATGACGCGGTCAGGATCGCTGGTGCATCGCTAAGTGGTCGCTAGTGAGCTGCCACACAGGCAGATCTCACCAGCGACATAGCAGGGGTCGGGGGTCACTACTTACCTGTCAGACGAGGCGATCCTGACGTCCTCCACCCGCGTCCACGCGACGCTCGTCGCCACAGCAGGAAGCTGACAATGAGAAGCGGCCCAGGACGTTCTCGTGCAATTAGCGATAATCAGCGGGGGAGCCGGTCGGAGGTAAGTATCACACATAGCGATATCGCTAGCAATATCGCTATAACGTCATAAAATCGGTGACGTTATAGCGATATTGCTAGCAATATCGCTTAGTGTGACAGGCCCTTTAGGCTGGGGTCACACTTGCGAGTGCAATGCAAAACACTTGTGCGCGCAAGTCTCTCAGATCAATACCCGGAACTGCCGCTGGCACTCGGGACTGGAGTGTGCGGCTGCCTAGAAATTCATGCAGCCACACACTCCAGTCCCGAGTGCCGGCGGCAGTAACGGGTATTGATGCAAGAGGCTCGCATAAGTTTCTTGTATTGCACTTGTGTGGCGCCCCTGAGGGTTCAGTCGCCACAGAGGTACTGCACTTCATCCAGAGATGTGCTATCCCACTTCCCAGGTAAGGTGGAGGCACCTGACCACACTTTTACACCTGCAACCAACACACCCTAGATAACCCCTGCTTGGGTCATAAAGGGTGTTAGGAGGTGGGTTGAGCTTGAGGGTTCAGGGTGGGAGAATAGAGAGGAAGTGAGGACTGTCTTCCTGTAGGGGAAGAGATGGAAGGATGTAGACAGAGCAGCTCCTGGTTGGGAGGAGCTGCTGGAAGGAGTAGATACTGAAAGATGCTCCCTGTAGAGGGAAGGGATCCCAGAGGCACAGGCTGGGCGAGAGCCACCCGTGGGGCTCTTTCTATGCTGACAGCCATCAGGTGGAGGGATCAGGTTGCAGAAGGGTCTCGGCCCCTAGCGTAGTGGAGTGGACAACAGGACTCAGCAAGAAAGCCAACAGCTGTGGCACCTTTAGGTACTTCAGCCACTAACCACAGTTATCTTCACCGGAAAGGCAGCCAAAAGGGAGCAAGGAAAGGCACTGGGCACATTATCTGATAAGGTCCGCGGCTGCTGGCCTGGGACACTGATTGTGAGCTGTTGCGTAGGAAGAGGCGAGAAGGCAACATAGTGAGACGGCCAGGAAAGGCATATACTGAAGGGAGTGCAGGGAAGGTGTTCTCCGTCTGCTTGGGAGTTGACTGAGCCCCTTACCTGAAAGACGCAGCACCAAGTGTGCATCTGTGCACACCAGAACTGTGAGTAAAGCTTTGAAACTGCACCCCGCTGTGTCCTCTGATTTCTTTCCTAAACACCCACTCAGCATTGCTACATCCCTTGCCAAATACTACATCTCTACTATTACAACTGCCCTGGGACTAAGCTCTGCCTGTGGAGAGCTATTCCAACTCTGCTGCATCACACCATCAGTCCCAGAGGATCTGCACTGCAACGCTGGCACCTCTGACCAGATACCACAGGTGGCGTCATGAACACTTACAAACTCTCTTTATTTTTCACCTGTAAATATCCCCCTTTTATTGGACGACCAGGGACACGGACCGGGTCACCGCCACTGTGGCACATCCCTTTAAGAATCGGCCTGGTACCGAATATCCCCACTGCTCTGGCAGGCGCTCCAACTTGGCATCACGAACAGGATATTGAAGCCCAGTATTGCCGGGTCCTGTGTGCCAGAGTCTGTACTCAATTGAGAAATTTCTTGACAGCATGTGTAAAGGAGTAAACTTATAGGACTGTGATTAGGACTTTAAAAATGGCTGCCATGGCAGTTCCACGAGATGTGCAGTGAGGGGTTCCATCGTGGTTGGTACCCAAGAAAGAGCGCGAAACAACATGAACCTCCCCTGCCTGTACTTCTACGCTATAGCATCATGGCCGACAGCCAGAGGGGTCTGCATCCTGGCTTGGTATGGCAGCAAAGGAAAGAGTCACTGCCCCCGGGGGGTGGAGAAAGGCCCTACAGTAGGAAACAGAGCAGAAAAGAAGGCAGAAGACCAGGAGGCCATTATGGAGAGTGGAGGGAGGCCTGTGGGGTGCAGGAAAGAAATCGAGAGTTCTCCCAGCCCTGAGGATCAAGGCTTCAGCCACTCACCTGACACCGATCTGGTCTGCCTGGAGAAGAAAATAGAGGAGCTGGTCAGGTGTCTATGCCAGCGAAAAGCTCTCCTCGCCAGTAAGTAACAGGCTGCATTAGAAGAGACCGCCAGGTCCTAGGTACCAACGTCACCAGTACCCACCGCATCAGTACCCACAACACCGGTGCCCACCGCACCGGAACGTGCAGCAGATGACAGCGGCACTGGAGGAGCAGGTATGGGCATCGCCACCTGGGACATGGGATGCCCTGCTAGGCCCCATAGGATCACCACCGACTCCCAAATCCATATAATGGTAGATACTAGTCCTGCAGGACATATAGAGATTACTGCACAGTTACAGATGGTGACATACAGCTGACGTTCTTTCTGATGGAGTCATTCACTTTTTCCATCTTTTACATCTGGCCCAGACCTACATGTCGACTTCTCCAGCCAGGACTCATCTACAGTGATTACAACAATGACACATCTGTCTTCTCACATTTCTAGCACCGCTCACATGTAGAATCAAGAAATCCTAGAATGTTCGAGTTGGAAGGGACCTCCAGGGTCATCGCGTCCAACCCTCTGCTCAATGCAGCAATCCAGGATTCACTAAACCTTCTTAGGCCTCTTTCACACATCAGTATTTTTGATCAGTGTTTCATCAGTATTTGTATGCCAAAACCAGGAATGTCTCCAAAACAAAGAACAGACATCAGTCTTTCAATTATATTTTTTTCTTGGTAAGTTCCATTCCTGGCTTTGGCATACAAACACTGATGCAAAATACTGACCAAATACTGACGTGTGAATGAGCCATTAGACAGATGTCTGTCCAGCTTCTGTGTGAACAATTCCATTGACGAAGAATTCACCATCTCTCGTGGCTGTTTGTTCCACTCATTGCTCACCCTCACTGTCAAAAAGTGTGTGTTTCTTCTCCCTTTCAGTTTCATTCTATTGCTTCTCGTGTTTCCATGTTTTTCCATGTGCAAATGTATTCCCAACCTGCACAAACTCATCATCCTGCCGATACTCCAATACTGAGCCGCTGCTGCCGTGTGTGTCCCTATTACTGCACCTACTGTGTGGTACAAAAACAGGGCACAAAACAAATATCATAAAAATAAAAAATAAACTGCAAAAAATGCATGAACGTAGCTCAGACTCCAGTTTTTTATTCAGTTCAATGTGCATCCTGTGCATATAAGGGTGTGACCGTCCTGCTTCTGAGCTGGGAAATCCATCCTGTCTGGCCTATGCTTTTACTGGTGGTTCAGTCTCTCGGTCCTTGTTCACATTTATGTCACTTGACAAGTGGAAAGGTTTTAATATAAGAGTTAGGACTGTTCCACAAGGGTTGCCTTGACGTGGCCGGATCGCTTGTACATTCTTTTGATCAAAATTATGTTTACTGAATACCCTTATTATTACTACTTTCATGCATTTTTTGCAGTCTATTTTTTTATTTTGGGATATTTGTTTTGTGTCCTGTTTTTGGTTTTCTCTGTGTAATGGTCATGTGTTAATATGCATTTACATTCTGCATACACATTAACTTACTTTTTCAGCTCAGACTCCAGTTTTTTTTTTTCCTTTTTGTGTGGTACAAAGCAGAGCTCCTCTTACTGCCCCACATAGTAATGCCACCACTGTGCCCCTTACATCATAATAATGCCTCCTTTGTGCTCTCTAGATGGTAAAATTGCCCCCTAGAAAATATTATTTTTCTGTGCATGTGCCCTCCAAATTTTGTCCCTAGAAAGTAATAATACTCCATGTGCAACTTTGATGGTCACAATACTGGGACCCCTATAACAATAATGTTTAAGTGCCCACTTAACATTTAACAATATCCCCTGACTTCCCCATGTATAATTCTTCTATATACAGTATGGTGGGCCCACAGCCCACAGCTTCCCTATACACCATATGATGATCCCATAGCTCCCCTAGACACAGTATGATGTTCCCACAGCTCCCCTATACACAGTATGGTAGGTCCACAGCTCCCTTATAAACAGTATGATGGGCCCGCAGCTCCCGTACATACAGTATGATGTCCCCCAGAGTTCTTCTATACATATAATGATGTCCCCACTGCTCCTCCAATACACAGAATAAGGGCTGCACGAACTGGCCCGACACCTCTCCTGACCTGAGCAAGACAGCATGATGGATTACTATGCAGCTGTCAAGCTCAGGTCAGGAGAGCCGACAGCCAGGACGAGGTTTACAGTGCTATTCTCGCACTAGAAATACGGCGTACTGACTCCTCCCTAATAGTTAATCGGATTGCACTGAGAGCCCCTCTGCAGGGAGGAAATTAACTTTATTCCTCCCGGCAGCCTTGTTCTTCCACTCATAGGGGTTGCGCTATTGAGTGAAGTCAAACTAATCAAGTTGAAATATGCAAATGGAAAACGTGGTCACATGACTGCCTGATCACACCAGTGGTCTTGGGGTCTCATGACGGCAGGCACACACCATCATGATTTTGCGATCTGTAGCCTCAGAGTGACTGCAGACATTTATCCCGAGCCTTTAATAAATTTATAACAATAATAAATTGCTTATTATTAAATGGAATGCAGCTCGTGGTTATTGTATGGTTATATTTGTTAAGGGGCAGACAGACAAATGTATTTCTCGTGCGAGGATCGCATCAGCTCTCCACACCTGAGTGTGACAGCTGCGTAGTAACCCATCATACTCATGTCAGGAGCGGTACCGACCCGTCCAAGGATTTCGGTGCGATCCTTGCATGAGTTATATGGCCGTCTGTTGTGAATTCACTTTCTGGCCTACCTCTGGTTGCTAGTGAAGGTAGTGGAGCTGGTTGGATTGACAGAGGGGTCGCGAGTTCTCTTTCCGGGCTCCCTCTGGTGGTTACAGGAGGTAATGGAGCTGATCTAATTAACAGAGGCCTGCCACCTGATAATGAGGAGGACGATTGGACATCTGGATTTAAGACAGCCGACTCCCTCTATCCCTGCTGGTGATTTTTTCCTGCCTCCTGAGGTCTTAGTTTCTAGCCCAGTCCCTGCATGCTCAAGCTAAGTGTTCTTTTGCTATTGATCACATTTGATTTGGTTTTGTCTATTCAGTTTTGTGTGGTCAGCCAGCCCCAGCTGGGGCAGTGCTGAATTTCCATTTTTATGCTACTGCTTGTGCCAGAGTGCTGATATAGTGGGTGAAGTCGAGTGACTTCAGTATTTTTCTATCAGACGTGTTGGACATTTTTTGCAGGGTTTTTTGCGTGATTGCAGACAATGTCTTTCCTTTCCTTTCCTGTCTAGTTAGTGTGGGCCCCATCGTTTGCTCAGCCTATTTTTCTACCTGCATTTGTGTTTTTATCTTGTCTCACCGACAATATATATTTGGGGGCTATCTATTCCTTTGGGGTCTGCTCAGGGGCAGTTTAGATTTCCCCTTTCTTGCTTTAGGCTTATTTAGTTCTCCGGCTGTGTCAAGGTGTCTAGAATCATCGTAGGTACGCTCCACGGCTACTGCTAGTTGTGTGGATACGATCAGGGGTCTGCAATCCGCTTAGTTACCAACCTCTCTGGTTTTCTGTGGTTTAGCTTGGTCTTGCTTTCCTCCTCAGTGACCCAATCATAACAGCCGTCTATCTGTGCCCTTGTTATACTAATACTGAAATACTAATCTATAAAAGTATTAACGAGCTCACAAGTAATAAAAGCCCTGACCTCCCCCCTGTCCCCCTCCCACACCCCCACAGCCCATCCTCTCAAATGCACCCCTCAGTGCTCTGACCACCCTCCCCCACAATACCCCATCCTCTCACATTCACCCTCAGTGCTCTGTTCCCCCTCCCCCACAATACCTCCATCCTCTCACATTTACCCCTAGTGACCTGTCCCCCCTCCCCACAATACCCCCATCCTCTCACATTCACTCCCAGTGCTCTGTCCCCCCTCCCCCACAACCCCATCCTCTCACATTCACCCCCTGTGCCCTGTGAACTGTCCCTCCTGCCTCACAATACCCCATCCTCTCATATTCACCCCCTGTGCCCTGTACCCCCTGCCTCACAATAACCCATCCTCTCACATTCATCCCCTGTGCCCTGTCCCCGCTGCCACACAATACCCCCATCCTCTCACATTCACCCCTGTACCCTGTCCCCTCTGCCTCACAATACCCCATTCTCTCACATTCACCCCCAGTGCCCTGTCCCCCTCACTAACAATACCCCATCCTCTCACATTCACCCCCAGTGCCTTGTCCCCACCTCAACACCCACAATAGCCCATCCTCTCACATTAACCCCCAGTGCCCTAGCCCCCACAATATCCCATCCTCTCACATTAACAACCCCAGTGCCCTAGCCCCACAATATCCCCATCCACTCACATTCACTCCCAGTGCTCTGTCCCCCTTCCCCCACAACCCCCATACTCTCACATTCACTCGGTGCCCTGTCCCCCTGCCTCACAATATACCCTAACTTACATTCACTCCAAGTGCTGTCTCCCCTCCCCCACAACCCCCATTCTCACATTCACCCCCTGTGCCCTGTCCCCCCTGCCTCACAATACCCCATCATCTCACATTTACTCCCCAGTGCCCTGCCCCCTCTCACTCAATACCCCCATCCTCTCACATTCACCCCCAGTGCCCTGTCCCCCTTCCCCAACTCAACACCCACAATACCCCCATCCTTTCACATTAACCCCCTAGTGCCCTAGCCCCCACAATATCCCCATCCTCTCACATTAACCCCCTAGTGCCCTAGCCCCACAATATCCCCATTCACTCACATACACCCCCAGTGCCCTGTACCCCTCCCCCACAATACCCCATCCTCTCACATTCACCCCCAGTGCCCTGTACCCCCTCCCCCACAAAACCCCCATCGTCTCACATTCACCCCACAGTGACCATGACATGCCTAAGCTGAATGAATTTAATAAATTACATCCCCACTTACCATGAGGTTGCAGGCAGTGACTGAGGCAGGACCAGGAAGTGTCCAGTTTAATGCACACAGAGGGCACTAGAACCTAGTGTGGCTGAGGCAATCAGAGCCTGCACGGCAGAAACTGCAGCTGCTGCTGGCAGGAAGCAGCTCCTACGGTGAGACAGCGGCACCGTACACTGCACAGATAGGCTCTGCAGCCACTGTGCAGAGTCTTGCAGACAGGGGAGATGGCATTGTGCTGCTCTCCCTAACACCTCAGATACAGCCAAATGACAAAAGAGGCCATGTCTCCCAGTGGGCCCCTGCATGTGACTGGGCCCGAGGCAACAGCCCCATCCGCCCCACCAGTATCTACGCTACTGGTTTACATGAAATATTAGTTCACTTACTTGGGGCA
The DNA here is from genome assembly GCF_039654945.1 of Dendrobates tinctorius. NCBI lineage: Eukaryota > Metazoa > Chordata > Amphibia > Anura > Dendrobatidae > Dendrobates > Dendrobates tinctorius. The sequence goes on from NW_027361870.1 coordinate 25,549,791, forward strand.
AGAATTGTGCGCAACAGTTTGGGCTCATTTTTTAGTGCACAATGTAGCAATTTAGGCCACAACATTACCAAAGTGGTCACATTCTTAGTAAGATACTACATAAAAAGTCTCTAATACACCTAACAAATATGGTGAAAGTAATAGTGATGGGCGAACGTGCTCGGCAGTGCTCGAGGCTCGATCGAGCATCCTGCTGCTTGAGATACTTGACACTTGATCAAGTAGCCAAGTACTCACTCTCCATGCTCAGTTCACCACCCCACATGTTTGATGCCTGATTTTCAGCCACTAAACATGCAGAGATTGCCTGCCATGTTGGCAACTGGCATTACTGTAATTGGCTGGCCGCATAGTATCATTGGGTTTATATAACACGCGGTGCCACCATTTTGCACGCATTGTACGTGGAAATATCTTAAAGAGAGCTGCAGGAGAAGTGACAGTGTGCTGGACAGCTTTTGTCTACCTGATTGTTCAATCTAAAACTAACAGCCCTTCAAAGGGGGCTTTACACATAGTGATATCGCTAGCGATATCGCTAAAGCATCGCCGATTTTGTGACGCAGAATCGATATCGCTAAATGTGACACTCACCTCCGACCGGGCCCCCCGCTGATCGTGCGAGATCGCCCTGGTCCATTTCTCGTCGTCGGCTTCTTGCTGGCGCCGACGAGTGAGCCATGGACGCGGAAGGAAGACGTCACCCTCGCTGCATGTGACAGGTGAGTATTGACCGCCGACCGCTGCTGCATCGCTAGTGAGATCTGCCTGTTTGGCAGCTCTCTAGCGACCATTTAGCGATGCACCAGGGATCCTGACCGGGTCATATCGTGGTCGGGATCGCTGGTGCATCGCTAAATGTAACGGGGCCTTTAGGGCTAATGCAAATAGATTCTATTATGTAATAGTGCAGTTAGCTGCATTTTAGAGAGGATTTGTTGCTATAGTAGGAAGAGTATATTAGGAGAACTTAGAGCAGGCTTGATTGCGTAACAGTCCTTGCCATTTTTATGTTAAAGTAACAGCTCTTTTCAGGGCTAATTCTATTCTCTAACGCTACCTCTGATATCTGAAAGAAATTGAGGGTTCGGTGGCGTAGTAGAGATTATTTCATTACAGACATTTAGGCAGGTTTGATTGCTTTCCAGAGTTTGTTGCTGCCATCTATAAGAAATAATCCTTTTAGCAATAATTCAAATATATTCTATTCCCTCCTAAAACCTCTCTTATCTGAAAATAATTTTGGGTTTGGTGGTGGAGTAGGTATTACCATTTTACAGACAATTTTTCACAAATATTTGAGCACCCACGGTAAGAAGAAGCCAACGGTGGTGAACGGTAATTATAGTCTCAAGAAGTGGATGATGATGACACACAGTTGCCAGCAAGTCATGTTAAGAGAACAAGTCAGGTGGACGACCAGAGTGAGAAAGTGGAAGATGAGGTGATGGATGATGAAGTCACTGATCCCACCTGGCAAGGTGGCATGCAGAGCGAGCATAGCAAGGCAGAGGGGGAAGGGATCTGCAGCACCACAACAGGCAGGAAGAGGCAGTGAGGCTGACAGAGGAAGAAGGCAGTCAACTGTTTCAAAAAGCACCCCTATATGACCAGATCATAGGCCAAGAATCAGGTGTTTCCCAGTCTGATGCTTTTTTGCAGAAAGTGAAGAAGATAAGAAAACGGTCGTTTGCAACTTATACTGTAAAATTACAACCAGAAAGAAAATTAACCCCTAAAAAGATAACTTTTATTAATACTCAACGGATGATACCAAAAAATTGCAAAAATATACAGTTGTGCTCAAAAGTTTACATACCCCAGCAGAATTTTTGCTTTCTTTGCCTTTTTTCAGAGAATATGAATGATAGCACCAAAACTTTTACTCCACTCGTGGTTAGTGGTTGGGTGAAGCCATTTATTGTCAAACTACTGTGTTTTCTCTTTTTAAATCATAATGACACCCCAAAACATGCAAATGACCCTGATCAAAAGTTGACATAACCTGGTGATTTTGGCCTGATAGCATGCAAAGAAGTTGACACAAATGGGTTTGAATGACTTACTAAAGGTAACATTCTTACCTGTGACTTGTTTGCTTGTAATCAGTGTGTGTGCATAAAAGCTGAGTGAGTTTCTGGGATCCAGACAGACTCTTGCATCTTTCATCCAACCACTGAGGTTTCAGAATTGTGAGTCAACGGGAAAGCAAAAGAATTGTCAACTGACCTACGAGAAAAGGTAGTTGAACTGTATAAAACAGGAAAGGGATATAAAAAGATATCCAAGGAATTGATAATGCAAGGCAGCAGCGTTCAAACTGTGATTAACAGGGGCCCTGTAAAAACAAATCCACAGTCAGGTAGACCAACAAAAATTTTGTCCACAACTGTCAGGAAAATTGTTTGGGATGAAAAGAAAAACCCTTAAATACCATCAGCTGAAAACTAGTGGTGTGGCTGTTTCAAGATACACAATAAGAAGCCACTTGAAGAAAAATGGGCTGCATGGTGGAGTTGCCAGAAGAAAACCATTATTGCACAAATACCACAAAGTATCTTGCCTACAATATGAAAAACAGCACAGAGGCAAGCCTCAAAACTTCTGGAACAAGGTAATTTGTAGTGATGAGACCAAAATTGAACTTTTTGGTCACAACCATAAACATTACATTTGGAGAGGTCAACAAAGACTAAGATGAAAGGAACAGCATTCCCACTGTAAAGAACGGAGGATTGCTGATGTTTTGTGGATGTGTGAGCTACAAAGGCACACGAAACATGGTCAAAGTTGAAGGAAAGATGAATGCAGCACGCTATCAGCAAATACTGGAGGCAAATTGGCAATCATCAGCCCAAAAACTGTGCATGGGACGTACTTGGACGTTCCATCATGACAACGATCTAAAACGCAAGGCCAAGTTGACCTGTCATTGGCTACAGCAGAACAAAGTGAAGATTCTGGACCCACCATCTCAGTCTCCTGACCTCAATATCATTGAGCAACTCTGGGGAGATCTCAAGCATGCAGTTCATGCTAGGCAGCCCATGAACTTACAGGAAATGGAGGCTTTTTGCCAAGAAGAATGGGCAACTTTACCATCTGAGAAAATAAAGAACCTCATCCACAACTGCCACAAAAGACATCAAACTGTCATTGATGTTAGGGGGGCAATACACGGTATTAAGAAATGGGGTATGTAAACCTTTGATCAGGGTCATTGGGATGTTTTGGGTTGTCATTATGATTTAAAAAGAGAAAACACAGTAGTTTAACAATAAATGGTTTCACCCAACCGCTAATCATATGTAGATAAAAAGTTTTGGTGTTAAAATTCATATTCTCTGAAAAAAAGGCCAAGAAAGCAAAAATTCTGCCGGGGGTATGTAAACTTTTGAGTAGAATTCTGTATATATATATATAATTTATAAACACCCCTAAAGGCATAATACACAGAGAATCCGGGCAGCGGCCCCTTGGGGGTAGAACAATATTCCTAACGCTCCCCTTTGTAAGCCCCGAAATATGATGGCCTGCCTGGCAGTGGAGGCTGGCACCCTACATTTGCGATGTGGCGTCCCCGCTCCACGGTGCCTGTCCCTTTAGTCTCTGAGAATCCCTTACTCTATCAAGTAGAGAGTAGAAAAACCAATTGCATTTGGATCTAAATAGATCCAATGCATTTGTCATAAACACTCAAAAAATAATTGACACTTGACCACTAATGGGTATATGATTTAGGAAATATCTTTTCTCAGTTTGACATGACCCTTATGGGAGTAACCTCTGAAACCATAGATAGAAGGCAAAGTGGAGGGGTACTTCTATAATAAAGTGCAAAGAGTGCTAGAAAACTAATAGATCAAAAATAATAGCTGCATATTCACAAAGCCATCGCAAAGCCCTGATCTCAATCCTATTAAAAATTTATGGGCAAAGCTGAAAAGGTTGGTGCGTGCAAGGCGACCTACAAACCTGGATCAGTTACACCAGTTTTGTCAGGAGGAATGGACCCAAATTCCACCCAACTATTGTGAGTAGCTTGTGGAAGGCTATCCCAAATGTTTGACCCAAGTCATTCAGTTTAAGGGCGATGGTATCAAATACTAATGCAATCATAGAATCAATCATAGAATCATAGAATCGTAGAGTTGGAAGGGACCTCCTGGGCCATCTGGTCCAACCCCCTGCTCAAAGCAGGATTCGCTAAATCATCCCAGTCAGATGTCTGTCCAGCCTCTGTTTGAAGACTTCCATTGAAGGAGAACTCACCACTTCTCGTGGCAGCCTGTTCCACTCATTGATCACTCTAACTGTCAAAAAGTTTTTTCTAATATCTAATCTGTGTCTCCTCCCATTCAGTTTCATCCCATTGCTTCTAGTCTTTCCTTGTGCAAATGAGAATAAAGTTGATCCTTCTACAATGTGACAGCCCTTTAGATATTTGTAGACAGCAATTAAGTCTCCTCTCAGTCTTCTCTTTTGCAAACTAAACATTCCCAAATCCTGCAACCTTTCCTCATAAGACAGGGTTTGCAGACCGGTCACCATTCTGGTCGCTCTTTTCTGAACTTGCTCCAGTTTGTTGATGTCTTTTTTAAAATGTGGTGCCCAAAACTGGACACAATATTCCAGATGAGGTCTGACCAAAGAGGAGTAGAGGGAAATAATGACTTCACGTGATCTAGACTGTATGCTTCTGTTAATACATCCTAGAACTGCATTTGCCTTTTTTGCTGCTGCATCACACTGTTGACTCATATTCAGTCTGTGATCTATTAGTATACCCAAGTCTTTTTCACATGTGCTGTCACTTAGCCCTATTCCTCCCATTCTATATATGCTTTTTTCATTTTTATTGCCCAGATGTAGTACTTTGCATTTCTCCCTGTTAAAAGCCATTCTGTTAGTTACTGCCCACTTCTCCAGTTTATTTAAATCTTTTTGAATCCTCTCTCTCTCTTCTCTAGTATTAGCTATCCCTCCTAGCTTTGTGTCATCAGCAAATTTAATCAGTTTACCCTCAATTCCTTCATCTAAATTGTTGATAAAGATGTTGAACAATACAGGGCCCAGGACAGAGCCCTGTGGTACCCCACTTGAGACATTCTTCCAACTGGATGTGCAGCCATTTACGACCACTCTTTGGGTCCGATCACTAAGCCAGCTATGAATCCACCTAACAGTTGCCTTGTCCATTCCATACTTAGTCATTTTTTCAATAAGGATTGTATGAGAGACTTTGTCAAATGCTTTGCTGAAGTCAAGATATACTATATTTACAGCATTTCCTTAATCCACCCAATCAGTGATACCGTCATAGAAGGAAATTAAGTTAGTCTGACATGACTTATTAGTTACAAACCCATGCTGACTCTGTTTGATCACTTCATTCTTATCCAGGTATTGACTTACATGTTGTTTAATAATTTGTTCAAAGATCTTTCCTGGTATAGAAGTCAGACTCACCGGCCTATAGTTGCCTGGGTCCACCTTCTTCCCCTTTTTGAAGATAGGAACAACATTTGCTCTTCTCCAGTCTTCTGGCACTTCTCCTGTTCTCCAAGAATTTTCAAAGATTATGGAGAGTGGTTCAGAAATTTCTTCTGCTATCTCCTTCAGTACTCTGGGGTGTAATTCATCTGGACCAGGAGACTTGAATTCATTTAGGTTAGCTAAGTGTTTCCTCACTATCTTTCTGTTTATAGATATCCTGGATTCTTCTATTCCCTTAATAGGACAGTGAATAACAGTTGGTGTTACATTTCCTTTCTGAGAGAAAACAGATGCAAAATAGGAATTTAAAAGTTCAGCCTTCTCAACATCCTGTCTTACCATTTCATCATTTTCATCCTGTAAAAATCCTATAGCATCTTTGACTTTTCTTTTACTTTTGACATATCCCCAAAATCCTTTATTATTGCTTTTGACATCTCTTGCAAGCCTCAATTCATTTTCAGCTTTAGATAATCTGATTTGTGCCCTGCAGATTCTGCAGACAGCATTATATTCTTCTTTAGATATGCCTCCCTCTTTCCATTTTATAAACATTTTTTTCTTCCTTTTTAGCATGTGCTTAAGTTCTGTGTTCACCCATCCTGGTTTCCTTAAATGCTTCCTATTCTTCCCTCTTTTCGGAATTGTTAACAACTGTGCTTTGAGAATTTCATTTTTCAAGATTTCCCATCCTTCCTGGACATTTTTGTCTTTAAGGATATCCAGCCATTGGATCCCTCCAATTATCTTTCTGAATCCCTTAAAATCTGCCTTTCTGAAATCTAACCTTGACGTCTGAGTCTTCACAGGTCTTCCGCCTCTAGTTATCCAAAATTCTAAAATAGCATGGTCGCTACCTCCTAGGGTTCCAGCCACTTTTACCTCCTCAACCATTTCCTCCCTGTTTATAAGGATTAGATCCAAGGTAGCAGTTCCCCTTGTTTTCTCCCCTACCTTTTGGAAGATAAAGTGCAAAGAGTGCTAGAAAATGTATGTAAACTTTTGACTTTGCAGTAAGTAATAAAAATGCCATAAAACATTCTCTCTCTCTCATTCTGGCGTTTAGCAAATATTGATGTTTATGGTAATTTTAATTTACCTAAAACGGGAAAGGTTTATTCTGATTTAATTTCAGATATTGAGAAAAACATGCATGTGTGACTCCTTATATAGTGTATGTAAAATTCTGGTTTCATCTGTATGTCTGGGCCCACTGCAAGCGTTTCTGCCTGTCAACACTGTTTAGATGTGGCCGAATAGTAGATTATGCACAACTGCAAGCTTCAGGAGGATCATAAACATCTTGAGGTTTTCAGTACTCGAGAGGCACAATCAGCTTCATATACCTGTTTACTGCTTTGTAATGGGATTTTAGCAGATGCTCTCTTAATCCTATGAAATTGTCTAAAGCCCCCGTTACACACTGCAATATCGCTAGAAATATTGCTGCAAAGTCACCGATTTTGTGACGTTGCAGTGATATTGCTAGCGATATCGCTGCATGTGATACTTGCCTCCGACCGCTCCCCCGCTGATTATCGCTGATCGCGCGAGAAGCTCCTGGACCATTCCTCGTCGGCCACTTCCTGCTGGGCTTCCTGTGGCGCCGACGAGCGACGCTTGGAGCCGGGCGGGAGGACGCAGGATCGCCTCGTCTGACAGGTAAGTAGCGATCCCCGACCCCTGTGATGTTGCTGGTGAGATCTGCCTGTTTGGCAGCTCACTAGCGACCACCTAGCGATGCACCAGCGATCCTGACCGCGTCATATCGCTGGTCGGGATCACTGGTGCATCGCTAGGTGTAGCGGTACCGTAACAAAAATCTTCAACATTATACCTTTATCTGCATGAACCAGTCTGTGCTCTGTGTCAGCCACAAATCTCTGATCACTTTTCATGAAATATATAATGTTTTCATATCATGTCAGAAGCATTGCACTATTTGACGCTTTTTGGCAGCAGAGAGAGCATTTTTCTTTCTAGTATTGATTGAAACCTGTGGCCTGTATAATAATGTGGACATCCTTCTTAGGCTATGTGCACATGGTTCGGATTCTGCTGCGGATCCGCAGCAGTTTCTGCTGCGTTGTACAGTACCATTCTTTGCAATGGTAAAACCAAAAACGCAGTGCATATGCTGCCGATTTTTCCACGCAGATTTGCTGCAGGTTACAATCCGCAGCATGTCAATTCTTTGTGCGGATTCCGCTGCGGTTTCACACCTTCACCATTGTGAGGTGTGAATCCGCAGGGCTAAATCGCAGGCTAATCCGCAGGTAAACCGCAGGTATTTTGACCTGCGGATTTTCCCAAATCCACGTGGAAAAATCCGCAGGACCTAAAACTACGTGTGCATAGCCTCAAGTAGTTTTCCTTTAATTAAGCTCACCTGGCAAGCTAACCACAGGTGATTCAGATTGGTTTCAGTGATCCAAAGAGTCCTGAGACAAAACATCCATGAGTTTATTTGAAAAAGAATAAATTACATCTTTATTACACTGAAATCCAATTTGCATAATAATTTTGAACACGGTGTATTCCACATACATACCTAGGTTTTTACTGACTACAATTACACATTATGCTTTCTGCAGTAAGAAAAATGATGAAAAAAAAAAAAACATTAAATGACACCATAAATTAGTACTTAAAAATAACTGAAAGATCGGTTGCATTCTGGATTGCTCCTGTAAGGGTTTAATTGATGACTATGAATAGAGCATTGTGTAGAGTATCACATTAGCTCTATTGTGTTTAAGAAAGAATGTAATTCATCTTTAATAAAGACTATACAGTCTGATTATTCTGATAGCAATAACAAGCAACAAAATAATCCTAAGGATTCATAAAAGCCCTGGTTCTTTATACATTATTATAACAGCATTTAAATTGCTCTGTTTTCTCTATTGTAATGTGTTAGTTTGCTCTTTACGGAAGTTAGGCATCAGCAATTCCAAATGTCTGTTACCCCGGCTGGTCAGGTGAGGAAAATCTCCAGGAGTGGACCCTCTTGATCGTGGTACCGAGGGGCCCCAGGCGAGCTGCCAGGTGGAGCCGACCCCTCTACAGGGATCGTTAGGAGCAAACCCCGGGGTTCGGGCACCATGATAGCCGGTACCGAGAGGGGCGTCTAAGAATGGACTGGAGTAGGAGCACGAAACTGCAGGAGGTGGAACCACACTAGGATTGCAGGACCGGACCAGGGATAGCAGAACGAAGTGGGATCTCTGAAGACAGGACCGGAGTAGAACTGCGGGACTGGAGCATAGATAGCAGGAACACGGGAGGCAGGACTGGAGTAGGACTGTGGGACCGGAGCACAGGCAGCAGGACGGAGCAGGAACATGGGAGGCAGGACTGGAGTAGGACTGCAGGACTGGAGCATAGATAGCAGGACCCACGGAATACAGGACTGTGGGACTGCAGCAGGAACTACGGAAGATAGGACTGTGGGACTGCAGAGAGTACACGAGGTAGCAGGGCCCAGTGTGCTAGGAAACCCGACGATCAGGCGCCTCCCCCAAAGGAGGACGGCCTGATATACCCCTGCCTGGTCTGCCATTGGTCCAACGGTGCTTCTGGGTCAGGGCACCGCCGGAGCACAAGTGACAGGAGGGAGGCTCGGCCGCGGCCTACAGCGCATGCGCATTGCATGCAGAGATACCGTCGGCCGCGGACCTGTCTGAAGGGGCCACCTTGGCTGCCGAACGGCGGGGGGCTGCTGCGCGGGAGCGGAGGCCGGGTGAGTATACAGCGGCGGCATGACAGTGTCCTATTAGGCAGGACCAGTTTTAGACAAAGTGGAGCCTTAAGCAAGAGTTTAAAGTGGGGTCCTAAATGCTAATGTATTGCCCCATCACGCAAACATTTAGATTGCATTTACACACACTGTGTTGAGGCCGTTAAATGAGCGCGACTGATAATATTTACTCCTTACACAGACTGACAAAGAATGAGAGATTCAAAATAATCACTAGTAGATCAATTTGTCCACATACAGTATTAGGTTATTAGCAGCATATCTGCAGTTTACACTGAGTATATGCTGCTGGAGAATATTGATTTTTGTTATGGCATAAACAATCCAATTGTTTGCTCGCTTGTTGGATGATGCATGATTGACTATATGTTTACGCCTATGAATTCAGATCTGTGCTGCTGGTATTTATGCATGTGGATGCTACATACACAAACATACATGACACACACTGTATGTTACAATGTCCATAATGGTAGTTCCTTTTGCAATACTCCACAGGCTCTTTGCTTCCTTGGGTCAGCTTCCCTCCGAGTTACCAGCACATTCAGAGACAAATTGTTTCCAAGGTACCAGAGAGATGATTATTTTCCTTTATTCATCTAAAATGCATCAGTGAAGCAAAGTTTCATCCAGCAAGTGGCCTTTTTCAAGCACAAACAGAATAGCAGATTAGCTTCATCTGCCATTTTGTTTAACTTGGAAAATGCTGCTTGCTCACCGAAACACTGCTTTATTGATGTATTTTGGTTGAATAAAGGAATAGGATTGGTGGGCACTGATCTGATTAAGGAAAGTGCCACTGACTGGGTGAGCCTTTCCTACCCTCCCCTTACCCCTGATTGGTTCGGGCATGACAGCTGCCCTTCCATGATTTAATGAGGTGGGATTTAAGTATGGGGAGCCAATTGGGATAAAGAAAGGGATTAGCACAGCCCCTTCCTATGTATATAAAATCCTGGGATTTTAGCAGCCCTTCCTCTTCCTCCGTTCACTGCGGTCCTGGAAGTGCTTTTTTAGCACTGTCTGGCAGGAAGATGGCAGACCCTCTGATGGAGGCCCTGCGAGCTCGGGTTATGCAGGAGGGTGAGCCCTGGTTTCGGTCATTGGTGGAGGGGATCAGCGCTCACCTGTCCTCGGCGGTTATGCCCCCTGGCGCGGTTCCAGCGGCGGTCGCCCCGGCCGCCGCCGCTGTGGCTGTGTGTGCAGCCGGCGGCGGGGGGGCAGGGAGGAGGCAGGCGGTCTGAGCGCCGAACCCGCCCTCCTCTGCGTCTTCGGGAGGCCTCGCCGTTGCCTGCCGGGGTTCGTGGGCGGCGCGCGGTGAGGCGGAAGTCGCCGCCCCCTCATTTCCGGTCGGGTGCCGATGCACGTGGGGCGGCATTGCAGGAAGCTGCGCCGCGGTCCCCAGCAGCAGCACGCCGCAGCGCCAGCGTGCGAGCGTCAAGGACGGCGTCTACAGAGGCGGGTATAGGGAGGGAGGTGTGGGGTCAGCACAGCGCGGGGCTGCAGGTCGCAGCGGCGGGGCCCATTATGGGGAGCAGGAATAGTACCTCCTCCACCGGGTCGGCGGAGGAGGCGAGGCATGAACAGGCCACAGTGGCTGTGGGGGGGTACAGGGCCAAGCCACAGCTTTGCAGCAGCCGGGATCAAGCCCTGCTCAGCTGCCCTTGATTCCGCCCGTTAGTGTCACAAGGGGTAGCTTAAATACAGGGGCACCTGGGGCTTCTTATAATGCTGCCCAGTCTTCGGCGGCCCATGCCCCAAACGTTATGGATGCGGACGGGGTTACAGAGGTCCATGCAGGGGTAAGGGGTTCCCCAGGCAGGAGGGAGGACAGGCGTAGGCGCCGGAGATCCTCTTCCTCTTATTCGTCGTCCCCACAGTCGCAGCGGGAGCGTCGCACTTCTCGGAGGAATAGGAAGAGGTCCCGGCGGTCGGGGCGCAGGGAAACTTCTCGTGGTCGTCATCATCATCGGTCCTCGAGGCGTGGCTCCCCATCTTCGGTGTCGGAGGTGTCCAGCACGTCTGCGAGTCCTGAACATGGCCAGGGCCCTCCTCCTGGTCATCGGGAGTCGAGGGCACGGTCAAGGACTTTCAGCCTGGTCGAGGTGGCCGTGCCTCCCAGGGCTTCAAGTCGCAGCACTTTCAGCCAGGAGAGGTGTCCAGGAGCCGGAGTACCTCCATCGATGGGAGTCCCTCCTCCATCAGCGGACGCGGGTGAGTGTTTTGGGACTAAAAAGTGCGGATAATGCTGTGGTTCTTTCAGCTCTGAAGGCGTTGCTTGGGCAATTGCCCTTAACATCCGATGTTGTACAAAACAAAGCAAAAGTTGATACCGCGCCAGCGGGAGTATATAAAGATACCATGTTTTGTGGGGTGAGTGCGCTTGGGTCGCACATCGACGAGGAAACTAAAACAAAAATTTGGAATAATGGTTTTATAGATATTTGGTCGCTAATTTCTGTGGATCAACATTCGGTGGATAAAGAGAGGAGAACGTTTGAGAGATTTACGGATAAAGGGCGCCAGAAGGTGGCGAAAAAGATGAACAATTGGTTGCAGGCTTTTGCAGTGCTGGGTTGCATTATGGGTCAGAAGCATCCGGGTCGTTGTTCGGAGCTTTTTATTTACCAAGATTTGATTTACAACTCTTATAAGGCTCATGGTGGATCGGCATGGTGGCGGTATGACGAAGAATTCCGGAGGAGATTGGCTCTCCATCCAGATATTGGTTGGGGGGTGAAAGCGACCGAGGTTTGGTTAAGGTTGATGATGACACAAAGGCCATCTCCCTTTCCATCAGCGGCTGCTGGACAAAGCGCAACAGGTTCCAGTTCAGTGGTCGTGCGAAGACCCGGTGCCTGTTGGTTGTTCAATGAAGGGCACTGCAGATTCTACGGCCTTTGTAAGTTTAAGCACGAATGTTCGGCATGTGGCGGTTCCCATCCAGCATGTAAATGTTCGCGGCCAGCAGGAAAGTTGCCCATTAAGCCGCAGCAAACTGATAGGAAGGACGCCGGTGAGCGTAGTCGAGATGGGACCGTGGTTAGACCGTTATCCTAATAAAGAAGCGGCTGGTCAGCTGCGTTTTGTTTTTTCTGAGGGTTTTTCATCCCGTTCCGACTGCAAAAATGCAGTGGTTTCCCGGTGAATTTGAAATCAGCCCAGGAACATCCAGAGGTTCTTGTTGAGAAGATACAAAAGGAGGTTCGTCTTGTAAGAAAAAGTCCTACTGAGAGCTGGAAGAGTCGGGAAGAAGTTCCACAAACGATCTCTTATCAAGCTGAGGTTGAAGGTTTATTCGGAGATACACGGCAAAACAGGTACAGAATAACAGAGGAGTTGGAATATGCGGGCAAAAACAGGAATTCAGACAGGCAGAGATTTGCTAGGAAGTCTGGCGATGGTAAGGCTCTGTGCCCTGGCCATGGTGAGGCACAGTGGCATGATGGCGATGGAATGGCCCCGATCGACAGTAACAGGGGCTTCTTATACATTACCAGAACAAAGAAAGCTGCATTTTGCCGCAGAGGGCGTTAACATTATAATTCTAAGGCGTTTTCATGGTAATCTACAGAAACGTGGTTTAGAAAAGAGACTATAATGACATAATACGAAGATATTAATTAACATTTCTTCAAGCAACACTAAAACCCATAAGTCATTGGTATCTATGGCTACTGTCCTAAAATCTTATCATTGTCTCCAGTCTAGGTCCCTAAATTCTTACAGCCTGACATTTTAACTACTCTACACTTCGCTACCACACTATCACGTATAAGCATACTGACCATATATTTGGTAACCTGTGACCCTATTGATTGATCCAATCTTCCTCTACGCACATCGGCTGAGGTTGCTAGGAGACATGATCTCATTTTCCATCCTCCATTTAATACATTTTATCAGCTCTTTTGTAAAAGTTGAATCTTCTCTAACTTTCAACAAAATGGCTGCTAGAGACAACATGGCCGCTCAGTATATTATGACTGACCATTCTCTTACAGTCTTGGTAGGATGGCTGGCCCCTTTTCAATACCGCCGTTTTTAGAGTTTAGAGTGTCGCCGTTAGGGGTCATTCTGAAGAAGGAGCCGGGTTCGTTTCGATTGATACATCACTTATCGCACCCGAAAGGGTTTTCCGTCAATGATGGGATTTCGCCCGAAGATGCATCGGTGTCTTATGCATCGTTTGATCGGGCGGTAACGTTGATCAGAACGGCGGGAGAAGGTGCTTGGTTGGCGAAATCGGATATTGACTCGGCGTTTCGTTTGCTGCCAGTGCACCCGGATTGTTTTCATTTGCTAGGTTGCCAAGTGGACGGCGAATTTTACTATGACATGTGTCTCCCCATGGGATGTTCTATCTCTTGTTATTATTTTTTTAGCTTTTTAGTTCATTTTTGGAATGGGTAGTGAGATGGGAATCGGGGAGCAGGTCCGTTACCCACTACCTGGATGATTTTCTTTTTGTTGGCCCAAAGGGCTCGGATTTGTGTAACAGGTTGCTTATGGCTTTCACGACCATGGCAGACAGATTTGGTGTGCCATTGTCCCAAGAGAAGACCATCGGCCCGGAGCAAGTTTTATCGTTTTTGGGCATCGAAATTGATACGGTCGCAATGGTGTACCGTCTTCCCAGTGAGAAAGTTCAAAAATTGATGTCGCTGATTGATGGATTCATGTCTGTTAACAAGGTGACCCTTTTACAGATGCAATCGCTGTTAGGTCTCTTGGTTTTTGCCAGCAGAATCATGCCAGTGGGCAGAGTTTTTTCGCGGAGGATATCCTTACCTACGAAAGGTGCGTCTAGCCCCCATCACAGGGTGCGGGTTACAAAGACTATGAAGGCGGATTTGGAAGTGTGGCGTTTGTTTTTGGAAAAGTTCAATGGTCATACCTGTTTCATGTTGCCCCGCCGCATGGCTCGTGATATGGGATTACGTTTCACAGGAGATACAGAGGCTGGTTTTTTGGCGGTTTTCGAGAACAGGACGTGTAGGGAGCCGTGGCCGGAGGTTTGGCGGAGTTCGGAGTTATGTCGGGACGGGACGTTATGTGAAAGTTTTGCGATTGTCGTTTCAATTGAACTTTGGGGTGAGTTACTCAGTAACCAAGAGATTCATATGCAGACCGCTGATTTGCGCGTTGCTAGATGTATCAACCATATGTCGTCCAAGTCGCAGCCGGTATTGAGCCTGCTGCGCCGGTTGGCTTTATTGAGTCTGAGATTTAATACCTGGCTTCGAGCTCAATTGGTACAAGAAAGTGATCTTTGCATGTCTAACTCTTCCATTCACCCTGATTTACAGGTGCTATCAGGTTCTTGCCCCAATGCTCTCCAGGAGGTTTTTCGATGTCCGCCGCACCTGTGGGAGTTGGTCGCGAACAGCTGATGTCGCTGGTTCGCTCGTCGGTGACTGCGTCTACGTGGCAAGCTTACGGTAAGGCGTGGAAGGAATGGTGTTTAGTGGCGGGTTCCAGGCATTAAGGGTTGGGGAATTAGTTCCGCGTGGAAAATACGGTTCAGAATGTGGATTACTAGTTGGGGATGTGGTTTTCTTGGACACAGCGGTGCGGTTATGCATAAGGAAGTCCAATACTGATTCATTGTGTCGGGGTTCTTGGGTGTTGCTGAATGCCTCAAAATCCCCGACGTGCCCGGTTGGTTTGCTGACGGTATACTTGGATGTTAGATGCGGTGGTGAATTTTTCTTCACGCACGTAGATTCATCGCCATTGACGAGATACCAATTCCAGGCGGTATTCAATAAATGTTTGAAGGGGGTGGGAGTGCCGGTTCGTGATTACGGCACACATTCTTTTCGAATTGGGGCTGCTACGGAGGCTGCTAAGGAAGGTTTGCCTGATGAGGAAGTTTAGCGGATCGGGAGGTGGCGTTCAGCGTGTTTTGCTAGGTACATTCGTCCTGATTTATTGTACTAACGCTTCAATTCTTTCTGCAGATCCGGTTAGACCAACGGTATGGCTGCTGGGACACTCGTATATATTTTGGGCAGCGCAGCGAGCGGAATGTCGCCCTGGTGGGAGACATTTAGGCTTTCGAGATGTGTCCTGCATGTGGAGAGGCATCCGGGGGTTGCAATGGCCGCAAGTTCTCCCGGAAGTGGTGTCGATTTCAAGAGGAACCAGGGGTCCGACAATTTTGGTTTTGCATGCAGGGGGAAATGATTTATGTTCCTACAAAATGGCGGAGCTCCTTACAATGATGCGAGCCGACATGGAGCGATTTCATGGTTTTTTTCAAGAATTGGTTTTCGTATGGTCAGAAATTGTTCCGAGGGCAGTGTGGCAAGGAGCGAGGGATGGTATAGCCGTGGAGCGTACCAGAGGAACATAAATGCTCGGATTTCTAAGTTCGTTCGCGAGCGTTTTGGGGTAGTGGTTAGGCATAGACAGTTGGAAGGGGACAATGCTGCATTGTTGAGACCCGATGGTGTACATTTAAATGATATCGGGCTCGATATTTTTCTCTCTGGTCTCCAAGATGGCATTGAGCAGGCATTGCTGTTGATGGGTGGGGGTCGGAGTCCTGTCTGAGGTCAGGATCCTCCGTGGCGTTGGAGAAGTTATTGCACGAAGCTACAGCTTGCCGGCTGACTTGCCTGCGTCTATGGAGCGGGGCATTGAGCGGCTAGCGCGTTTTAAGAAAGCTAAGTGCCTGTTTACAAAAGGTTGTTAAATTTTACAAAAGAAGTTTAATAAAGCTGTGACCGACTTTCACCCATCATTTGTTTTCAGTGTCTAATTAATAGTGGTTAAGAGGGGCTGAGGAAATGCGTTAAGGGGTTACCTTCCCCTCCTTTTAGGTCAACACAGTCAATCTCTTTGGTGCCTTGGAAATTATTTACCACACAGTGTATGTTACACACATCTATACACAATGCATGTTGCACACACTTAAGTATATACACATATACACCCATAAACATGGTAAAGCACATAAATATATTCATACAGAGATATGCTGCATACAGAGCCCATACAAACAAAGCCATGCTGTGTAAATAGAGCACAAACATACATAGAGACCTGCTGCATACACAGAACACATACATACAGAGACATGCTGCATACACAGAGCACATACATACAGATACATGCATGTACAGAGCATATACATGCTGAGACATGCATACACAGAGCACATACATACATAGAGACATTCTGCATGCACAGACCACCTAAATACAGAAACATGCATGCAAAGAGCACATACACATAGAAACATGCTGCAAGCACAGACAACATACAGTACATGCATGCACAGAGCCCGCACACACATACATGCAGAAATGTTGCATACACAGAGCACATACATATACACTTATAGAATACTTACCAGTCTGTCTCATCTTTTTCAGTTCTTCTGTGGGGAAGGTGACTTGACGGACAGACATGACTGGTAGTAGGAGGGGACGGTTTGTGCACTAGAGATGGAGATTGACAGGATAGAAGGGTGACAGCTGGGAAAGGTAGATAGGAGAGTGCAGTACCGAGAAATGACCACAAGATGGCAGGGGGAGTAGTTCAGGACGGAACAGCAGCTTAGGGCTTGAGAAACACTTAGTCATGGAGAGCGGGGAGATAGGAACCCAGGAGGGGAATTCCCGGTGAGAGAGGGGATAAATAGAACTGGTTAGGGTTCCAGACGGGCTAGTCCCGGGAGGAGCTCGGTAGAAGACAGCGAACAGAGAAGAGCTCGATCAGGGGGACTGACAGGAAAGAAGACAGGGGGGTGGCCCTGACCCGACGGACCGTAGGACAGACGAGGCCCCGGGGGTACCGATTGGACGACGATCTCGGGCAGGTGAAGCGCTGGTGGTAGATTGGTCTAAGACAGCCCCAGCGAAAGATCCGTGAGGGACGTTACTTCGACTGGAGCAAAGGTGCAGGTACCTGGGCCTGGAGACAGAGAACTGTAAAGTGGCTGCGGTGCGTGGCTGTGGTCATCAGGAGGACGACGAATAAATCCGGAACTGTTTCTATTGAAATATGTCTCTGCCTCGTCCTTGCATTGCCTGGTGTCTGTGTCATCCGGACAGGGTAAGCAGTGGACCACCCCCCAATCCCGGCCCCTACCACACTTCTTTACTGATGCACCATAGAAGACCTGTGGTGGTGTCATCACAGTCATATGACCATGATATCACCGCAGGTCCTCAAACCATATCCCCTATGGAAACTGCAAATGTAGTTTCTGTAACAAACGTTTGGGGTCCCTAGAAGGGTGGGGGCCTGGGAAATTGCCCATTTTCCACATTCTTAACGCCAGCCCTGCTGTCAGGCATATACTCTCGTCTGCATCCACCCCACAAGAATCTACAATTCTCAATATTTAGATTAATTTAATTGTTTTAAAATTTATAGAATTTGGAGGCAGTGTACTCTTGTCATTCTATGGTTTTTCTAACTGCGAGTATAGAGAACTACCAAATGATATTCCCTGCTTTCTACCTGCAGCACTTTGTCTATTTCAACTATTACAAAAGCTTTGTCTGCACTGATTGTAGGGAATGTGTCATCACTAGTGTTGAGCATTCCGATACCGCAAGTATCGGGTATCGGCCGATACTTGCTGTATCGGAATTCCGATACCGACTTCCGATATTTTTTCAATATCGGAATTCGGCATCGGAATCGGAAGTTCAAAGTTGATTGACAGACTGACGTCATCATGATGCGCGGTGTGTGCGCATCATGATGCGCCGTCATTTCGGGCCTTCCGGGGGTCTCTGCCGGCCTGCCGGGGGGCTGTGCCGGCCTGCCGGGGGGCTGTGTGGACTGCCCGGGGTCTGTACCGGCCTGCCGGTGGTCTGTGCACCCTGTGGGGGTCTGTACCGGCCTGCCGGGGGGCTGTGACGGCCTGCCGGTGGTCTGTGCACCCTGTGGGGGTCTGTACCGGCCTGCCGGGGGGCTGTGCCGGCCTGCCGGTGGTCTGTACCGGCCTGCCGGGGGGCTGTGCCGGCCTGCCGGGGGGCTGTGCTGATGTCCGGGGGTCTGTGCAAGCATCGTCCGATGGGACTACAAGTCCCATCTGGCGATGCCTGCTACCATGACAGTGATTGACACATTAGCCAATGATGGGACAGTAGTAGTCCCATCATCCGGCTAATGTGTTAAATGTTAAAAAAAAAAAAAAAAAAAAAAAAAAATACTACATACATACTACATGCTACATACATACTACATGCTACATACATACTACATGCTACATACATACTACATATATACTACATACATACTACATACATGCTACATACATACTACATGCATGCTACATACATACTACATGCTACATACATACTACATGCATGCTACATACATACTACATGCTACATACATACTACATATATACTACATACATACTACATATATACTACATACATACTACATACATGCTACATACATACTGCATGCTACATACATACTACATACATACTACATGCATGCTACATCCATACTACATGCATGCTACATACATACTACATGCATGCTACATGCATGCTACATACATACTACATGCTACATACATACCACATACATACTACATACATGCTACATACTACATACATACTACATGCATGCTACATACATACTACATGCATGCTACATACATACTACATGCCACATACATACCACATGCTACATACATACTACATACATACTACATGCTACATACATACCACATACATACTACATACATGCTACATATATACTACATGCATGCTACATACATACTACATATATACTACATGCATGCTACATACATACTACATGCTACATGCATGCTACATACATACTACATACATACTACATGCTACATACATACTACATACATACAATACATTCATACAATACATACATAGACATACAGTACATATATAGAAGTACATATATAAAAGTCCCTAGTCTCACTTTATGCCATTGCTGCGTGGGAAATTCCCACACAGCAATGGCATAAAGTGAGACTAGGGACTTTTTTTTTTTTAAGTGGAGGAGGAATACAGTGCGGAAGGATACCTACCTTCCGTCATTGGATTCCTGCAGCCCGTAGAGAACGGCAGCATCAGCTGATGCTGCAGTTGTCTACCCAAGATCGTCGTGGGACACACTCGTGGACTGCTTCGGATCGTGGGTGAGTATTTTTGTGGTTTGTTATGTTAATATTTATTCCGGAAAAGACAATGGCTTCGGGGAACAATGTGACAAGTATTGGTAAGTATGTTACTCTATGTTATATGTACTGTATGTCTATGTATGTATTGTATGAATGTATTGTATGTATGTAGTATATATGTGGTATGTATGTAGCATGCATGTAGCATGCAGTATGTATGTAGCATGCATGTAGTATATATGTAGTATGTATGTGGTATGTATGTAGCATGTAGTATGTATGTAGCATGCATGTAGTATGTATGTAGCATGCATGTAGTATATATGTAGTATGTATGTAGCATGTAGTATGTAGCATGCATGTAGTATATATGTAGTATGTATGTAGCATGTAGTATGTATGTAGCATGCATGTAGTATATATGTAGTATGTATGTAGCATGTAGTATGTATGTAGCATGCATGTAGTATGTATGTAGCATGCATGTAGTATGTATATGGTATGTATGTAGCATGTAGTATGTATGTAGCATGCATGTAGTATATATGTGTTATGTATGTGGTATGTATGTAGCATGCATGTAGTATGTATGTAGTATGTATGTAGTATATATGTAGTATGTATGTAGCATGTAGTATGTATGTAGCATGCATGTAGTATATATGTAGTATGTATGTAGCATGTAGTATGTATGTAGCATGCATGTAGTATATATGTAGTATGTAGCATGTAGTATGTATGTAGCATGCATGTAGTATATATGTAGTATGTAGCATGTAGTATGTATGTAGCATGCATGTAGTATATATGTGTTATGTATGTAGCATGTAGCATGCATGTAGCATGCATGTAGTATGTATGTAGTATATATGTGGTATGTATGTAGCATGCAGTATGTATGTAGCATGCATGTAGTATATATGTAGTATGTATGTTGCATGTAGTATTTATGTAGTATGAATGTAGCATGTATGTAGTATGCATGTTGTATGTATGTAGCATGTAATTTTTTTTATTTATTTTTTTTTTTTTTACATTTAACACATTAGCCGGATGATGGGACTACTACTGTCCCATCATTGGCTAATGTGTCAATCACTGTCATGGTAGCAGGCATCGCCCGATGGGACTTGTAGTCCCATCGGACGATGCCTGCACAGACCCCCGGAGCCTGCACAGACCACCGGCAGGCCGGCACAGCCCCCCGGCAGGCCGGCACAGCCCCCCGGCAGGCCGGCACAGCCCCCCGGAGCCTGCACAGACCACCGGCAGGCCGGCACAGACCACCGGAGCCTGCACAGACCCCCTGGCAGGCCGGCACAGCCCCCCGAAAGGCCCGTACAGACCCCAGAGAGGCTGTACAAGGGCAGGAAAGGGTTTTTCTTATTCCGATACCGGAAGTCCCATAGACTTGAATGGGACTTCCAGTATCGGAATCGGCGATACCGATACTTTTTTTAAAGATCGGCCGATACCATCCGATACGATACTTTGAAGTATTGGACGGTATCGCTCAACTCTAGTCATCACATCTAAGCTATTAATATGGGCATACAGGCTATAGAATGCTGAAAAAAGTTCTGCATGCCTCATATCATAAGCGTTGTTGCTGAAACATTATCTTTTATCACTTTATATTAGTGACCTCTTCTAGGCTCTGGGGAGGACACTGCCTGGATGATAACTTTGCCTCCAGAGCTTGTTTTAAATATAAGGGGGCGTTACCAGTGTGATGTGCAATGATTACCAGTGTTACTAGAGTAATATAATAATAATAATAAATTTTATTTTTATAGCGCCGACATATTCCGCAGCACTTTACATTTCAGAGGGGATTTGTACAGACAATAGACATTACAGCATAACAATAATCACATACAGTAGATTATAACACATACCAAGAGGAAAGAGGGCCCTGCTCGCAAGCTTACAGTCTATGAGGAAAGAGAGACACGAAAGGTGGGTGGTAACAGTTACCCTGATTGTATGGACCAGTCATAATGTTAAGTGTGTAACAGTACAGACACAGAGGGCTAATGGAGGCATAAAGCATGTGGGAACATGATGCGGGGAACCTGGTTATGGTAAAACTTTTGGCTCTGCCACACAGGGATAGATTAGGTTAATGTATTGGGGTGGTAGGCCAGTCTGAATAAATGCGTTTTCAGGACACGCTTAAAATTGTGGGGATTGGGGACTAATCGTATTGACCTGGGAAGTGCATTCCAAAGAATTGGTGCGGCACGTGTAAAGTCTTGGAGACGGGAGTGGGAGGTTCTGACTATTGAGGATGCTAATCTCAGGTCATCAGCAGAACGGAGGGCGCGGGTAGGGTGGTATACTGAAACAAGGGAGGAGATGTAGGGTGGTGCTGAGCCATGGAGGGCTTTGTGAGTGAGGGTAATAAGTTTATACTGAATTCTGGAGTGGATGGGTAGCCAGTGTAATGACTGGCACAAGGTAGAGGCATCAGTGTAACGATTGGTGAGGAATATGATCCTGGCTGCAGCATTCAAGACAGATTGGAGGGGGGAGAGTTTGGTAAGAGGGAGACCGATTAGAAGAGAGTTACAATAGTCGAGACGAGAATGAATAAGAGAAACAGTAAGAGTTTTTGCAGAGTCAAAGGTAAGAAAAGGTCGAATTCTAGAAATGTTTTTGAGGTGCAGATGACAAGAGCGAGCCAGTGTTCGAATGTGGGGGGCAAAGGAAAGCTCGGAATCAAGTATGACCCCAAGACAGCGGGCCTGTTGCTGGGGAGTAATAGTGGAACCACACACAGAAATGGCAATGTCGGGTATAGGTACATTAGTAGAGGGAGGAAACACCAGGAGTTCAGTCTTTGACAGGTTCAGTTTCAGATATAGTGAGGACATGATATTAGACACAGCGTTTAGACAATCGCCGGTGTTTTCTAGAAAGGCTGGCGTGATGTCAGGAGAAGAAGCGTATAATTGGGTGTCATCAGCATAGAGATGGTACTGGAAACCAAATCTACTGATTGTTTGACCAATAGGGGCAGTGTACAAGGAGAAGAGGAGGGGACCTAGAACCGATCCTTGGGGGACCCCAACAGTAAGGGGAAGATGAGAGGAGGAGGAACCGGCAAAAGATACAGTAAAGGAGCGGTCGGAGAGATAGGAGGAGAACCAGGAGAGAACGGTATCCTTGAGGCCAATGGAACGGAGCATAGTGAGGAGGAGCTGATGATCCACAGTGTCGAATGCTGCAGAGAGATCCAAGAGAATTAGCATGGAGAAATGACCATTTGATTTAGCTGTTAGCAGATCATTAGAGACTTTAGTGAGGGCAGTTTCAGTGGAGTGTAAAGAGCGGAAACCGGATTGGAGAGGGTCGAGAAGAGAGTTTTCTGAGAGATAGCGGATAAGACGGGAGTGGACCAGGTGTTCCAGGAGTTTAGAGATGAAGGGAAGATTAGAGACAGGTCTATAGTTAGCGGCACAGTTTTGGTCGAGGGATGGTTTTTTAAGTAGTGGATGTATGATGGCATGCTTAAATGAGAAGGGAAAAATACCAGAAGAGAGAGAGAGGTTAAATATTTTAGTTAGGTGAGGGGTGACAGCAGGGGAAAGGGACTGAAGGAGCTGTGACGGAAATGGGTCACTGGTGCAAGTAGTTGGGTGAGAAGATGCAAGGAGCCTGCTTACTTCTTCTTCTGTGACTGGTTCAAAATCAGAGAGTGAGTTAGATGCAGTGGGGGAGGGAGGACGGTGCATGGTATGAGGTGATTGGGAGATAATTTCCTGTCGGATCTGGTCAATTTTTTCTTTGAAGTAATTGGCCAGATCGTCAGCTCGGAGCTCCGTGGTTGGGGCCTGTACTCTTGGATTGAGTAGAGAATGAAAAGTGTCAAAGAGACGTTTCGGGTTATTGGACAGTGAGGTGATGAGGGTGTTGAAATAGGTTTGTTTGGAGAGGTGAAGGGCAGTGTTGTATGTTCTAAGCATAAACTTAAAATGGATGAATCTTCGGGTAGATTGGATTTTCTCCACAGACGTTCGGCGCACCTGGAGCACCGCTGCAGGAAACGTGTTTGCACCGTGTGCCAGGGTTGTCGCCGTCTGCGTTGTGGTGTTCTATTTATAGGGGGTGCAAATTCATCCAGGGCACTTTGAAGTGTTTCATTGTAATGCTTCAATGCAGAATCAGGACATGAGAGGGAGGAGATAGGGGCCAATGAAGACTGCAAGTTCTTCATAAGTTTCTGGGTGTTAATGGCCTGTATGTTTCTATAAGTATGGACAGTGGGGGTGACCTGAGCAGCCTGGCAGTTCTTGATAGAGAATGAAAGAAGATTGTGGTCAGAGAGCGGGAGAGGGGAGTTTGCAAAATCATCCACTGCACAAAGCCGAGAGAAGACCAAATCGAGGGAGTTTCCGTCTTCATGCGTTGGAGAATTAGTAAGCTGCGAAAGGCCAAATGAGGAGGTTAGAGATAAAAGGTGAGTAGCAGATGGTGAGAGGGGAAGAGCAATGGGGATGTTGAAATCACCCATGATGAGGGTAGGGATGTCACAGGACAGAAAATGTGGAAGCCAAGTGGCAAAATGATCCAGGAACTGATGGGAGGGGCCGGGAGGACGATACACCACCGCCACTCGCATGGAGAAGGGGGTGTAGAGTCTGACGGCATGGACCTCAAAAGAAGGGAAGACAAGTGAGGGTACTTGAGGGATAACCTGAAAGGTACATTTTGGTGATAGGAGCAGACCAACGCCTCCACCAGCTCTATTGTCTGATCTTGGGGTATGAGAGAAGTGAAGCCCCCCGTATGAAAGAGCAGCAGCAGCGGTAGTGTCTGACTGCTGGATCCAGGTTTCAGTAAGAGCCAGGAGGTTAAGAGAATTAGAGAGTAATGTGTAATCGCCGCTCTCTGCTCTCCTCATCTCACTGCTGAACTCTGTAATTATACCAAGCTCCAGCTTCCAGCTCACAAGCAGACAGGGTGACAGGGTGTAATATTGTTACAATACAGCAGCGCTGAGAGAGAAGCAACAAAACTGTGTGCAAGATGACAAACTTCATTTATCCTGTTCCGTGTTAGTTACTTGACTCATACTGGTAACTCCCCTTCATGTAAAATAAGCTCTGGAGGCAGAGTTGTCTACCAGGCACCATCGTCCCTAAACCCTGGAAGAGGTAATTTATATAACATGATAACAGATGATTTCTCAGCAGCAAGGCATCTGATATGAGACACACAGGTAGGAATTTTTTCAGCAGTCTATAGCCTGTATGCCCATATTAATAGTTTATGTAGGCCAAATATGGATGACAGATTCCCTTTAAACTTTAGACAATTCAAAAAGATAGCCAATCCATATCTTAGCAATAAAGGTCTAATTTGTAATGAGAAAAAGTAATTTAATAACTTTATAAGGGATCATAGATATTTTCCAAAGAAACAGTTCTATTTCATTTTTGCATTGTTTTTTTATATCAGTTTCCTGTAATTTGCTACATTGTGCAAAAAGAAACACACAATGGTACTGTATGTGACAGAAACAAAAAATTAGGTGTCATATAGCTGTGAATATTCCATTCTATAATTTTTCTTCCAACTTTATTTTTTTCCTTGTTTTCTTTTCCAGCACACAACTCAGTCTTTTCCTGTTTAAGCCATTTCACAGTGAATTCAGGAAAAATCACTGAACCTGGATCACTTGGACAAAAGATGTCATTTTCACCCCAATATTGTAAAAAAATCAGAATATGAAAACTCTTCACAATGGAGTCAGGACAAAATAATATTAATTCATCGAAATGGTACCTCTAGTATGATAGTTTCCACACTGTGCCGACTCAGCATTAGATCTAGCTGTCAGCCAATGCAGGGAGCTTGGTTACAGCTGCCACTCATTATGCACTGAGGGGTAACTGAAGCAGCACCAGCCCATCCCTATGATTGAAAGCTCAAGCCTTCTGGGTGGAATAAAATTCATTTCCTCTTAGCAGCGGGGCTTTTGTGTGGCCACCAAGCAGGTTCGGAATGCTATTAAGCTGCAGATTAGCCCCATATCTGTAGGTTAATAGCGTTTTTTACGTGGCCGGACCATAACCATCAACAGTATAGAAATACAGCACCAGAACCACCATTAATACATGAATACATCATTAAAACCATCATCAGTACATGTATACATCAACAGAACCATCATCATTACATGAATGCATCAACGTAAGCACCATCACTACAGAAATTCAGCATCACAAACACCATCAGTACATG
The DNA here is from genome assembly GCF_039654945.1 of Dendrobates tinctorius. NCBI lineage: Eukaryota > Metazoa > Chordata > Amphibia > Anura > Dendrobatidae > Dendrobates > Dendrobates tinctorius. The sequence continues at coordinate 25,575,434 of NW_027361870.1, forward strand.
AAAACATCATTGATAGCACCATCAGTACAAGATATTACCAGAAGCACCATTAGTATATGAATACATCACTTGAACCACCATCAGTACACAAATACATAATAAGAACCACCATCAGTACAGCAGCAAATCCAACAACATTACAAATATACTGTTAGGTGTCGGGTTCCTGCCACTGCACAGCAGGAATCCAGAGCCTTGCACTCGGCGGTTCCCATTCTCCTTTGGCCGCAGTGGAGCCTGCTCAGCAGACTCGTCTGTCCTGGCGCTCTGCTCAGACCAGCAGTGTGGGATCGGTTGCTGCTGCTACCTCTGGTTCAGGTATGACAATGCAGCTTGGCCAGCAGCAAAAGACTCCAGAATCTAAGTCCTTCCGTCGCTCCACTGAGCATGCTCATGGGATGATTCCCCATTGGGGATCGGGAGTCACATGCTCAGGTCCTTCTCCAGTCCATCAGGGGGATCTGGAAGGTTCCGGAAGGTCTTGGCTATAAAAGACTCGCATGGCCGCTCGGCCATGCGCTAGTATAGACTCTAGCTGCTATATGTGTGGATGATGACGGATGCATGGACCTGGTGAATGACATTAAGATTCCCCTCCCTTGGATATTATGCATGTGGTTATGAGAGTCAGCGCCAGTCAGTGGCTAAGCTATAGGCCACAATGCACATCAGTCCACAGCACTAGCGTCCGATAGTGTCGCCTACTATAAGGCTCTATCGTACCACGGCAGACACTGTCGCTCCGCTGCAGTCAGCCTCAGTTAGCGGCGTTCGCGGTTGCGACGCCACACGCTTAGTAGGTCTAGAGGGAAGCTGACCCTGTGTCCTTGGGCTTGAGTCCTGTGACCATATACTGATCGATTATCTCCTCGAGCTCTGTGAGCTTTAACAGGCTCTGTATTTGTGTTTAGCGGTAGTGCGGCTCTGTGGAGCAGCAGAGTTCGCCCTGTGCACACCGGGTGACGTTTAACCCACATGTGTTCCGCCATTGTACCGCCATATAGAGCGTCCAACATTACCTAGCAGCAGTGTACCACCCCTGTACGGTGGACCCCGGGCTGTGAACACACCTACTATTATTTTATCATTTGGTGCGTTCCGCCAGCCCTAACATATACAGCATCACAATCACTATCAGTAAAGGAATATATCACCAGAATCACCATTAATTCATGTATACATCACCGAAGCCACCAAGATTAGTACAGTGATCAATTGCAGTGTCACAACTGCCCCGTGCATAATTGTTTTATATGAACCTACACCTTCCAATATGTCCTTAAAGGGAATCGGTCACCCTTTTTTTGGCTTGCAGCTGCCGGCATAGACATTGGGGGCTTATCTACAGCATTCTGTAGTGCTGTAGATAAGCCTCCGATGTAACCTGAAAGATAAGAAAAACACGTTATACTCACAGGGGTGGGCGGTCCGGTGGGCGTTGCGGTCCGGTCCAACGCCTCCCTTCTTCATGCGATGACATCCTCTTCTCCTGTCCTGTAATGGCTCCGGCGCAGGCGCACTGCTCTGCCCTGTTGAGGGCAGAGCAGAATTCTGCAGTGCGCAGGCGCCGGACCTCTCCCGACGCCTGCGCACTGCAGGACTCTGCTCTGCCCTCAACAGGGCAGAGCAGTGCGCTTGCGCCGCAGCCATTACAGGACGGGAGAAGAGGATGTCATCGCATGAAGAAGGGAGGCGTTGGACCAGACCGCAACGCCCACCGGACCGGACCGCCCACCCCGGTGAGTATAATATAACGTGTTTTTCTTATCTTTCAGGTTACATCGGAGGCTTATCTACAGCACTACAGAATGCTGTAGATAAGCCCCCGATGTCTATGCCGGCAGCTGCAAGCCGAAAAAAAGGGTGACAGATTCCCTTTAACAATAATAAGGGGGTTGTTGTTACCAGCCATCTTCAAATTACAGACTACATAGAAACTACAGTACTGATGAGACGTAATCAGCATCGAAAGTAAACATTCACATCTAGGTACTTTATTGCTGACATTTCCTATAATTGGAGTTACAGTTGTGGCCAAAAGTATTGACACCCCTGCAATTCTGTCAGATAATACTCAGTTTCTTCCTGAAAATGATTGCAAACACAAATTCTTTGGTATTATTATCTTCATTTAATTTGTCTTAAATGAAAAAACACAAATAGAATGAAGCAAAAAGCAAAACATTGATCATTTCACACAAAACTCCAAAAATGGGCCAGACAAAAGTATTGGCACCCTCAGCCTAATATTTGGTTGCACAACCTTTAACCAAAATAACTGCGACCAACCGCTTCCGGTAATCATCAATGAGTTTCTTACAATGCTGTGCTGGAATTTTAGACCATTCTTCTTTGGCAAACTGCTCCAGGTCCCTGATATTTGAAGGGTGCCTTCTCCAAACTGCCATTTTTAGATCTCTCCACAGGTGTTCTATGGGATTCAGGTCTGGACTCATTGCTGGCCACCTTAGAAGTCTCCAGTGCTTTCTCTCAAACCATTTTCTAGTGCTTTTTGAAGTGTGTTTTGGGTCATTGTCCTGCTGGAAGACCCATGACCTCTGAGGGAGACCCAGCTTTCTCACACTGGGCCCTACATTATGCTGCAAAATTTGTTGGTAGTCTTCAGACTTCTTAATGCCATGCACACGGTCAAGCAGTCCAGTGCCAGAGGCAGCAAAGCAACCCCAAAACATCAGGGAACCTCCGCCATGTTTGACTGTAGGGACCGTGCTCTTTTCTTTGAATGCCTCTTTTTTTCTCCTGTAAATTGTATGTTGATGCCTTTGCCCAAAAAGCTCTACTTTTGTCTCATCTGACCAGAGAACATTCTTCCAAAACATTTTAGGCTTTTTCAGGTAAGTTTTGGCAAACTCCAGCCTGGCTTTTTTATGTCTCGGGGTAAGAAGTGGGGTCTTCCTGGGTCTCCTACCATACAGTCCCTTTTTATTCAGATGCCGACGGATAGTACAGGTTGACACTGTTGTACCCTCGGACTGCAGGGCAGCTTGAACTTGTTTGGATGTTAGTCGAGGTTCTTTATCCAACATCCACACAATCTTGCGTTGAAATCTCTTGTCAATTTTTCTTTTCCGTCCACATCTAGGGAGGTTAGCCACAGTGCCATTGGCTTTAAACTTCTTGATGACACTGCGCACGGTAGACACAGGAACATTCTGGTCTTTGGAGATGGACTTGAAGCCTTGAGATTGCTCATGCTTCCTCACAATTTGTTTTCTCAAGTCCTCAGACAGTTCTTTGGTCTTCTTTCTTTTCTCCATGCTCAATGTGGTACACACAAGGACACAGGACAGAGGTTGAGTCAACTTTAATCCATGTCAACTGGCTGCAAGTGTGATTTAGTTATTGCCAACACCTGTTAGGTGCCACAGGTAAGTTACAGGTGCTGTTAATTACACAAATTAGAGAAGCATAACATGATTTTTCGAACAGTGCCAATACTTTTGTCCACCCTCTTTTTTATGTTTGGTGTGGAATTATATCCAATTTGGCTTTAGGACAATTCTTTTTGTGTTTTTTCATTTAAGGCAAATTTAATGAAGATAATAATACCAAAGAATTTGTGTTTGCAATCATTTTCAGGAAGAAACTGAGTATTATCTGACAGAATTGCAGGGGTGTCAATGTTTTTGGCCACAACTGTATTTGCTTTCTTTTCTTTTCAATCTTGTCCTGATGCCATGTTGACTGATCACATCCATAGCTAGTCTCTGCTGACTGCCTTCTTCTCCGGTCTTCTGCTGCACATCAGACTCAGTGCCCTTAAAAAATATCAGTGTCATTTTAATGCTCCTGAATCAAGACACTGTGCCCCTGAATAAATGTGGTCCCTGCATAAAATATGACCCCTATACTATCCCTTTTATGGTACATTCTCTCCTATAAAATAATGTCTCCATTCTGTCCACCCTTATTTGCTATAACTGCCACACTGTACTTCCTTGTTAGTTATAACCACCACATTGTCTGCATTTATTAGCTATAACTGCTGCATTGTCTGCCCTGATTAGCTATAAAAACCACAGTGTGCCCCCTCACAACCTCTCCAACACTGTCCCCTCACATTTTTCTCCCTTACTGTCGCTTCAATTTTTTTTCCGTACTTTCTCCTCACATACCCTCTACACGTTTCCTTCACACTATCCCATACTATCCCCACACTTTCCCCCAAGAAGTTCGCTTACACTCTTCTTTGCCCATACTGTGCACTTATGTTTCCCCTTCATATTGTTCCTTCACACTTTTCTCCCCATACTGTCTGCTCACACTATTAGCTCCCATACTGCTACTCACACTTCTTCACATTGTCTCCTTACACTTTTCTACCCCATACTGTCTCATTACACTTTCCCCACTTCCATACTGTCCATTATTATTTCCCATGATCATGTCTTAAGTCTTGACACATACCCACATGTACTGTCCCATCACACTTTCCCCCCATATTGTCTCCTCATACTCCCCCCACCTATTCTGTACTCTAAAAAGATACCCCCTACAATAAAACGCCTCTATATCTTTGGCAGTGATTACGTTATTGATGTCCTCCTCTGAGGTACAGAAGTGACATCAGCAGCTTGATCAGTTGACCTTGACCCCAGAAGTTTCAGCAGTTAGAGCTTCAACTGTACTCATACTTGAAATACATGAATACAAATGAATGCAGTGAATTTGAATTTTACCTGTTTTCTGGGACAACTGTTAGTGTAAGTCTACAAATCATTCTGTAATAAAATATGTGTGATATGAGCATGGTCTGTGACCTGTGCAGAAGTCATTGTGCAGAGAAAAAGAAGAGAGGAGTTGTGTCCATCACCTATTGTAAATGCTGTTATATTGTGTCATCTAAATAAGTGGTTATGCTTTTATTATGATCTGATGATGAGATGACTGCAAAGAAGTAATCTCTACAGAACTGTCCATGTATTGTAAAGCTCAAGGAACAGTGAAAAAACAGCAAAACTTTTTTTTTCCAATAAAGATTGAAACATGGAAATTTTGGGAAAAAAAATCCCCAAAAAAAGTTTGACCCCCCCTTAGCATGAAATTGATTGCGGGGGTGATCTAGTGATCTAGTCTGTCATCAGAAGCAGCAGATACTGGCTATAATAAATGCCTAAAACAAATTGTTCAAAACTACAGCTTGTCCCTCAAAAAACAAGCCCTCTTGCAGCTATATCCACGGAAGAATAAAAAAATTATGACTTTTGGAAGAAGGGAAGGAAAAATTGAAAGTGCAAAAATAAAAATTGGCTACGGAGGGAAAGGTTTAACCTAAATGTGATTTACGAAATAAGTCACAATATTTTCTGATGATGCATGAAGTATTATTCAAGTCAACATTTAAATCGATCTTTTGGCTAGTCCTCAGCTGGCTGGTGTCATACCCAAGGGCATAATGGGAGCGCCAGTCATATTATTATCCTCTACCATTACACAATTCTTTATATGCACCAGATTTCTGAACTAGGAAGCAAGTAAATCTTGATATTATTACAGAAAATTTTACAAAGGCATTTCATCCAGTCTACTGTAGTACTAAAGATTTCATTTCAGGGAACCTGGTACAGAATTTTACATTCAAGATGGCTTTTGGAATAAAATTATCAGTTTTTTTTGGTTTTTTTTTAATTAAGTGAATAGAAACATCATATGTCAGAAAGTAACGTTGTTTCTGTGTTTTTTATTGATTTTTCCAGTATAAAAAAAGTTACAAACCTTTAAAAAAAAAAATGTTTGCTTGGTCTCTGATCGATTGTGGGATCTCTGGTGTCTACTGCCCTGTCACTTATGCGAGGACATACAGTATATCAGCTATCTATGTGGTGATTATTGCCAGAGGATCAGACTCAAGAGCAGGTACGGACTGGGACTGAAATTCAGCCCTGGCAATAGAAAATCACACAGACCCATGCCGTCCCCATCCTCAAGCACCAGATGGGATATATTACTAATATTAGCCTGCATGGAGGAAAGCAAGATTTACTACAAGACCAATATTTCTAATGATATATCCGTCACAACTCTTACCAGTATGAGTGTCTTGAGAACACCGATTCTGTTAATGGGTCGCCCTCCCAGGGCCACGGGGCACTCGGTACCGGGCCAGTGTCAGGGGGAATGTGCCACAGCAGCGGTGATCCGGTCCATGGCCCTGGAAGCCCAAAAATCAATGGGAGTGTGAAATGTAGTTTAAGTGGAATAGTTAGTGACGCCACCTGTGGTGTTCGGCAAGTGAGATGCCAGGCCGACGCTGCATGCGGATCTTCTGGGGCTGATGGTGTGTTGAAGCATAGATGGTGTAGCTCCCCACAGGTGAAGCTGTAGCCCCAGGGCCGTGGAGTTGCAATGCATGAGGAGAGGCGCAGGCGGTGTAAAGGATGGTACCCAGATGTAGCGGTGCTGAGCGGGTTGATGCAAGAATGAATGGAGGACACCGGGGCTTCTAGTTCTAAAGCTTTACTCACAGTCTGCGGTACACAAGGGTGCCTGCCTCCGGGCCGTGTCCTCCGGGTCAGAGACTCAGTCAACCCCCAGGCAAGATGGAACGCTCCCCTCCAACACTCCGCCAACATGTACCTTTCTGAACGACTCTTCTATAGCGCCTTAAAGTGTGAAGATCTCCTAGTACTGAGTTACACTGGAGTTCCTCCTGACTGATGTTCCCAAGAACTCTACTTATACGGCAGACAGCTGTAGCCTGCTTCGGGGACACCCTTCTCCTGAGTCCCGGCTCTCTATCCAGTTGTTGTTGTGCCCCAAGTCTTAGATGGGAGTAGTGCATTTACATCCAACTACTCCACCGGTGTCTGCTGCAGAACCATAAGTGTCCATACAACCTCGGGGACCGGGCCCCGGCCTTGCGCTGAGAACCTATAGGCAGGGTTCCTCTTCCAACCCACGTCCTCTCTGTTCTCCTTACTGCTTCGTTCCATACTTGTCTTTCTTTCTTATGGAAGCTTAGATTTCAGTTCTACGTCTTTCTCCTTCCTTTCCCTTCCCGTGCCAGCTGGCTCAGATCACTGAGGCAGCTGCAGCACTCCTTCCTCCATCCCTTCTTCCAGGGATCCTCACTCCTGTCTGAGTGACTTCCTACCCGACTGACCTTCTGTCAGACTGACCTGTCATCCTTCACTTTCCAGCTCTTTTATGTATCTTAACTCCACCCACCTCCCAGCACATCCAGTGTTCCAAGCAGGGAACCACCAAAGGTGCTCTACTACTCTCTAAGCACTGAGCCGCAATGTGGTTGTTCAGAACTACCCTGTTGTGTGGGGTGCGAGTGTTGGAGTGTGGAAAGGAGTTCCCACCTTACCTGGACGGTGGGGCACTACACCTTAGGAGAAGGTGCAGTACCTCTGTGGCGACAAGTCCGCCCCTGCACAGGAGCAATATTTGTGATTAATATTTGATTCTTTGCTGCTGTTACAGTATTCGAGTTTCCCTCGTATTCGTTCTTCCTTTGAGTGCATGCGTGTCGGCTGTGTTGTGTGCTCGTGGCATTGTACGCTGTGCAGTTGGTAATGTGCTTATGTATAAGCTGTTCTTAGTTTTCCTGTATCATGTTTCCTCTGTATATATACATACAATGTTTAATTTTCACTGAAGCATATAGAACGGCGTAAAACGTGTAATCAGTGATTCCTTATACCGTATCAATTTCCAAGATGGAAATATTTTTGTAACCACAACTAATCTACATACCAGAATGGAAATGCAATACAGGTTACAAAATAAAACAAGAAATTGGATTTTAAATATAAGGCTACATGCACTTTTTACAAACTTTTTTTTTTCTAGCTCATTGAACATGAAAAATGCTAACAGCTATGCAAATAATCTTAATTAGAAATCTGTAACCGTTTCGTGCTTTCAGCTCCTATGCAAACTGCAACGTTTATTAGTAAGAGCGACAAACCTGCATAGTTTGCCATACTACTTTACTCAATTAATTTTTTTTTTTTCGTTTTGCTAAACTACCTACTAAGTGTATGTAAATAAGAATTAGAGAATGGAGTCACTAGTGGAACAAACTTTTTTCTCTCCATTTACATCTGTTAGAATGGATTAATTTCATCCACATAAGAAGGCTAGAGCTGAAATGCACATAGAGCCTGGCTCCACACAAGCAGACTGGATGATTTAATAGGTTTACTCGTTTCTTTGTACCTCTATTTGTGTACTTTTTAGCTTAATTAAACAGAATCTGTTAGCAGTTTTTTTTTCCTATGTAATCTTACATCAGCATGAGTTAGGGACGAAGACCCTGATTCCAGCAATGAATCACTTGGTTTACCAGGTTTACTATTTGTGATAGTATCACAGTTTTTTCTGCTGCAGATCTAGCAGAGCTTTCTGCGTACATTGTAGAGTGACAGGGAGCTGCTAATAAGTGATGTGGAACGGGGTTGGACTATCAGGCATGAGGACAGTTGTCCTGTCATGATAATCTCCGGCTGATAAAATATCTGATTGTATTGAAACAGCAAAACAAAGCCCAGTAAGTGACACATAACTGTAATCGGGGTCTCTTCCACTCTATTGTGGTGCTCTCAGATTGCAAAAGAAACTCCTGCTGATATATTTGTTTTAAGAGTCTTTATCTGCTTCTTAAGGCCCCATCACAATTTTTGTGACACAACAGCGATCTCACCAGCGAGATCGCTGTGTGTGACAGCGATCAGCGACCGGCCCCCCTGCCGGTATCGCTGATCGCTGCAGGAAAGGCCAGGCCTTTTTTTTGGTCGCTGGTCTCCCGCTGGCCACTACGCATCGCTGCGTGTGACAGGCGGGAGACCAGTGATCTGCTGGTAACTAATGAACACATCGGGTATCCAAGGGACGTGCGTCCCTTAGATACCCGATGTGTACGTTAGTTACTAGCGCGCTGGTGCAGGGAGCTTGTAACTAAGGCTGGAGTCACACACAGCCATTAAAAAACGGTCCCATTTTAACGGTCCGAAATCGCACAAAGGTATCTTAACCATTGATCCGTTTTTGATGCGATTTTTCTTAATTGATGTGATTTTAATCGCATGTAAGGATCCGTTTGACATCCGTCTGGCGAGATTTTCTCGCAGGGTAGCTAAATGGACATATAATGGAGCCCAATGACAGGTTTCCCCACACAAAGAATAAATAGATCTAGACACATATATATTATACATGTCATAGAGACACATTAATATATATATTACAAATTCATACAGTTCATCATAGCAGAATAGCCGCAGAAACATTTGCCGGCTTTTGTATAATTATTCTCCTGCCCGACATGAAATGACACATGGTTTACATATAGTTAACCATTTCATTTCATGTTTTTTTTGTTATGTCTATCACTATTAATTAGATGAGGGTTTGTGGGTAAAATTTTGGACTTGTAGGGGTTAATTTAAGGGGATAATTCGTTGTATTAAATTGCAGGGACTCCTGCTGACGTCACTGAGGCTGCAGGGAGTCCCCGTAATTTCATACATATATATGTGTCTAGATCTATTCATTCTTTATTTAACCGGTCTCTGTGATTTTTCTGTATTGGAAGAATTGCCGGCTTTTGCTAAAGGACACCGGGTGCGATTTTATCGCAAGTCACACATCTGGTCCGTTTTTAGTCCCATTTTTTCTCGCCCCCATAGACTTGTATTGTCGAATCCGATCCGAAAATCGGTGACAATCAGCCTGTGGCACTGCTGAGGTGTTATGGAAGCCCAGGTTGATTTGATAGCAGCCTTCAGCTCGTCTGCACTGTTGGGTATTGTGTCTCTCATCTTCCTCTTGACAATACTGGGTATTGATGCGAGAGACTCGTGCAAGTTTCTCACATCACACTTGCAATTGTGACCCCAGTCCTACACTCATAAAAGCCTGTCAATAATTACAAGTAGGGTCATCCATACACCCCTGTAGGCACTAACTGGAGTGCCTTATAAAAAAGAGAAGAAAGTGTAGTTGTGGTACTTCTACACTCATACACTTTGTGCAAAGCTTGGAAAACATGATAAATAGGGTCATCAGTCACTAGACTCTAGAAGACAACAACTGGTGGGCCGCATTCAAAATATTGAACATTAAAAGGACTTGTGCTGCTGTCTTCTGTGGCGTGGAAAAGTCAGGTCTAATCCAGTGTTTGTTCACTTTTTGTTGACAGGCAAAAGAACCTGTTTTGCAAAAGTCTGTTTTGAACCCCCCCACTGGCAGTAAAAACCCACTAATACAAGAAACTAGCGGCAGGGAAGCACAACACCTCCAAGACATACAGGGACAGCTCATAGCAGGTGTCCAATTTTGAGACCTTATACCTGAAGGTCGCAGAGGAATTAGGGAGTACGCTGGTTCTGTTGATAAGGTATTGCATGACCATCTTTAAAAACTTTTCCCTACTTGTAAAAAAATACCTGGTCATCAGGGCATGTACACTGTGAGGGTGTTAAAAAATTGTCCCAAACCTTTCACAGTGTACCCCTGCCATTATACTTGGTGTGTGTCTCACTTGCCTCTCCTCCTTGGTTGGCAAGGAAACTCATCCCCTGCTGGAATTTTTTCAACTTATTTTTCAGAATGGCATTATTTTACCACCATTTTAGAAGACCTCTCTGCCTCAGGAAGAAGAAATACAAAGTTCTCTTTGTAGCATGGGTCTAGCAGGGTGAACAACCAGTACTCTTCCTTTGCCAAGATGAATGTAACATGAGGGTCATGGGAAAGGCAGCGGTATATAAAGTCTGCCATATGTGACAAGGTCCCTACAGCCAACACTTCCCTGTCTCCACCATGATGACTACTCTCCATCTCCTCCTCCTCCTCCTCCATCTCTTCCTCCTCATGAATCCTCCCCTCTCAATGTAGGAGACATGAGACGAAGTTTGTGTAGTTACTAGCCTCTTTTGCCAACTCCTGTTCCTCCTCCTCTTCCTCAGCCTCCATCTCCCTCACATTTTTACCCAATCTGCGCTGAGCAGATAAGAGGCTGGACTGGGTAGTATCGCCCTGTCTCATTTCTTCCTCCATCTCCACCTAATCTGCATGCAAAGCTTCATGTTTAAATGCTAGCATTGACTTGTTAAGCAGGCCAGAAGCGGGATTGTTGCGATGATGAAGGCATCATCATCGATCACCATCTTTTTGGAGTCCTCAAAGTCTTGGAGAACTGCAGAAAAGTCAGACATCAATGTAAACTTTTCAGTTGTTATGTGTGGAGGCTGACCAAAATACTGAGGGGCGTGATGGAGCTGGTATTCTACAACTGGCCTCTGTTGCTCACAAAACCTTGCCAGCCTGTGCAGTGTGGAGTTCCAGAGCGTGGTCATGTCGTACACAAGTCGATGAGCTGGGACTTGCATGCGCTGCTGCAGAAAATCCAGTGCGGAAGCTGTACCTGACTTGCGGAAATGGATGCTGACTAGTGATGAGCGAACACTAAAATGCTCAGGTACACGTTACTCGAGTCGAGAAAATCGTAATGCTCGGGTGCTCAACTCGAGTAACAAGTAAAATGAAAGTAAATGAGAAATGCAAGCATTTTTCCAATGGCCTCTCTGGAGGTCTAGAGAGGTCTGAAAATTGCTGAAAATGATGGAAACAGCACTGAAATGGTATAGGAGCAACATGGGGAAGACCCCTGTAAGCATCTCTGAATCCCTGGTCTCTGCTGGAAACAGTGTTGTCAGAGTATTAGGCTGTGTGCACACATGTGGCATTGCCGGGAAATACGCATGCAGAATTCCCACAAAAAACTAGCGTTTTGCAAGCATAATTAGCTTGCAGAATGCTAGCGTTTTCCAAGCGATCTGTAGCATCGCTTGGAAAACTGATTGACAGGCTGGTCACACTCGTCAAACATAGTGTTTGATAAGTGTGACCAACTTTTGCAGCATCAGTAGTAAAAAGATATAATGTTAAAAATAATTTAAAAAATTAAAAATCGTGATAGTCTCACCTTCTGGCGTCCCCTGCAGCGTTCCCGATCCTGGCGATGCTCCCAGCAAGTCCCGTTCCAAGCAATGCCTTGCGACAATGACCCCAGATGACGTAGCATCACTCGAGACTGCTACGTCATCACGTCATTGTCGTAAGGCATCACTGGGAACGAGACTTGCCGGAAGCATCGCTGAGGCCTGGGAACGCTAAGGGGGGACTCCAGAAGGTGAGAATATCACGATTTTATATTTTAATTCTTTTTTCTAATAGGGATATGGTACCCAGGGCCTGGAGGAGAGTGCACATAGAATAACACCACTTTTACGGACTGACAATAAAACATACAAAACCAAAGATAAAAGGAGTTTGACTGGAAAAAAATTCTAAGAGACATTCTTTCCAGGATAGTGGCTTGTATATAAGTCAAAATAAATAGAAAAAATGTTCCTCCACACCTTAGGCTATGTTCACACATAGTGGTTTTGCACGTTTGCATTGCTTTCAATGGTGAAAAAACATTCTACAGGAAATATAATTTTATCATTTTAATACTTTATCTTTTCATGTGGTGTGTGAGACATGATCAGACACATCATGTTTAATTTCTGAAGGAAGGACTCTGAAAGTCACAATTTTTTTTTTCCAGGGCCATTAGGCAGTAATCACTGTTTGTAGAGGGCCAGCAGGTGGCCTTCACTATCGGCAGAGGGTCATCAAGCGACCCTCACTCTAATTTTAAAGGCCCAGCAGCAAGCCCTCACTAAGCATTTTTGGAGGGCCAGCAGACAGCTATACTTTGCATAGCCATATATTGCTACTTCAATATAATTTATCCATCTGAGGTATTCAATTTTTTTTTGTATTAATACTGTAAAGTTTGAATCTTGGAGGGCCAGTAGGCATCCCTCACAATTTATAGAGGAACAGCAGGCAGCCCCACTATTTTTACAGGGCTAGCAGATGTCTTGTGAATAGATGAGATCAATGACTAATTGAATACAAACAATTTTTTAAACGCTTTTTTGGAGTCTTATATACTACTGAATGGTCACAGAAAGCATCTAATACTGTATGGATGGCTAACTGGATCCAGATAATCTTTCAATGCTTTTTTAGAGTCTTACATACCACCGAAATGTCACAGAACACACCCAATACTGTGTGGACCACTAATTGAATACAGACAAATTTTTCAACACCTTTTTGTAGTTTTATATACCACTTAATTGTCATAGAAAGTACCTTATATTGTATGGATGATTAATTGAATCCAGACAAAATTTGCAACACTTTTTTGGAGTTTTATATACCACTGAAATGTCACAGAAAGAATCAAATGCTATATGGATAACTAATTGAAAAGTATTTAATTTTTTTTGGAGTTTTATATGCCACCAAAATTTAGCAGAAAGCACCTAATACTGTATGGATGACTTATTAAATCCAGACAAAATTTTCTTTAACTAATGATGGCCACTCGTTTTTCATTACTTAGCTGCTTTTTTCTTCCCATAATACAAATTCTAACAGTCTATTCAGTAGGACTATCAGCTGTGTATCCACCAGACTTCTGCACAACACAACTGATGGTCCCAACACCATTTAGAAGGCAAGAAATCCCACTTATTAAACCTGACAGGGCACACCTGTGAAGTGAAAACCATTTTCGGTGACTACGTCTTGAAGCTCATCAAGAGAATGCCAAGAGTGTGCAAAGCAATAATCAAAGCAAAAGGTGTCTACTTTGAAGAACCTAGACTATAAGGCATACAGTATTTTCAGTTGTTTCACACTTTTTTGTTAGCTATATAATTCCACATGTGTTAATTCATAGTTTTGATGCCTTCAGAGTGAATCTACAATTTTCATAGTCATGAAAATAAAGAAAACTCTTTCATAGAATCATAGAGTTGGAAGGGACCTCCTGGGCCATCTGGTCCAACCCCCTGCTCAAAGCAGGATTCGCTAAATCATCCCAGTCAGATGTCTGTCCAGCCTCTGTTTGAAGACTTCCATTGAAGGAGAACTCACCACTTCTCGTGGGAGCCTGTTCCACTCATTGATAACTCTAACTGTCAAAAAGTTTTTTCTAATATCTAATCTGTGTCTCCTCCCATTCAGTTTCATCCCATTGCTTCTAGTCTTTCCTTGTGCAAATGAGAATAAAGTTGATCCTTCTACAATGTGACAGCCCTTTAGATATTTGTAGACAGCTATTAAATCTCCTCTCAGTCTTCTCTTTTGCAAACTAAACATTCCCAAATCCTGCAACCTTTCCTCATAAGACAGGGTTTGCAGACCGGTCACCATTCTGGTCGCTCTTTTCTGAACTTGCTCCAGTTTGTTGATGTCTTTTTTAAAATGTGGTGCCCAAAACTGGACACAATATTCCAGATGAGGTCTGACCAAAGAGGAGTAGAGGGAAATAATGACTTCACGTGATCTAGACTGTATGCTTCTGTTAATACATCCTAGAATTGCATTTGCCTTTTTTGCTACTGCATCACACTGTTGACTCATATTCAGTCTGTGATCTATTAGTATACCCAAGTCTTTTTCACATGTGCTGTCACTTAGCCCTATTCCTCCCATTCTATATATGCTTTTTTCATTTTTATTGCCCAGATGTAGTACTTTGCATTTCTCCCTGTTAAAAACCATTCTGTTAGTTGCTGCCCACTTCTCCAGTTTATTTAAATCTTTTTGAATCCTCTCTCTCTCTTCTCCAGTATTAGTTATCCCTCCTAGCTTTGTGTCATCAGCAAATTTAATCAGTTTACCCTCAATTCCTTCATCTAAATCATTGATAAAGATGTTGAACAATACAGGGCCCAGGACAGAGTCCTGTGGTACCCCACTTGAGACATTCTTCCAACTGGATGTGCAGCCATTTACGACCACTCTTTGGGTCCGATCACTAAGCCAGTTATGAATCCACCTAACAGTTGCCTTGTCCATTCCATACTTAGTCATTTTTTCAATAAGGATTGTATGAGAGACTTTGTCAAATGCTTTGCTGAAGTCAAGATATACTATATCTACAGCATTTCCTTGATCCACCCAATCAGTGATACCGTCATAGAAGGAAATTAAGTTAGTCTGACATGACTTATTAGTTACAAACCCATGCTGACTCTGTTTAATCACTTCATTCATATCCAGGTATTGACATACATGTTGTTTAATAATTTGTTCAAAGATCTTTCCTGGTATAGAAGTCAGACTCACCGGCCTATAGTTGCCTGGGTCCACCTTCTTCCCCTTTTTGAAGATAGGAACAACATTTGCTCTTCTCCAGTCTTCTGGCACTTCTCCTGTTCTCCAAGAATTTTCAAAGATTATGGAGAGGGGTTCAAAAATTTCTTCTGCTATCTCCTTCAGTACTCTGGGGTGTAATTCATCTGGACCTGGAGACTTGACTTCATTTAGGTTAGCTAAGTGTTTCCTCATTATCTTTCTGTTTATAGATATCCTGGATTCTTCTATTCCCTTAATAGGACAGTGATAAACAGTTGATGTTACATTTCCTTTCTGAGAGAAAACAGATGCAAAATAGGAATTTAAAAGTTCAGCCTTCTCAACATCCTGTCTTACCATTTCATCATTTTCATCCTGTAAAAATCCTATAGCATCTTTGACTTTTCTTTTACTTTTGACATATCCCCAAAATCCTTTATTATTGCTTTTGACATCTCTTGCAAGCCTCAATTCATTTTCAGCTTTAGATAATATGATTTGTGCCCTGCAGGTTCTGCAGACAGCATTATATTCTTCTTTAGATATGCCTCCCTCTTTCCATTTTATAAACATTTTTTTCTTCCTTTTTAGCATGTGCTTAAGTTCTGTGTTCATCCATCCTGGTTTCCTTAAATGCTTCCTATTCTTCCCTCTTTTCGGAATTGTTAACAACTGTGCTTTGAGAATTTCATTTTTCAAGATTTCCCATCCTTCCTGGACATTTTTGTCTTTAAGGATATCCAGCCATTGGATCCCTCCAATTCTCTTTCTGAATCCCTTAAAATCTGCCTTTCTGAAATCTAACCTTAACGTCTGAGTCTTCACAGGTCTTCCGCCTCTAGTTATCCAAAATTCTAAAATAACATGGTCGCTACCTCCTAGGGTCCCAGCCACTTTTACCTCCTCAACCATTTCCTCCCTGTTTATAAGGATTAGATCCAAGGTAGCAGTTCCCCTTGTTTTCTCCCTTACCTTTTGGAAGATAAAGTTGTCAGCAAGAGAGGATAAGAATTTCCTTGACCTGTTAGTTTTGCCTGAGAGAGATTCCCAACAAATGTCTGGATAGTTGAAATCTCCCATGACAACTATGTCATATTTTTTGGAGAACTTAGCCATTTGATGCATAAAGAGTTCATCCATATCTTCAGCTTGCACAGGCGGCCTGTAGTAAATGCCTACAATGGTGTCCTTTCCATTGTTCTGTCCTTGTATTCTTACCCAAACAGTTTCCACAGAACTCCCAGTCTCTGAAGCTTCAATCTCTGTGCAGATATACGTGTTTCTAACATACAATGCGACACCCCCTCCTCGTTTATCAAGTCTGTTTCTTGAAAATAAGTTGTATCCTTCTAGTCTTGTATTCCAATCATGTGTATTGTCCCACCAAGTTTCAGTGATTCCAATGACATCATATTTCTTTTCCTGTGTTAGTAGTTCCAATTCTCCTTGTTTGTTGCCCATGCTTTGTGCATTAGTATAGAAACATTTTAGTTTGTGATTGCTTTCTCTTTCTCCAATATTTTTATTAATTAGATTCTTTCGTCTTTGTTCTTCCTTTCCACTTCTAATAGCAGAGTTCTCAATAGCATTTGTCAGGTGTATGGCTTTTTCTGGTCTTTTGCTTCCCTTCCCATGTTGTTCTAGTTTAAAGCTCTCCTTACAAGTGTAGCAAGGCAACTTCCAAATACATGTTTTCCAGTCTTCGGAAGGTGCACCCCATCTCTAGCAAGTAGTCCATCGTATAAGTAGTTCACTCCGTGATCCAGAAATCCAAATCGTTGCTGACGGCACCATCGACGTAGCCAGTTGTTCACCTGCAGAATCATATTCCACCTCCTTGTTCCATGGCCATCCACTGGGAGGATGGAAGAGAAGACCACCTGCGCTCCCAGTTCTTTCACTTTCTTGCCTAAGTCTTCAAAGTCTCTGCAGATGGTTTCCAGGTCATTTCTTGCGGTGTCATTTGTCCCCACATGTAGTAGCAGGAATGGGTAGTCATCTGTAGGTCTGAAGAGTCCTGATATCCTGTCAGACACATCTTTAATTTTTGCACCTGGAAGACAGCACATTTCTCTTGAAGTTATATCCGGTCTGCAGATAGAGGCCTCTGTTCCTCTCAACAGGGAATCCCACATGACCAGCACTCTCCGTTTCTTCTTCACAACATTTTTCTTTCTCCATCCAGGAGGACTCTGAAGGCATACAAGGTTGCTGTCTGTTGGCAAAGTCTTATCCTGATGTATTTCTTCATCGTTTTCCTGCGTGAGAGCCTGGTACTGGTTTCTGAGCAGTATGGGTGCTGACTGCCTCCTGATCCTCCTGCTTCTCTGGGTCACCTTTGAATAAGAAGGTTTGTCCAAACTTTTGGTCTGTACTGTATATATCTCTAAAATGTCAGAGGAAGCACCTAGTACTGTATGGCTGACTAATTAAATCGTGACATATTTTTCAATGCTTTTCTTGAGTCTTATACAGCACTGAGATATCATAGTGAGCACCTAATACTGGATGGATGACTAATTTAATCCATACAAATTTTTCAACACTCTTTTGGAGTTTTATATATCACCAAAATATCTCAAAAAGCATCAGTTATTATATGGCTGACTAATTTAATACATACAAATTTTTAAATCCTTTTGTTGAGACTTATATGCCACCGAAATGTAACAGAAAGTACATAATACTGTATGGATGACTAATTAAATACAGACAAATTTTTATATGCTTTTTGGAGTCTGATATACCACCAAAATGTCACATAAAGCACCTAATACTGTATGGTTGACTAATTGAATCCAGACAAAATTTTTGATAGTTTGATGAACCACCAAAATCAAATAGAAAGCACTTAATACTGTATGAATGACTAATTGAAGCCAGAAAAATGTCTAAATACTTTTTTGGAGTTTTGCATACCACTGTAATGTAACAAGAACCGTGTTAAATTGTATGGATGACTAATTGAATACAGAAAAAAATTCTGAACGCAAATTTTTTTAAATTTTACTTGATGTACCCGTACACCCATAAGAGCTTTGCAGAAAGTGTCAATCCAGCACAGGAGGGTCATCCAGTCATCCATAGACCCCTGAAAGGCAAGAACTGGTGGACCACATTCAAATATTTTTAAAGTGTAGTTGCTGTACTCCTACACTCAAAAAGGATTTGCAGAAAGTGAAAACAAACTTCAGGTATATCAGTCTGTCCAGGTAGGAAGCAGAAGAGATCCTGCAAAAAAGTGACAATATCATTGAGAGTAACGGGAATATGACCCCTAATATTATATAATACAGTGGGGAAAAAAAGTATTTAGTCAGTCAGCAATAGTGCAAGTTCCACCACTTAAAAAGATGAGAGGCGTCTGTAATTTACATCATAGGTAGACCTCAACTATGGGAGACAAACTGAGAAAAAAAAATCCAGAAAATCACATTGTCTGTTTTTTTTTTCATTTTATTTGCATATTATGGTGGAAAATAAGTATTTGGTCAGAAACAAAATTTCATCTCAATACTTTGTGATATATCCTTTGTTGGCAGTGACAGAGGTCAAACGTTTTCTGTAAGTCTTAACAAGGTTGCCACACACTGTTGTTGGTATGTTGGCCCATTCCTCCATGCAGATCTCCTCTAGAGCAGTGATGTTTTTGGCTTTTCGCTTGGCAACACGGACTTTCAACTCCCTCCAAAGGTTTTCTATAGGGTTGAGATCTGGAGACTGGCTAGGCCACTCCAGGACCTTGAAATGCTTCTTACGAAGCCACTCCTTCGTTGCCCTGGCAGTGTGCTTTGGATCATTGTCATGTTGAAAGACCCAGCCACGTTTCATCTTCAATGCCCTTGCTGATGGAAGGAGGTTTGCACTCAAAATCTCACGATACATGGCCCCATTCATTCTTTCATGTACCCGGATCAGTCGTCCTGGCCCCTTTGCAGAGAAACAGCCCCAAAGCATGATGTTTCCACCACCATGCTTTACAGTAGGTATGGTGTTTGATGGATGCAACTCAGTATTCTTTTTCCTCCAAACACGACAAGTTGTATTTCTATCAAACAGTTCCAGTTTGGTTTCATCAGACCATAGGACATTCTCCCAAAACTCCTCTGGATCATCCAAATGCTCTCTAGCAAACTTCAGACGGGCCCGGACATGTACAGGCTTAAGCAGTGGGACACGTCTGGCACTGCAGGATCTGAGTCCATGGTGGCGTAGTGTGTTACTTATGGTAGGCCTTGTTACATTGGTCCCAGCTCTCTGCAGTTCATTCACTAGGTCCCCCCGCGTGGTTCTGGGATTTTTGCTCACCGTTCTTGTGATCATTCTGACCCCACGGGGTGGGATTTTGCGTGGAGCACCAGATCGAGGGAGATTATTAGTGGTCTTGTATGTCTTCCATTTTCTAATTATTGCTCCCACAGTTGATTTCTTCACTCCAAGCTGGTTGGCTATTGCAGATTCTGTCTTCCCAGCCTGGTGCAGGGCTACAATTTTGTTTCTGGTGTCCTTTGACAGCTCTTTGGTCTTCACCATAGTGGAGTTTGGAGTCAGACTGTTTGAGGGTGTGCACAGGTGTCTTTTTATACTGATAACAAGTTTAAACAGGTGCCATTACTACAGGTTAACGAGTGGAGGAAAGAGGAGACTCTTAAAGAAGAAGTTACAGGTCTGTGAGAGCCATAAATC
Organism: Dendrobates tinctorius; assembly: GCF_039654945.1. NCBI lineage: Eukaryota > Metazoa > Chordata > Amphibia > Anura > Dendrobatidae > Dendrobates > Dendrobates tinctorius. The sequence continues at coordinate 25,595,294 of NW_027361870.1, forward strand.
GTGATTGCTTGTTTCTGACCAAATACTTATTTTCCACCATAATATGCAAATAAAATGAAAAAAAACAGACAATGTGATTTTCTGGATTTTTTTTTCTCAGTTTGTCTCCCATAGTTGAGGTCTACCTATGATGTAAATTACAGACACCTCTCATCTTTTTAAGTGGTGGAACTTGCACTATTGCTGACTGACTAAATACTTTTTTCCCCACTGTATAGTATAATATTGCTCATTGCCTGCCCTTTGTCCATTATGCCATATGTTATATTATTGACAGTGGTGTCTCTATCTATAACTGTACTGTACTGTTACAGCATAATCCAGAAACCAGAAAGGTTCAGGTTTTGTATTTCATTGTATTTTTGCATTCTGCACAAGCCAGGGTGTGGCCTCCCTCTCCTGAGCTGGAAATTGTATATAAGGCTTCCGCAGACTGGTGTTCCACTGGTTGGGCCCAGTCCTTTTGTCTGCCTTTATTCACACACTGAGGTCAACACTGACACATGGTAAGGTTTTTAATATTAGACAGTGTAGGATGGTCCCGATCAGAGTTACCTTGTCGTGGTGGGATAGCTTTTATGCTATTTTTTTATCAAAAAAGGTATTACTAAAAACTCAGTGCTATTTGAATGCACTTTTTTATTTTTATTTACTTAGTTACAGCAGGGTTTTTGATCTTTTTTTCTCTTGTAAGTTTTATATGTTTTATGGCCAATGTGAACATGTGTTTATGTTCTGCATGTGTACCAACAGAAGTCAAGCTCAATTTTTGTGTTTTTTCTTTGTATTATTGCATTCCATGCAAGCCGGGGTGTGGCCTCCCTCTCCTGAGCTGGAAATTGTATGTAAGGCTTCCCCTGGGTGGTTTTCCACTGGTTGGGTCCAGTCCTTTTGTCTGCCCTTATTCATACACTGAGGTCAACTCTGACACATGGTAAGGTTTTTAATATTAGACACTGTAGGACCGTCCTGATCAGAGTCACCTTGTCATAGTGGAATGGCTTTTATGCTATTTTTTATTTTTTAAAAAAAGGATTGCTAAAACGCTGTGTTATTTAAATGAACTTTTTGCTTTTTATTTACTTAGTTACAGCAGGGATTTTGCTTACTTTTTCTCTTGTTTTATATGTTTTTTTGGCCAATGTGAACATGCGTTTATGTTCTGCATGTGTACCAACTCAAGTCAAGCTCAATTTTTGTGTCTTTTCATTCTATTTTTTTGTGTCGCATTCAGTTCAGAGGTGAAGTTGGAGCTAAAATTATTTTTCAATAGCTGAACAAAAGCAAGAAATTGCAAAACAATTTTAAAGCGTTGCAGGAAATACTTGTAAAGACTTTGCATAAATATGAATGCCAAAATATGGAATGAAAGATTAATATTAGCCAACAGGGAGCAAATGTTCTAAGATTACTAAAGTTATGTAACCAGCTAAATGTGTGCATTTATAATATACCACATTTAATAAAAGAGAATAATAATAGATAAGTTTCTGAAAAGAGATAAATAGCTCTGCATGTATGAAGGGGGTATGCTTAATGAAAAATAAATGTTATATGTAATTGCCTTACTTAGGATGGTCAAATCTGCAAAAATTCTAGTTCACATATTTGCTCAAATTTGTGCAGAAAATTCAATTCACATCATATTTGATGTAATTTCAATGTGCTTCATTATCCTCTGATGCCTCCTCAGTCCTCAGACAACAGAGCATAATAAATGTAGAGTAAAAAGATTTATAAAATGATACTTACCTGGTGTTCACCTTCTCAGCAGAGATCTCTGTCTGTTCCCACTCTGAGCTTTTGGTGAGTTTTTGATGTTGCTGAATTTCTGCACCTATTATGTAAATTACCGTATATACTCGTGTATAAGCAGAGATTTTCAGCCCATTTTTTCGGGCTGAAAGTCCCCCTCTCGGCTTATACACGAGTCATATACCGGGGGGGTCGGCGGGGGAGGAGGATCGGGGGTGTCAGAGATCATACTCACCCCCTCCTGGCTCTTCTCTGCAGCCCCCTGTTTGCTCCATGTTCTCAGCGCCCCTGCTCTTCCTGCTTCAGCAGTCACGTGGTAGCGCTCATTAAACTCATGAATATGCACATATTTATGACTTTAATGAGCGGTACCACGTGACCGCTGAAGCAGGAAGAGCACAGCGGCGCCGAGAACATGGAACAAGCAAGGGGGCTGTGCTGCAGAGACGAACGCCAGGAGGGGGTGAATATGAATGGGGGGAGCCATATTCACCTGCCCCCGTTCCAGAGCCGGCAACGCTGATGGGCAGCAGGAGGTGAGTATATGACTCGCCCACAGAGGCCGTGGGGTACTCGGTGCCGGGCCTGTTGGTTTCAATGGGAGATGTCACAGTGGCAGTGACCCGGTCCGTGGCCTCATGCAGTCAATGTAAAAGGGGTAGAGTGATGGGGATAAAGTTGTTGAGATGATTCGTGACGCCACCTGTGGTTTCTGGTCAGTTTGACCAGCGCTGCAGGGTTGCTTCTCTGGGACAGATGGTGTGGTGCAGCAATGATGTTGAAGCTCCCCACAGGTGGAGCTGTAGTCCCAGGGCACTGTAGATGAGGTTGGTAAGTGGGGAGATGGTGTAAAGAAGTAGATGTAGCTGAGCCGGGTGTAAGGCGCAAGAATAAGTGGAGGACACAAGGGCATGTAGTTCCAAGGCTTTACTCAGTCTGGTGCACACAGATGCCCGCTTCGGTGCCGTGTCCTCCAGGTCAGGGGCTCAGCCAACTCCCAGGCAAGGTAAAGTACACCTTTCAAGCACTCCTCCAACATGTGCCTTCTTTGAACGTCTCCACACTAGCACCTAATCTGAAGTACTTGTAGTTGCGTATTAAACCCAAGTTCCTCCTTCTTGATGTTACTTAGAACTCTACTTGTACGGCAGACAAATGTAGCCTGCTTCGGGGACTTCTTGCTATCATGTCCCGGCTCACCCACGTTACTGTTGTGCCCCCAAGTCTTAGATGGGAATAAAGTGGTGACGACTTCTATTCCTCTGGTTTCTGCTGCAGGAACATCAGTATCCATACAACCTCGGGGACCAGATCCCGGCCATGCGCTTCAAACTTGAGGAAGGGCTCTGCTCTGACCCTAGTCCTTAGTTCTCTTCTTCTCCTTACCTTCCGCACTAAACTATCTTCCTTCTGAAGATTAAGGATTTCTATGGCTCTTTCCTGTGCCAGCAGCTTCAGGTCACAGGAGTCTGCTGCAGCACTTCCTTCACTCCATCCCTCTCAGGGGATCTTCTCTCACAGACTGACCTTTTCCTAATATTCTCCCGCTCTCTTGTGCAGTCTAAGCTCCACCCACCTCCCAGCACTCTTCGTGTTCCAAGCAGGGAGCCACAAAGGTTGCTCTGCTACACTACTGGTGTGCGGGTGGGATGCGAGTGTTGGAGTGTGGTCAGGTGTCTCCACCTTACCTGGATAGTGGGGTACCATACCTCAGGAGGAGGTGCAGTACCTCTGTGGCGACTGAACCCTCAGGGGCAACACATAAACAGTTTTTCTTTTTGTAATGGAGGCAGCAGCAGCAACATGATGGGGCCACTCACTGTCCTCATTATCTGGGGCCACTGTGAAGGAAAGACCGGTTCCTCCCACGCCACCAATGTGATGTAACTACACAGGAACAGCTCTCTGGTGCCCCCTTTGTCTCTTAGGTCAGTAAGGGAACTGCACCTAGATCAGATGGCCGCCGGGGAGGATGTCCTGTTACCTGCTGGGTATTCTAAGATCCGTAATCAGAGTAAAAGCATCAGCCCAAGATTAATTTTATGGTTTAATTGCCTTAAGGGCGCACTAGATAATTACAGAAATATCCAGTAAGCTATACAACGGAATTACAGTGGATTTGCAGTCAGAGAAAAAATATGACAATAATGGTACAAGACTTAGAGATATTAAGCTGGAGGTCAATTTACCAGGTTGTAGGTTGCATGTGGATGCCGAGAGCTCTGCAGTCCACAGGTATAAGAATCTTAGTTGCCGGACAGACCCCAAAGCGCGGGCCGCTGCTCCCTTGGCAGATCTGTCCCCAGGTCTTTTTTAGAACATCATCATCTGGTTCTTCTGTGAGAGTGTGTCTCTTTGCCCTGTGTCCCCAGTTCTTAAGCATGCTGGGTTCCTCCCCCCTGTGTCAGAGGCTGGGCTAATAATCTCCACCCTTAGCTCTCTGCAGAACTTATTCCCAATATCTAAGGCTGGTTTCACATTAGCGCTTTTTAAGCGCACGCACGGCCGGGGGTAGCTCCGCCCCCGAGCCGGCTCTCTGCCCGGCATGCCCGCCCCTTGCTTGTAGTGCCGCCTCCTAGCGCACAGCGGCGCCTGCGATCGGCGCACCCTATCTTTAGCATAGGGTGCGCAGATCGTGCGCAGGCCGTGCGCTAGTTGCGCTTTGACCTGCGCTGCGCACTTTTGACGGTGCGCCGTGCGCGCCAAAATCAAACTTTTCGGATTTTGGCGCGCACGGCGCACCGTCAAAAGTGCACAGCGCAGGTCAAAGCGCAACTAGCGCACGGCCTGCGCACGATCTGCGCACCCTATGCTAAAGATAGGGTGCGCCGATCGCAGGCGCCGCTGTGCGCTAGGAGGCGGCGCTACAAGCAAGGGGCGGGCACGCCGGGCAGAGAGCCGGCTCGGGGGCGGAGCTACCCCCGGCCGTGCGTGCGCTTAAAAAGCGCTAATGTGAAACCAGCCTAAGAAAGGGGATAGCTTTCTACAGGATGATCGGATCCGGACACGAGAGGTACCAGTGAATGCGGTTTGTTTTGCCTGTCGTGTGAAGAGCAAACATGGCCCCATTGAGTCACTGTGGAGGGCCTATCTCTATATCTCAGGTCCCAGAGCCCTCTCCAACTCAGGAGTCGCACTGCCAGATGCACGATTTCCTCAGGGTCACGCGGATATTTTTCATGAGTCTATACCTCGAAAGGTGTGCTCATAATCCATGATCCTAGGATGGAGTCAGAGTGGCTGGGAGAGACAATGGATGTGTATTTCTGTGTCCAGCTGACAGGTATATTCTAATTGAAGCCTGGGCACCTTCCTGCCCCATGCTGGCGTGGCTCCTACTCAAGCTTTGAAGTTCTGTTTTGGCCTTATCTCATTATCATACTAAAAGGCCTTGCTATTCAACATTGGAGCACTAAATCCTGCTTCCTTCATCACAGCCACTCACTGTGCAGCATTATCTGGGGCCACTCACTTTGCAGCATTATCTGGGGCCACTCACTGTCCTCATTATCTGAGGCCACTCACTGTGCGGCATTTTCTGGGGCCACTCACTGTGCGGCATTTTCTGGGGCCACTAACTGTGCGGCATTTTCTGGGGCCACTAACTGTGCGGCATTTTCTGGGGCCACTCACTGTGCGGCATTTTCTGGGGCCACTCACTGTGCAGCATTATCTGGGGCCTTCCACTGTGCACCCTAGGCTTATACGCGAGTCAATAAGTTTTCCCAGTTTTTTGTGACAAAATTAGGGGGGTCGACTTATACACGGGCCGGCTTCTACATGAGTATATACAGTAGGTTACTTTCTTTGCCCCTTATTTGCATGCATTTTTATCTTCTTGGTGTGTCATGCTTTCAAAAGGAAACTGCTTTGCTTTTGATACTTACTTGTATTTGACTTTGGCAAAACTTTATTGACATACTTAGGTGTGAATTGCATGCGTTTTTGATGCGTTTCCACAATGGAAACACACTAAAAATACTTGTATGTTTTATTACCAGACGATTTTCTGCACTTATGCAAGTCTTTGGGGAAAAACTGCACAGAAAAGTAATCATTCCCGTAAGAGAAATTGACATGTTCCGGATTTGAAACACGCACTGCAGGTCAGTTTACGCCGAGTTAAAAAAAGCAAAGTGGATATGACATTTCTATAAAGCCCATACACTTTACAGGTACTGTAAGACGCTGCGTTTTTGACGCCGTAAAAATACACAATGTCAAAAACTCACCAAAAGCTCATTGTAGGAACATAGCTATAGGCAATGCACACACATTGAGTATTTGCTGAGTTTTTTACCTCAGTATTTGTAAGCCAAAACCAGGAGTGATAAATAGAGTTGAGCGAAACGGGTCGAAAAATTTCAAAAGTTGCCGACTTTTGGCAAAGTCGGGTTTCATGAAACGAAACCCGACCCTAGGATGAGGTCGGCCACGAGGTCAGCGACTTAAGCGCCAAAGTCGCGTTTCAAAAGTTTGTTTTGCCCTCTTTTTCAGCCAATCAGGATCCACGGACACTGTGGGCAACGTGATGACATAGGCAGGGGTCACCACCATCTTTCAGAAGGGCATGCAAGTGATTGGCTTGCTTTGGTGGGCGTCACAGGGGGTATAAAGGGGCGTGCACGCCGATCGCCATGTTACTCATGCTGATCTCAGAATAGGGAGAGCTGCTGCTGCTGATGATTTTGTAGGGAGAGCGTTAGGCAGGGAAGAAGACACCAAAAACTGCTTCTGCTGCTAGCGATTTTGCCTGTACAACACACCAGTCACTGTGTGTGCAGTGCAAGTGGAGGCTATATTTTGCTGGATCAGCGGTGTTGGTTGTTAGGCTGCCTTCTATGGCTTCCTGACGGCTGCATTGCTGTTTACCCACTGCTCTGCAAACTGCTTTTTTAAAAGCAATCCCAATTTTTTTTTTTGTCCTGGTGAGGTACTGAGCGTGCATTTTTTCACACCATACAGCGGTGCACACTCCTCACACAGTACCGTGTAACGGCTGTTATCACAGCTACAGTGAAGCTATCTGTGTGTCACTCTGTAAGGATAAGTCGAGGACATGTTCCGTTCTTACAGACCTGCACCTTCTAGTTTTGTCTAGTTTTCAAACAGTTAAATATATTTGCTGTTTGATCACATTCAAAACTATAGAGAGACAGCATGTGTCAGTCCTTATACTTAAAAAACACGGAGCTTGACAATTTTACGTACACCGGACAGCCGTGTACGTGCACGCTCCTCTCTCAGTACCGTGTAACAGCTGTTATCACGGCCACAGTGAAGCTGTGTGTCGCTCTGTAAGGATAAGTCGAGGACTTGTTCCGTTCTTACAGACCTACACTCTAGGGAGATTCCTATTCTGCCCAATTCTATATACACCTTGTAGTTTGTCATACACTAGCCAATTTCTGCCTGTGACATAGCGCTGTGATATTCACTGGGCCTCACACAATCCAAAAGTGTCCAGTGTCCACAAGTGTGTGCTGAAATTCAAAATCTCCATTATACTCTAGTCACATTTTTCACACCTGCGACATCAAGCCTGTGACATAGCGCTGTGATATTCAGTGGGCCTCACACAATCCAAAAGTGTCCAGTGTCCACAAGTGTGTGCAGAAATTCAAAATCTCCGTTATCCTCTAGTGACATTTTTCACACCTGCGACATCGAGCCTGTGACATAGCGCTGTGATATTCAGTGGGCCTCACACAATCCAAAAGTGTCCACTGTCCACAAGTGTGTGCAGAAATTCAAAATCTCCCCTGTCCTATAGACACCTTGTACCTTGTTTTACATTACTATATAGTTTGTTGGATTTTGTCTACATTTCTACCAAAAATGAGGAAGGCTGGTGGAAGAGGCCGTGGAATTGGGCAGGGGTTGGCAGCTGGTAATGATGGTGTTGGTGGTGGGTCTGATGGTAGTGGCAAAAGCAAAATAGAACCGAATGCAGGAGGTGTTGAGCCTGCGTCATCGTCTGGCTCCACAAGGCCTCGAAGGCTTAGTTTTCTAGGAGTTGGCAAACCGCTTTTAAAGCCAGAGCTTCAGGAAAAAGTTTTGTCTTACATTGCTGACTCAGCCCCCATCTCTATCGCCTCCTCTTCTGAAGTTGTAAAAAATAAAACCACTGAGTCGTCATTGGAGGCTCATGTTCATGAACCACACCTTTCCTTGTGTCCTTCACCCCAACCAAGATTGAAGGATGACGCAGGCCATACTACTGATTACTCCATGGAGCTGTTTTCACATACCATGCCTGGATTATCAAGTGAAATGGTGATTTACCCAGGCCAAGATGAATCTGACATGGAGTGCACTGATGCACAGCCACTGATAGATGATTCTGCTGGTACATTCACTCAGAGCACTACATTGTCCTCGCAGTGTACAGAGCCAGATTCTGACCCTGATGAGACTCAGGTGCCCCTTCCCGCACACTATACCACCATACACGGTGACACAGAGGAAGGTGCACATGACATTGAAGAGGAGGTGATGGATGACCCAGTTGTTGACCCAGATTGGCATCCATTGGGGGAAGAGGGTGCTGCTTCCAATAGCTCAGATGAGGAGCATCCACAGCAGACATCGACATCGCAACAGCTGTTATCTGGCAGGCCCGGAGCACTCCAAAGGCAGGTTCCAAAAATCAAAAGAGTTGCTGGACAGCTTGTCCAGAGGGTCAAAATATCACAGCGTGCTAGGCCGCAAAATGTCTGCCAAAGTAGGAAGAGTGCAGTGTGGCACTTTTTTGAACAAAATCCTCATGATCAGGCCAAGGTTATCTGTAAGAAGTGCGCAAAGACCTTTAGCCGAGGGAAAAATCTGAAAAATTTGAATACCAGTTGCATGCTTAGACATTTAACCAGCATGCACTTGCAAGCGTGGACACAACACCAAACCTCAAGTATCACATGTGCAACTGATCACAAAGAAGGTAGTCAGCAACGCTACATTGTTTCCCCCACTGTAAGCCCACCGGTTAGCACAGCAGCAAATGTTGAGGTGTCGTTGCAAGGCTACAGCAGTCAGGGAATCCCACTGTTATATCAACGAAAGACTGAATCTAGGCCATCAGAAAGAACACCAACTCCATCACCATCATCAACCCTCTCTCAGTCCGCCCTGTCCACCGCTACTTCCACCATATGCAGCTCTCAAGTCCAGCTCACCCTCCCAGACACTATGAGTAGGTCAAGAAAGTACTCAGTCTCTCATCCGCGTACACTGGGTTTGAACGCCCACATTGCCAAACTAATCTCGTTAGAGATGATGCCCTATCGGTTGGTGGAAAGCGCAGCTTTCCGCGAACTCATGGCCTATGCAGTACCACGCTATGACCTACCCAGTCGCCACGTCTTCTCTCGCAAAGCCATCCCAGCCCTCCACCATCATGTAAAAGACCGCATTGTCCATGCACTCAAGCAGTCAGTGAGTGGAAAGGTGCACCTCACAACCGATGCATGGTCCAGTCGGCATGGCCAGGGCCGTTACGTGTCCATCACTGCGCACTGGGTTAATGTGGTGGATGCAGGGTCCACAGGGGACAGCGGTGGTGGGACAGTGCTGCCTAGCCCACGGTATAGGAAATAGTTGGCTGTAGGCGTTCGACCCTCCTCCTCCTCCTCCTCCAGAAGCGAAAGCTCGTCCACAGAGCGCAGTCGTACGAGCACTCCATCTGCAACTGCCACTGTTGCACACGAGGTGTCCCCCTATCGAGCAGCTAGTGGAAAGCGTCAGCAGGCTGTGTTGCAGATGATGTGTTTGGGCGACAGACACACCGCCGAGGTGCTGGCTGAGTACTTTCAGCGACAAACTGAGTCATGGCTGGGCAGTGTACATCTTGAGGCAGGCAAGGTAGTTAGTGATAACGGCCGTAATTTTGTGGCAGCCATAGCCCTTTCAAAACTCAGCCACATACCTTGCTTGGCTCACACCTTGAACCTGGTGGTGCAGTGCTTCCTCAATAATTATCCGGAGTTAACAGCCCTGCTCCAGAAGGTGGGAAGACTGTGCGCGCACATCCGCCAGTCGCCTGTACACTCCATTCGTATGCAGAAGCTGCAGCGATTGCTCCACCTTACCCACCACCGCCTCATTATCGACATTGCATGGTTGAGCGGCTGTGCGAGCAGAGGCAGGCCATAATGCATTTGTGGGAGGATACACGGCCAGGCACTTTGAGAGCAGACATGGAGTTGACAGGTGTGCAGTGATCGAAGCTGAAAGACCTCTGTAAAGTCCTTCAGTGTTTTGAGGAATGCACACGGCTGGTAAGCGCAGACGACGCCATCCTAAGCATGAGCATCCCACTTATGCGTCTGCTCATGCAAACTTTGACGCACCTTAAGGAGCAGGCGTCTGCAGCCAATGTTGACGAGGAGGAAGAGGAGGAGGGAATCCTTGATGACATTCAGCCATTGTCTGCTCAGGGACCTCTCCTGGACGAGGTGGAGGAAGAAGAGGAGGAGGAGGATGATGATGGAGATGATTACTTAGGGGAGGAGGATGCATCTCGTGGGGCAAGTGAAAATGTTGGCGTGGCGAGGTCTGGTACAGGGTTTGTGCGTGACTTGAGGGATGTGGATTTGCCAGAAAGTGCTCCTCCACCCAGCACTCGCAGTGCATCATTGACACCGGGAACATTGGCCCACATGTCAGATTATGCCTTGCAGATCCTAAAAAGGGACCCACGCATTGCCAAAATGATGAACGATGACGACTACTGGTTGGCCAGCATCCTGGATCCACGCTATAAAGACAAATTACAAAACATTATGCCACAGGAGAACCTTGACCTAATATTGGATACTAAACAAGCAACTCTGGTTAACTGGTTGGTTGAGGCATTCCCAGCACACAGCAGCAGTGATGGTTCTCACACGAGCCGTACGGGCCGGGGGCAGCTTGGCAGAGGTGTTTGTGTTCACACAGCAGAAGTGGCGTTGAAGACAGGGGTTTCATGACAATGTTGTGGACTGATTTTTCACGGACCGCTCACACAACTGGTAATACTGCATCGATGGAAAGTGACAGGAGACAGCAGTTGTCAACTATGGTTAACAACTACTTTTCCTCCCATATCGATGTTCTCCCGCACAGGTCATTCCCCTTTGACTATTGGGCCGCTAAACTGGGCACCTGGCCTGAATTGGCACAATATGCCTTACAGGAGCTCGCTTGCCCAGCTGCAAGTGTGCTATCGGAAAGAGTCTTCAGTGCAGCTGGATCAATCCTGACAGAAAAAAGGACCCGTCTGTCAACCCAAAATGTGGATGATCTAACCTTCATTAAAATGAACCATGCATGGGTTTCCAAGGATTTTGTCCCACCTTCCCTTGATGACACATAGGTTGCCAGAAAAATGGCTTGCTTTGGTCCTCCTCCTATTCCGCGAACTTGACCTATTTCGCCTTTTGCAGCAGCTGAATGACCCACATCTACATATGCCACTTTGTAAACCTCCCTAACTGGGCGGCCCCCCCCATGGCCGGGGTCACCACCTAGCACACAAAACCGTGCGAGTGCCGTTGCCCTGGACAGGTGGGTAGGCCGACTCTTGGGTGCGGGCACTGGCATAGGGTCCCTCATAGTGCAATCAAGTGTCTCTGACAGTGGTGGTGCACACCCGCCGTCAGACACACCGCCGTACTATGAGGGGCCCAGTGCCAGTATCGACGCCCACGAGTGTGCCCCCCTTGCTTGGGCAGGGCCCCAGCATTTGCAATGTTTACCTCTCCCTACTCCTCCGCTGTGTAGTCTGTGCTGTCAAATCCTTCACTGGGACTGCCACTACAAATTGATTGAACTGAAAGATGATGGTTAAGATGTGGCTATGCCCCGTCCTGCTGGCCGGGCTCTAGCTCCAGATGATCAGTGGCTTCCATTTCTTATGGACGTCGACTCACAATTACATGCGGTGGTGGTTTATCATCAGCTTTCACAGTTTTCCTACTCACAAACGTGTGACATTCCGGCGCACATTTCAAAATGTGCCCTCTCATGCCAATCAAATAGAATCACCTACGGCCTGTGGCTTCTGTCTTTTGCACTCCAAAGTTACGTGACAGATCATGATAGCCAGTGAGCACCATGTTTACATCGCTCCCTGTGATAAAAATTGGATTGAGATGAGTAACAGTGATGGAATCAACAGAAGTGCGATACAGCAAGACTTTATTCACAAAAAAATGTTTTCACTGTCTCAACACACAAATTAATTGAGGGTCAGCATCGCCAATGAGAATTGTGACGGAAGTTTTTCCCGTGAATAATAATTCCTAGATTTCTGCAATCAACAGCCTTTATGTCACTAATTGTATGCATCTCATTTCCTATTGCGGAGAGGCTGGACTCTATTACTGAGACAGAAATATATATATCAAGATTTAAAAATAACACCAAAAGTATATAGTTGTGTACGCCTCAAATGCATTTCCTTTTTTCCACTTTTTAGATTGCTGTGTAATCCATACTGAGAACACGGAGATTTTACATGTTTAAACTATGCTATATATACCTGCTCTCCAGTGATAAAGTACCCTTTCTCAACTTTGTACAATCTGGTCAAATCCATACTGGGCCTGAGAACATCTGAGTCTGCCTCCTGATCTATAGACATATATTTTTAATGTGTAAACTAGGCTACATATATACGTGTTATCCGGTAAAACTGTACCCTTTATCAACTTTCTACAATGTTGTTGAATCCATACTGGGCCTGAGAACGGCTGCCGAGCTGTTAAGCAAGCTACAGCACCTGTGGTTTGGACACGTAATTTTTTCAGGAATGACGGTTAGGCCTAACTCCGGAATTGCGGTTGACCTGAACTTACTGGGAAATCATCGTTCGCGGGGAATAATGTGAATCCCAGATCCCCATCACTAACGGAGTTCAGCAGGATATCTGCACCTGTAAGCGACAAAAGCTGGTCCTTTCAGTGTAGCGTGCATGCAGCCCCGGACATGTACTGGAATGCTAGACCTGTTATTGCTCGATTTCACGTGCCACAGCCTCGCGTATCCCTCTAGCAAGCTTGATGCGTACCGCGGGGCCATGCCGGAGTCTCGGTTGTTAACGGAATAAGGCTGAGAAATCGCTAGCAGAACTACAAACGGACATACCACACCACACACAGAATCGACAAAGCTTGCAATCTGTCCATCTTTTCTGTAGCTTGTATGATAGTGTTTTCCCAGGTGCAGTCCAATTAAGCCACAGGCTCCACTCCTGGTGGTGCCCTTTTGGACATTCCTTTAAGGTTCAGCTTTGCAATCATACTGCCCCCGGAAACCAAAAACTTTGCCTTTAAGGACGCTGTTTGGAGGTTCGTGGGAATAACGCCGCCCGATCAGCAGTCGGCATATGGGTCACCCTCCCAGGACTGTGGGGTACTCTGTACCGGGCCAGTGTCAGTGGAATGTGTCACAGCAGCGGTGACCCGGATGGTGGCCCTGGGCGCCCATGTAAATGGCGTTGTATAATGGTAAAGAGTTTATATAGATAGTTTGACGCCACATGTGGTGTTCGGCAACATAGATGTTAGGCCGACGCTGCATGCAGATCCTCTGGGACTGATGGTGTTGTGCAGCAAAGATGGTGAAGCTCCCCACAGGTGGAGCTGGAGTCCCAGGGAAGTGTAGATGTAGTGATGGGGGAAAGGCACAGGCGGTGTAGGTGCTGGTACCCAGATGTAGCGGTGCTGGAATAACTGTAGGACACCAGAGCGTGCAGTTCCAAAGCTTTACTCACAGTCTGCAGGTTACATAGATGCCTGCCTCCGTGCTGTGTCCTCCGGGTCAGGACCTCTGCCAACCTCCGGGACCAGAATGGAAAGCTCCCTTCCAACACTCCGCCAACATGTACCTTCCTGAACATCTCCTTTCTAGCGCTTGTGGGGGAAGCACTCACAGAACCGTGGTTCACTGAAACGCCTCCTGTCTAACAGATGTTCCTCAGACTTTACTTGTATGGCAGACAGCTGTAGCCTTTTCCTTCTGCCTCGCACACGTGGATGCTGGGGCCTCCGAGCCTTAGTTGGGCACAGAGTATTTATAGCTGCTACTTCCCCCGGTTTCTGCTGCAGGAACGTCAGTGTCCCTACAAACTCGGAGACCGGAATCCGGACCATGCGCTCCAGCTAGGAGTGAGCCTTAACTCTGCTCATCCTCCAGCTCCCCTTCTCACGTCCACACACTTCCCCTTCCCTGCACAGAGTGCCCTAACTTACCTCCTCCCGACCACAGAGAGCAGCTCCTCAGCAGTCAGGTTCAGAGGTATCCCTGCTGGCCTGGAGTGGGAAATGTGTTGTGTGTTGGTTTCACTGCTAGAGAGATCCTTCGTTGCTCCCAAGCTTGACAACACACTCCCTAGGAGGATGGCAATGCCACAGTGGCGACCGTACTCTTGGGGACGCCACAAGTGCACTGAGGCCCAGCCACTGCTGGATGATGCTGCTGGTACATTGACCCAGACCACTACATTCCCCTCGCACTCTACACAGCCAGAATCTGACCCAGAGGAAGCTCAGGTTCCCCTTCCCGCATACTATACCACCTTACACGGTGACAAAGAGGAAGGTGCAGATGAAAGTGCAGGTTCCTTGAGCAGGTGGGGGGGCATACTCATGGGCAATGGCACAGGGCACCGCATAGTGCGCAAAAGTGTCTCTGCCGGTGGGAGGGCCTAAACAGCCAAGTGCAGTGAGATGGAAGATGGGGACGACAAGGAGTTCAGAGTAGTGCAGGGATTCCCTAGCAAGGAGACTTATGTAATTGTTTTCAATGTTGGGACAGCAATTTTTGGGGAGCACTATACTCTGGTGAATGATATATGGGGCCCACCATACACTGGAGCATTCCAAAGGTGGACATCAGACACTGGAGCAGCATTTACAGGGCCCATTATACACTAGAGCAGTAGAAATGGGGCCCATTATATATGGAGCATTATTTGGGCCCATAAGACAGTGGAGCTTCATCCATTGGGACCAACATATACTGTAGCATTATGTGGAGCTCATCATATACGGTTTGAAACATTATATGGGAATAATGATTCCGTATGGAGAAATATATGGGCCTCATTACTCTGTATAGCGCACTAAGCACTGGCCATAATACTGTATGGAGTTATATACTGTCCGTTTTTGGAGGTATTGGAGAATTTAAAATGGATATCAGTCATGAGATGTAAGAAGTGAAGTATTTTTCATTGTACTATACAGCTATGTCTCTGCCGTATCGGAGCATCATGAGTTGTGGTATGTGTTAAAGGTGCGCTCTTTGGCCCTGGGCCCACGAAAACCTGGAGCCAGCCCTCCCCCCCCACAACTGTAGCCAAATAACCCCCATTTTTCAGTGCGTAACTAGTACTATGAAGTTAATTAAGGTTGACAAGCTTCAGTAACAAGAATTTATGCTTTTGGCATTCAAATGGGCAATGTTGGTGTGTTTCCTGTCCTCCTCTCACTGCCGACTTTAATTCTCCATTGACTTACATTGGGTTTCGTGTTTCGGGACGACCCCGACTTTTCCCTATAGTCGGCCGATTTTGCTCGACCCGACTTTTGGAAAAGTCGGGTTTCATGAAACGAAACTCGACCCTAAAAAACCAAAAGTCGCTCAACACTAGTGATAAATCCAGAAGTGGTGACGTGTCTCTATTATACTTTTCCTCTGATTGTTCCACTCCTGGTTTAGGCTTATAAATACTGGGAGTAAAAAACTCACCAAATACTCAACGTGTGCAAGTGGCCTTATGGTTCCAATCTGGTCTTCAATAACAGCAGGTCTTTGGTCTTCTTCAAAGGTACATCCAGTTTTCAGTGCCTATATTGCTGACTAGTCACTGACTAGGCCTCCTGCACATCATGACTAGGCCTCATACAACATGCATCTTGCATCTTTTCTGAGAAAGTAGCGGCAAACTCAACTATTAAAGGACTTCTTTGGAATCTAAGTTTAATATACCAGTTAGACATATGATCCTTAATGATACCTGTAGTACTTGATTTTCTGTTTGAAATTAAATTGGTTATAGAGTGCAAATTTACTAGTTAGACTTTTGTAGTTAGTTTCCCCATTTCCCTTGTAGTTCCCAGTTCTCCTCCTTCCTTACCCCACCTTCTTCCCTCCCTTCTATTAGTATTAATCATTTTGTTTTGTATTGTATTAAAAAACATCAGTAAAAATTCAGTTGAGGGAAAAAAAACCCTAATAAAACCTTACCATAAAAAGAATAATTTAAGTAAAAATAAATGCATTCATAAGAAAAAAAATGGCTCCCAAATGTGTTTTTATCCTTTTAAACTTAAGGTAGATATGTAGAGGCAATAAATTATACAGTAGGTGCAGGTAGAGGCAATACATTATAGGTGCAAATAGGACAGTACATTATACAGTAGGTGCATGTAGAGCAATACATTATAAGTGCATGGAGGAGCAATACATTATAGGTGCATGGAGAAGCAATACATTATAGGTGCAGATAGGGCAGTACATTAAAGGTGCAGATAGGGCAGTACATTATAGTTGCAGGTAGGGCAGTACATCATAGGTGCATGTACAAATACAGAGCAATAATACGGTGATTGTATGGACCTGTAGACAGCTGCATAATGTATTTCTTAGCGCTTTCCTGGACTACAGGGACCAGTGACGAAATTTCACTCATATTATTGCTTTGGCCTATTTTCCTTAGGTGCAACAATTTGATTTGCCACGCACAAGAAGCAAAAAGACATTAGGGAGTTGTTAGAAAGGATCCTTAATGTGACTTTCTAAATTACTTATATGTCTTGAACAGAGATATTTAATGAGCAGAATGAATATGAGACTTTCTTCCAGCCATAAACTGTGCATGACCTTCACTGCTCTTTACAGCTTCTGCAGAAATCACGTTTGATCATTTGCAATTCTTTGGCTTCTTCCCAGCAATTTCCTGTTTTTTTATTATTTCCTTTAGCACAGTTTTAGAGATTTGTAAAATAAAGGAAATTCAAGCAAATTGTGTAAAATTCAATACACCTTCAAAGTGACTCAGCCTGGCCATTGTTGAGTGATCACAAACTCACCACTTATTTCTAAATGTAAAAGCATTGTCAGCTCTGTTTTAATTGGCGCTGCTACGTCTATTGCTGCAAATGAACAGAGTTCTGTTTGTAGTCAACATACAATATATGGGAAAGGAATAGGATGTTAGTCAGCTCAGATACATTTAGATTTTCTATGAAGTATTTGGGTGGCCGCCAGGGCAGTGGGGTACTCGGTACCGGGCCAGTATCTCAGAGGGAAGTGTCACAGTAGCGGTGACCCGGTCCGTGGCCCTGGCCGTCCATGTAAAAGGATGATACGTGACGCCACCTGTGGTGCTCGGCAATGAAGGGGTTAAGCCGACGCTGCAGGTAGATCCTCTGGGACAAATGGTATAAGGCAGCAAGATGTAATAGCTCCCCACAGGTAGAGCTGTAGTCCCAGGGCAGTGGGAATAGGTGTTGAGGAAGAGAGTGCAGTGTTAGGCACAGAGATGTAGCAGTGCTGAAGGGGTTGCAGGAAGAAGGCAATGACACAATAGGGTGCAGTTTCCTTTACCTTTTACTTTGCTTTGCAAGTGCAGTCCAGGATCCAGATTACAGATGGAACAGGAGTTGGCCATCCTGGAAGCAACTCAGGAATCTCTCTATGCAGATGGGTTGTGTAGTCTCCTTTCTAGCGCTTATCTGAGGTACATGCAGTACTGAGTTACACTGAAGTTCCTCTTGCTTGCTCTCTCTTAGGACCCCCTCACACGCTGCTGTTGTGCCTCCGAATCTTATGTGGGAACAGAGCATTTACAGCTTCCTATTCCTCCGGTTTCTGCTGCAGGAACATCAGTATCCATACAACCTCGGAGACTGGACTCTGGACCATGCGCTATGCTAGAAGTGATGCCATAACAAGAGAAAATGGAGTACACGATGACAGCGAGAAAGATACTTTTTTGTATAAAAATATAAATGTTTATTTATGCATACAAAATATATAAGTAATTATACATAATAGGATAGTGCACCAAGGAGCATACAAGCAAAACACAAGGGCCACCCCTCTGGCAAAGCAATCCTGTTGCAAGCAAATCCACAGGTCAAGTGACCAGAAGAAAAAATGTATAAGGGGCAAGTCAGGGAGTTCCCATCGTGGACCGCAACATAACCGCGATATATCCTGAATAGCCAAATTAAGTAAATAAATAATGCCGCTTACCGGGATCTGAGAAGCCAGAGAGGGAGCCCCAGGTGCCTGATGTCCACCCCCCCCACTGCGAACAATAGCGGGGACAGCGGACACCCCTGCCTTGTGCCCCTATGCAAGTCAAACATCCCGGACTGTTCTCCATTCACCTTAACTACCGCCTTTGGGGATGAGTACAATAACTTCACCCAGGCCATGAACGCGGGGCCGAATCCCATCAGTTCCATGATTTTCCATAAGTATTGCCATTCCACGCTATCAAATGCTTTTCTAGCGTCCAATGACATCACTATTCTCCTGCCACCATTATCAGCAGGCAGTTGCATATTAAGAAATAATCTTCTTAAGTTAACAGCCGTGGAGCGGTTAGGCATAAAGCCCGACTGGTCCTCGTGTATAATGGTATGCGCAACCCCAGTGAGCCGGGTGGCCAGGATCTTAGCGAGTATTTTGACATCCGTTGTCATCAACGAAATGGGCCTGTACGACTCCGCATCCATGGGATCTTTTCCCTCCTTCGGCAGAACCACTATCACCGCTTCCTCCATTGATCTCGACAGTGCCCCCGTCACTAAAGCCTCATCAAACACAGATTTCAATTTCGGAGCCAGCAGTTCCACTAACTCCCTGTACACCTCCCCAGGTAGACCATCAGCTCCGGGTGATTTGTTATTGGGCATAGACAGTATTGCACATTCCACCTCCTCCACACTCACAGGTTTTTCCAACCTCAACCTATCTTCCTCAGACAATTTAGGTAGTGAAATGCCTTCCAAAAAATTCTCCACATCCCCCTCTGTGTCCCGTGCTCTCAAAGTGTACAGTGCCATGTAATATGCCTCTCTCTCCTTCTTCAAAGAATTGGGCTTGCTGAAATGCCCTTTTCCTCTCAGCTTGCATCATGTGTAGTTTATCAACTGCCTCCTGAGCCAATTTTAGTCTATTGTGAGCTTCACTCGTTGGCGCCAAAATCATGTCTGCCTCCGCTCTTGTCAGGTCATCCTTTATTTGTTGATCTGCCAATTTAGTTTTGGTCTTACACCTCGCAATCTCACTTATAAAAAGTCCCCTCATAAGCGCCTTCATGGCATCCCATACCGTTGTGGCCTCAGTACTCCCTTCGTTCATTTGGAAGAAGTGCTCTAGCTCTTTGGTTATGCCACCCATGTCCACCACTTTAAGCCACGTCGGGTGAAGACGCCAACCTCCCCTCTGACCCTGAGCAGATCTCACCAGAAGCGTGACCACCATAGGACCATGATCCGAGAGAGTCCTCTGTAAGTATTCCACCTCCCCCACCATCCCGTCCATAGCGGTATCCCCCAAAGCCAGGTCTATCCTCGACAGTGTTCCATGTGTTGCCGAATGGCATGAAAAAGTCCTCTTACCCTCATTTCGTACTCTCCACAGATCTAACAGCCCAAGTTCCCCTACATACTTGCCAAAGGCAGTCATCCTGTCCTGTCCAGCTTCCGTACCTGCCGGTCGTACTTTATCCCAATAATCATTCATAGTGTTAACATCTCCCATAATCAACAACGGAGTCTCCCCCCATCTGCCCGTCAGTTCCAGTACTGCTTGTTGTTTCTTTTTAGAGTAAGGTGTAGGGATATATAAAGCCACTAAAATCATTTTGTGTCCGAACAATCTGCAAGCAATCCATACATACTGCCCTTCACTGTCTACATGCACTTCAAGCTCTTCGTAATGTGTGTTTTTGTGTATTAGGACTGACACCCCCCTGGAGTACGAGGAATAAGTAGAATGATATGTCTTTAGCATCCAGGCTCTTGACAACCAGTGCATAGTGTCTCTAGTGAGATGTGTCTCCTGCAAGCACGCGATCATAGGTTCACAGGATTTGATATGATTCAGAACAGCCACCCTCTTAACCTTATCAGATATACCACGTACATTCCAACTTAACATCCGAACAGTATGGTTACTCATTGTGCATTAGAAAGAACAATCCATCATCATCAAGTAACATCATTACATTGTAGTCCCAATCATACCCGGTCAAACAGCATGAAAACCCCCATCTCCCTACAAATCCGCCCCACCCACCTCCCCCCATCCCTCTCCGCTTCCCCTCCCCCCACCCTTCCCCTTTTGCAGTTGTCACTCTCTCCCCAACGTGAGAGTGGGAGCTCAAAGAACCTGAGCAACTTCTCAGTATTCCTCACTTCAACATGCGTCGTGTCCCCCTCCATCATTGGCAGCCTCTCCGCCATATTGTCAACAGTATGCATAGTCCCGAACCATTAGTCAAACAATTAACCATAATACGTAGATCCCAGTGGGGAGTTCTCCCCCTCCTCTGCGCTATTTCGCAGAGTAAAGCAGCGCCACAACCCTGTCCAGTGATCAGTCTAGCAGGGTCATGTGGTCATATTGCCATTATCGTCTCTCAATTTGCTCCGGTTGCGCTCCAACCACGAAGCAGCCTCAACCGGTGACGGGAAAAAAATGACCTTTCCAAAAGCTTCCACTCTTAATTTAGCAGGATAAATTGTAGAGTATTTCAAATGCAAAGAGCGGAGCTGTTTCTTCACTTCGCCATACCGCAGTTGCAACTTTTGCACCTTGGCTGAGTAATCCGGGTATATTTCGATTCGTTTGCCCTCCAGGTTAAGATCTGTCAACTTTCCAGCCTTTTGTAAGATAGTGTCCCTGTCTCTGCAATTCAGGATTCTGGCTAGCATCATGCGAGGTCCATCTCCCGGCACTGGGGGTCTCATGGGTATGCGATGGGCACGCTCCACCGCAAACACTCTCGACAAGTTATCAGCAGCAAACTTGTCCAGCAGCCAGGTTTCAATAAAGGCTGTGGGGTCAGCACCCTCAGCTCTCTCAGGGATGCCCACAATGCGCAAATTGTTCCTACGTGACCGGTTTTCCAGGTCATCATTTTTATTGGCTACTACCGTGATCCTCTGAGTGTGCTGCTGTTATGTCTTTTGCACTGAGGTTAAGTGATCTTCTGTTACACCAACTCTGTCCTCCACCTCAGTTAATCTGGCTGTAACTTTCTGCATAGATGTTTTTATGCCTCCCATTTCTTCTTTCAGGCAATTCACCTGTTTTGTCAGAGCAGTTAAAGCAGTCTTGCAGTATAAGACAGCTTGGAATACATCCCGCAGGGTGGGCTCTGCTACATCTGCACTTTCAGCTGACTGCACAGTGTCACCATCCCCCTCTTCCTCCTGCTCCAGCTCTGCATTCAGCACAGGCATCTCCTCATCGTCTTCCTCCTCAACTCTGTGCTTCTCACTCCCTCCATTTCCTTCTTCATCTGTCTCCATGCCCCTCACATACCTGTTCAGCCGGGCTGAGACTTCCAGCCTCTTTGCATAGGCTGTGTTTCTTCTTCCCGCCTCCTCCTCTCTCTCAGCACCATCTTGGACTGAGGCACTGCTGCAGGCTCCGGCATCTTTCTGCCTTTTGCGGCCCATGTCTGTCTCTCTGAGTCTGGCAGAAGCTCGCCCCTGACTCCTGGGACCTTCAGACATCTGATCCTGGTAAAGGAATTAGCTGGTTCGGGCTCTGTGCAGGATAATTGAGGCTAATAGTGGCAGAGAAGCACAGCCACCCGACTTCTCACATCAAGAGCTAGGCCCCGCCCCCGTCTATGAGTGTTTAGTTGCGAGATTTGTATGCTGTTCATAAAGTTAGAATGAAAAAAAACTCCCAGAGGCTCATACTGAGAGCCAGGTATACAGTTGAGGTTGCAGAATAAAGGAACAATAATAATCTTTATTTTTAAATCTCACTGGATGTTGTGTCTTCTGTGATTTTCCTCTCCTCCTTCCTCTGCAACCTCCAGAGGGGGTCCCCATATTATCCCTGTCAATCCCTGTAGTTCGGCTGACTGGCACCCGGAGACTCCCGTCTTAGAAGGGCAGTCCACAACTAGCCCTCTGCATACTAGCCAGCCCTGGACTGACCCTGTGTGCCTCCCGACGCGTTTCCTCAACAGCTTAATTCATCACGGGAATGGCACATGTAGTCCCTATCAGGAGTAACTGGGCACCACATCCCTCCACCCAGGGATATTAGATAGGCAATGGCATCATGCCATTTATAGTGCATTCCTTTCCGAAATGCCGCAGTGTTCTACCGTCAAACAAACCTAGCTGAGATCATGAAGTCAACACCTGATACTTGCTGCCCATGGATCGAACAGCAGGTATCAATTGACAGTTTCCTTTTAAATAATAATAATAATGAACTAATTAAGTTTGATATTGCTGTAATTCATACTGACTTTGAAACTTAGGTTCCCAGGTGCATTTGACATCACAATAATTGCCTTAAAAATTAAACCATTGCAGTTTTTTTCATTATTCCACCACACTGGAATTTTATTTCCAATTTTCAGTATGTTATATGGTGAAGAAAATGATGTAATACCCAAAAAGCAAACCCCCACATTACAGAAAAATAAAAGTTATGGCTCTTGGGAAAAGGTACGAAAAACCGAAAGTGTGAAAACTAAAATTGCCTGTTTTGGATGGGTAAATAGGATTATGTAAAAATATATACATTGGTAACACAGCTCAACTATCAAAGTTTTCAGACGCATATCAGCATAGTTAACATATATCATACCTAAGAAATAACCAACCCAGGGTAAATACTCCTTGTGAACAGTTAAGCAAGTTGAAGATGAAAAGATCTCTAAAATGATTAGAGATTACACATTTCCGTTGTATTTTAGGCAAAAATATGTATATATTGTAATTTTTTACATTTAAAAATTACCAAAAGGACAATGGGCTGATGGAAAAGTTTGGGCACCCTTGGAGATTTGTATGCTCAGCTAACGTTAACCAAGGTTTTAGACCTTAATTAGCCTGTTATGGTCAAGACTTGATCACTATCATGATTAGGAAAGGCCAGGTGATGCAAATTTTCCAGCTATAGAAAAACCCAACCTCCTCTAACCTTGTGCCAGACTTCATCAGCCATGGGTTCTTGTAAGCAGGGTCCTAGTACACTGAAAATGATGGAGGCACACAAAGCACAAGAAGGCTATAAGAAGATAGCAAAGCATTTTAAAATTGCCCTTTCCTCAGTTTGAAATGTAAATAAGAAATGTAAGAAATGGCAGTTAACAAGACAGGTCAAGATAAGGTCTAGAAGACCAAGAACAATGTCAGTGAGAGCTGTTTGTAGAATTGCTAGAGAGGCAAATCAGATACCCAGCTTGACTTCAATAGACCTTCAGAAAGATTTCACAGACTCAGGAGTTGTGGTACATTGTTCTACTGTTCAGAGACAACTGCACTAATAGGGCCTTCATGAAAGGGTCCTCAGAAGAAAACCTCCCCTGGGTCCTCACCACAAAATTCAGCATGAGATGTACACAAAGAACATCTAAACAAACCTGATGCATTTTGGAAAGAAGTCCTGTGGACCAGTGAAGTTTAAATGGCATTCTTTGGCCACAATGATCATAGGTATGTAGGTAGAAAAAAGGGCACAGGATTTCAGGAAAAGAACATTTCACCAACCATTAAGCATGGGGGTGGATCTGTAAAGGTATTAGAGTGAGGCTCGTGGGATGCAGTGAAGAGCCAGAGGCAGAGAAGAGGTTAACAGAATCTACTTATGCAGGTTATTGAAGTACAAGGTATACTCCGCACAGGGAGATAAGTTCAACAATGAAATGTCAAAGGGACACTGAGGGTATAACAGGATATAAACAAAAACACAATATTTGGGGGGGGGGAAGGTATACAAAAGAGGTAACTTATCGCTTGAAGTTCTTGTTGGGGAGAGGCTGGAATATCTCCCGCCGGCGTCGTAGGTTGTGAGCAATGTCTCTGGGTCTGTTATGGAGGAACGAAATGCACTGTCTCCCGACCGTGCCGATGTATCCAGAATCACTTGGCTTGAGTACATTGGAATGCAGAAACAGTCTCGCTGATTCCTCTGGGATGGTGCAGAACACGAACAGCATGCAGGCCCGCAGACCGCGGCAGCGTACAAACCTCTGATGTACTCGCTATGAGCAGAGCGAGCAAAACTATCACTGGGGGCAGGAAGGATCTGAAAGGTACGGGAAAGTCGGGGAACCTCAGTAAAGACACAGTCTGTTGGTAAGTCAATCTACAGGGAAATAAAGGATGAGGCGTTAGCAGTCGGAGCAGTGGGGAGGGAGTCAACCTTCTCCTTGTTCTCCTGCCGCCATCCCACTGAATCTTCCACCTTCCCATGCTCAACCCCTTTTATCTCCCCCACGCCCCCTGCTGTCCAGTGCAAAGGTGCTCCCCACTCAGAAGAATCGTCCCCCGGGAACAGTGGCGACAGTCCTGATAGTTTCGGCCCCAAAGTGTACAGGTAACCGCTAACTCTGTCCTGGCTCATCTTACAGATCAATCATGCTTTGTGGTTGTGTTGCAGCCAATGGCATGGGGATTATTTTACAGGTATTCATTATTCAATGAAATTTCAACAAATTCTTAATGCAAACATAATACCATATGTAAGAAAGCTGAAGTTGAAAAGAGAATGGTTTCTACAGATGGATAATGATCCTATACACACATCAAAATCCACAATAGACTATGTCAAAAGGCACAACTTGAAGGTTTTACAATGGCCTATACAGTTCTCTTATCTGAAAATGGTTGAAAATCTGTGGTTAAACCTCAGAATAGCAGTGCATGCAAGGCTACCCAGGAATCTCACAGAACTGGAAGAATTTTCCAAGGAAGAATAGAGGAAAATCCCTCAAACAAAAACAGAAAGACTCTTGGCTGGCTGCAAAAAGCATTTATAAGCTGTGACACTTTCAGAAGGGGGTGCGACTAGATATTAACCATGCAGGGTGCCAAAACTGTCGCATAAGTACATTTTCCTTTTTGTAATTTTTAAAATGTAAACAGAAATCCAAAAGGAAGTTCATAAATAGTGGATGTCAACTTCCAAAAAGAAATTAGATATATCCATAGAAAGAGGAAGTGCCAGACAAAATTAAAATGCTAGGAAATTTATTAATCACAATTAAAATAGATCAGATGCAAAAAGATATACAGACCAAGGCAGAGTGTACTCCTTGTGACTATCAAATTAGATCAAGTGAACCAGGTAAATAAGACAGTAAAAACACTATGTTAATTTAAAAAACAGAAACACATAACCACTAAGTGTAAAACAATGAATCCATGTGGGTAAAAAGCAATGGACTAAGACTGGTATATATGACAAATAATAAAGAATTCATAGAATGCCAAATAAAGTGCACTGTGCTAGAGCATTAAATATCATGATTCATAATATCATATAAAGTGTGCTGTGCTGGAGTAAGATGCCACAAAAGAGTAAACCTTACGAGCCCAGGGAGTATCCCACTGTATAATGCCAAAGTGCTGCAAAGTGCAAACAAGAGGCAGTATTAATAGATTATCTTAATAGATTATGATAAAGTAATACCTGATGATAGTGGCGAGGAGAGAGGAATCCCGAAACGCGTTTCGCTGATGTCGCGTCTTCCAAACATTACAATACATGTATTTTTTTGCCTACAATACAAAGGAAATATGTCATCTTTACCTTTATCACTTTTAGTGATCATTTCATCTTTAACTTGCTTAACTTCACAATAACAGTAATTTTAACCAGGGGTGCCCAAACTTTTACAAGCCACAGTACTTACCTGCTATAGGATCATAAAGAGCTATAATGTTCAGTATTTTTTTTGTGTCCTTGAGAATAACACAGAATGAGATTGCTAGTAAGGTATGTGCGTATGATAATAATATTGGTGGCATAATAATTTCAGGCATACTTTAGTAATGGATATATATTTCAGAGTTCAGCCAAAAGTAACAGATTCCCACCCTGTTTCATCTGTAATCCCAAAAATATCAAATTCCGAGAAAAACAATTCAAGATCTGAACAGAGGTTCTTTGAAGCCTGACATTTTTAAATAATTTCAACATCTTCTGACACATTATTCATATATTTTGAAAGTCTAAATGAATCACTTAACAATTGTTAAGATTTTATATCTTCTGGAAATGTGGAAAACAGTTCTGTCATGCCATAGACTGCATAAGACCTCCGGAGATATCTGGCACCAAGATGGTTTTAGCAGATCATCTAAGTCCCATGAGTTGTAAGGTGCGGCTCCCATGAATTTGACTTGTTTTTCCAGCCTGTCACACAGATGTTCCACCAGTCACAGGTCGGGAGAATCTAAGAAATCTAGAAACTAAGTGGATACAAGGAAGACTTGTTCCTACTTTTAAATCACTCCATTTCTGATCAATGTTTGAAGCGTGTTAAGGTTCATTAAACTGGTAAAAGAGGCCATTGCCATGGAGGGATGTACGTGGTCTATAAAAGTAAGTGATGGTGTGGCACCCCTGAGGGTTCAGTCGCCACAGAGGTACTGCACCTCCTCCTGAGGTGTGGTACCCCACCATTCAGGTAAGGTGGAGACACCTGACCACGCTCCAACACCTGCATTCCACACAACATAGTAGTGTAGCAAAGCACCCTTTGGTGGCTCCCTGCTTGGAACATGAAGCATGCTGGGAGGCGGGTGGAGTTTAGTTTGCACTAAAAGAGCGGGAAGAGGATAGGATTTAGTCAGTTTGT
The DNA here is from genome assembly GCF_039654945.1 of Dendrobates tinctorius. Classification (NCBI taxonomy): domain Eukaryota; kingdom Metazoa; phylum Chordata; class Amphibia; order Anura; family Dendrobatidae; genus Dendrobates; species Dendrobates tinctorius. Next base: position 25,621,890 of record NW_027361870.1, read on the forward strand.
CACAGGAGTCTGACGAGGTCAGTCTGTGAAAGGAGATCCCCTGAGTGGGATGGATGAAGGAAGTGCTGCAGCCGACCTCAGTGACCTGGGTCCGCTGGCACCGGAAAGGAACTTTGATAGAAAGCCTGACTCTCCATAAGAAGGAAAGAATTAGTACGGAACGTGAGAAGAAGAGAACTAAGGATCAGGGTAAGAGGAGAACCCTTCCCAAGTTCTAAGCGCAAGGCCAGGGTCCAGTCCCCAAGGTTGTATGGATACTAATGGTCCTGCAGCAGACACCAGAGGAATAGAAGTTGTCACCACTTTATTACCACACAAGACTTGGGGGCACAACAGCACCGATAGTGAGCCGGGACTAGGTAGTAAGGAGTCCCCGAAGCAGGCTACAGCTGTCTGCCGTACAAGCAGAGTTCATAGGAACATCTGACAGGAGGAACTCCACTATAACTCAGTACTGTGAGTACTTCTCTAAAGGCGCTAAGAGGGAGACGTTCAGAAAAGGCACATATGTTGGCAGAGTGTTGAAAAGGAGTACTTCATCTTGCCTGGAAGTTGGCTGAACTCCTGACCCAGAGGACACGGCACGGATGCGGGCTCTTGTGCCACAACAGACTGAGTAAAGCTTTGGAACTACATGCCCTGGTGTCCTCCACTTATTCCTGCGTCAACCTGCCCGGCACTGCTACATCCCCTGTGCCTGACACTACACCATCTAAGTGTCACTTCACCTACTCTGCCCTGGGACTACAGCCCTGCCGGTGGAGAGCTATAACATCACTGCTGCACTACACCATCTGTCCCAGAGGAGCTGTCTGCAGCGTCGGCTTAACATCATTCATTGCCGAACACCACAGGTGGCGTCACGACTCTAATCATCATAAGCACACTGAACATTTCCCCCTTTTACAATGGGCACCCAGGGCCACGGGCCAGGTCCCAGCTGCCATGACATCTCCCATTGAAGCTCATCGGGCCCGGTACCGAGTAACCCACGGCCCTGGGAGGGCGACCCAATGGTACATTGGAAAAATTCCAGTATGCAAGGTTTGATAAAACATTCCCCATAGAATCACAATGACTCACATTTTTCCCATAGTTTACTAGTGTCATCTCTTCCCAAAGTTAATGATGCACAGGCACCCTGCCATCTACATGTGCCCCCAGTCGCGACCAGATGCTCGGGGCCACCCCCATTGCCAAAAAACCTTTTCCATGCCACTGACACCCCAGGGACACTACCATGAAGAGTTGAAAAAACTCCGCCAAGCCTTTACCAAATTCCAAAACACAATTGGAGCCATCTACTTTTTGTACAATCCCTAACCACAATTTTCGACCAATGTCAAGACTGACCTCCCACTGTCAAGCCGAGAACTTTACCTATGTCCATTGCCATTATGATTTTTTTTTAAAGATTAATGGGGTGGGTGTGACTTTTTATTGTGGCACCCCTATACTGATTGAGGGCCTCCCACCTCCACCTTTCTTGCAACCACCCCCATATTTCCACCCCGTAAACTTTTGATCCTACTAATTACCCACATATGTGTTGGCTAAGTATCCATTTACTATGCCTAAATAGCTGTGTCAGGGATTATTACACCCATAGCTCCACTGGAGCTCCGTTTTTGCCTTTCTTCTATTGCTCCATGGTCAAGGTCTGATCCTTTTGTGCACATTGCAGTTGCATTCAATGCATGTCAGAAAAGGAGAAGTATGGGCAGTACTGTCTACATCTACAAATTAACAGCAAAAGGTTTGTGTCACATCTCCACTAATTTGCTGCGACCAACATTCAGTCAATTAAACAGTAGTCGGTGAGATGTAATGTTTATAACATAACTTTTACTATGATCAATTAAAATTTATAGCCACTGCCTTATTAAAATGAAGGGAGAAGCCAGAGTTCAACCAGGGTAATGCATCTGGTATAAAGAGATACAAGTGTCTTCCCCTATTACTGACTAACATATTGGGGTGAAAGAATAGTTGTCCAAGACTTAATATATCTTGCATAAATATCTAGTTTTTAAAACATAGACACTTTTGAAATTTGCTTTATTTGAAAGCTCCCTGTAGAGCTAATCCCTATATCGGTTTTCTTACTTTACTTACTGTGACATTCTGTTCGAGTCCCATTTACTGGGACGTCATCAGTAGAGATGATCGAACTCGCTCGGAAAACGTTCGCCAATTTAAAATTCGGCACGAGTGTAGCACATTTGGATTCTTTTTCAGTTTCACACGCATTTTTACTCAAAGTTGGCAAAATTCGGTCATAGTTCTGTAATTCTTCGCGTTTCCACTAATGCTTTTATTATTATTTTGGCTAGGATAGTGGTGCTGTATGATGAGTGGGGGTGACATGTTTGAGGGGAGGGGGTGAGGGGAGATTAGAGGAGCAACGTGCTCTCTTTTCTCTTAACGTTGTGTGTTGATTCTAGCAGCCAATCAGGGTGCAGAAACTATCACCAACGTCATGACACAAGGTCTTCTGTGATTGGCTGCAGAAGTCACATGTCCCTGGCCATATAAAAAGCAGACATCTTATTTTACTGGCACCATTTTCTCATTGTCACAGTGCAGAGACAAATCAGAAGGACAGATTTCCACTTAAAAATCATTAGGTATAACAGTGTTGTTCAGGTACACTATCTAAGAAAATAAATAGTTATTGTTCACTTAGTGACAGGTGACTGACAGCTGTGGGTCTTAAGTTGTGAAACAGAGGGTTACAAGAGGGGAAGGCTGCATGCGAGGTCTTTGTGGAAGGGGGAATAGGCTTCATGTTCGATGTGTACTTGGGTTACATGTTAACCCCTTTCCTACAATGGACGTAATATTCCATCCATGTGACCTGGGACCTAATTCCCATGGACAGAATATTACGTCTAATGCGATCAGCTGCGCTCACGCAATTTTCGCCAAATTTCTGTTTTTCCTCTTCGCCATGACAGCACCCACTGAGAGAGGGGATCCGCCCCCGGAACAGGAAACCTACAGAGAGATAAATGGGGCGGTCCCCCTCGCTCCCTCAGTTTGGTTTCCTGTTCCTGGAAAGGAACCCGCAGAAGAGGATTCCTGGTCTGGTAGCCGCCTGCGTGCAGAATATGAGCAGCAGGGGCCCCAGGACCGGAGGCAGCGTCGGATGGAGAGGTATATCCCCCCCCCCTAGTGCTGGTAATGCAGGTGAGGCCGGAGGTGAGATTGGTGCCAAGGCTCACTGGGGAGGACGGTGAAATACCCCCCCCCCGAGGGGGGCGCATTACAGGTAACAATATACCGGCCGGGCAATTTCAGTGGTGCCCCCGCCCCCCCCCCAGCAAAGGGCTCGAGCGTTTGTGCTGGGCAGCGCTTCCGGGGGTCATACCTGTGGAGGGGAGAAGGACCCCGTGTGTTGGTGGCGGGGTGCAGATACCCGGGAGGCACAGCGGGACAGCCGCCGCATCAGTGCTCTTCTGTGAGCGAGCGCTTCCCCAGCAGAGGCAACCCGGAAGTGAAGAGAACTTCCGGGGTCAGACAGGAGGCAAAGATCGCAGGAGAACGCCCGCACATGCGCAGAAGCGCAAAAAAAAAAAAAAAATGGTGGACGAAAAGAGAAAAAAAAAAAAAAAAAAGAGAGGAAGAGGAGCAGCTATAGCAGCGGCTATAAAAAGAAGCCACAAATGCAGCGGGGGTGCGCAGTCATGTCGTCCTTAGATGACCCAGCTTCGCTCCCGTTAGGTCAGCCAGTGCAATCCCCACATGGCAGTAGACAGAGCAGTGCTACAAGGAGAAGTAGTAGCACCAGGAAAAGTGGCAGCTCCAGGAAGGAATCTAGTGGACCTTCCAGGCAAGACGAGCCCTTGGAGAAAAAACGCAAAGAAAAGAAGTCGTCCCATGCCTCGCCTCAGCCTGGGTCGCGGACCCCGCAGCCGGTAGTTTACTGACGAAACTCATGGGTGAGTGTTTTGTGGTCAGAATATATAATTGATAGCCTTCTGTTTCTGGTCCATACCCCCTTTAGGCTAAAAGAACGGAGAAGGCGAAACAGAGAGTGTGCCTTATGTTCTCAGCCCCTCCCAGACGGCCACCCTAAGAGATTATGCCAATCTTGTATCGAGGAGGCCTTACAGGAGGAGTCCTCACGAAAGAAGGAGGATATCCGGGCAATTATAAGAGAGGAGCTACGGGCCTTAGGCGGTTCCAGTAGTTTGGGGGGTCACTCCTCCGCAAGAGAAATATGTTCGCCAGGAGGAGGAGCCTCGCTGGCGTCAAAATCGCCATCTGAAACCGGGGAACTAGATTCCGACAAATCCCAGGAATACCTTTCCTCAGAGGACGAGGACCAAACGTGTTTCCCCACGGACAGTGTCAGTAATTTAGTGAAGTCTGTCCGAAATACCATGGGGTTCCCAGAAAGTAAGGACCCCAAGACCCCACAGGACATAATGTTTGCAGGCATTTCCCGTAGAAAGGTCCGGGCTTTCCCAGTGGTACCAGCTGTTAAAGAGCTAGTTAAAAGGGAGTGGGAAAAACAAGGTCAAAGAACCTTCCTCCCCTTAACGTCAAAGCGTAAGTACCCCTTTGACGATGAGGAGTTAATAGCCTGGTCAAGAGCCCCCAAGGTGGATGCGGCAGTGGCCTCTACCTCTCGTAGATCCTCTCTGCCGGTAGAGGATTCGGGAACCTTGGCTGATTCTTTGGATCGGAAAACCGATACATTTCTTAAAAGATCTTGGGAGGCATGTACGGCAGCCTTTAAGCCCGCAATAGCAGCCACATGTACGGCAAGATCATTGTTGGTGTGGCTGAATGACTTAGAGGACAATATTAAGAATGGAGTAGCTAGGAATAGACTCCTTTCCTCTATGCCCCTTATTAAGGGAGCAGCGGCCTTCCTCTCCGACTCCTCCACGGACTCTCTCCGGTTATCGGCTAGAGCGGCAGGACTGACCAATGCAGGCAGGCGGGCCTTATGGTTGAAGGGGTGGAAAGGAGACACACAAACAAAAACTAGACTGTGTGCTATACCCTGCCAGGGTAAGTACTTGTTTGGCACGGAACTGGATGAGATTTTGACAAAAGCGGGGGAGAGGAAGAAGGGTTTCCCTAACCCGTATGTTCCGTTCAACAGGAGGGCCTACAGGAAGCCGCCGTTTGGTAAAAAGAAAGACTTTAGACCCCAGGACCGCTGGGGAAATAAGGACCCCAAACAAAGGGGCAACCTATTCGGGAAGCGTCCCTTCAGGGGAGACAGATCCCGATAAAATCATTATACCGGTAGGTGGCAGGCTATTAAAATTTAGCCGCCAATGGGAGAAGGTGACATCAAATCCATGGGCCATGAATATCGTATCATCAGGCCTGAAATTAGAATTTGTTCGGTATCCACCGAACTCCTTCCTATTGACTTCCATGAAGTCCCTGACACAGCAGGAAGCGCTGGAGAGGGAGATTGCAGTACTGCTAACTAAACAGGTCCTAGTAGAGGTCCCAGACGACGAAATAGGAATGGGCTTTTATTCTCCTCTATTTTTAGTCCCAAAACCAGATGGCTCTTACAGGACTATAATAAATTTAAAGAAACTTAATACCTTCCTAAGACTGAGGTCGTTTAAAATGGAGTCGATTAAGTCTGCAATAAAGCTTTTGTTTCCCAGGTGTTATATGGCAGTCTTGGACCTAAAGGACGCCTACTACCATCTCCCCATATATCGAGGGCACCAGAGGTTCCTGCGGGTAGCAGTCTGGTTCAAAGGTCGGATTCAGCATTTCCAGTTTGCGGCAATGCCATTCGGGCTATCTATGGCTCCTCGGGTATTTACAAAATTGATGCTGGAAGTAATGTCGTATGTAAGGCTGAATGACACCCTAGTTGTCCCTTACTTAGACGACCTACTCATAGTGGGGAATTCTGTTTCACAGTGTGAAGCGAGAATAGCTAGGATTATCTCATCCTTACAAACACTGGGTTGGCTAATTAACTGGGAGAAGTCCAGACTAGAGCCAGTGACCTGTCAGAGGTTTTTGGGCCTGCAAGTGGACTCCGTAACTGAGGAGTGCTTTCTGCCGAACGCCAAGGTAATGGCCATAATCGATAAGATACAGAATACTACAGGAAGACCCGTAATATCATTGAGACAGGGTATGTCCTTGCTGGGGTCTCTGATATCGTGCATTCCAGCGGTGCAATGGGCTCAGTTCCACTCCAGAGAACTGCAGTGGGATATTCTGCAGGAGACAGATAGACTGCAGGGGCGGCTGGAAGGGAAGATGTCCCTATCGCCCGAGGTGGTTGAATCCCTAAAATGGTGGTTAAATCCTTCCAATCTATCGAAGGGAGTACAGTGGTGGGTGACTCCCTCCAAAATACTCACCACGGATGCCAGCCCCTTAGGTTGGGGAGCCCATCTAGAGGAGCACATGGTACAAGGCTGGTGGCGTGAGGATGAAATAGAGGCCTCCTCTAATGTGAAGGAGCTAACAGCGATTTTTTATGCGATATCTCACTTTCTCCCGCAGTTAAGGGGCACCCACGTAAAGATCCAGACAGACAATACCACCGCAGTGGCCTATATAAACCGGCAAGGAGGCACGCGGTCAATGCCACTGATGTCTATCGCGGGAAAGATCCTGGAAATGGCCGAGGTCCATCTTCTCTCCTTGTCAGCTCTCCATATAAGAGGAGTAGACAACTCCCGAGCAGACTATCTCAGTCGCCAGGCCCTATACCAGGGCGAGTGGGTCCTCAGCAGACACGTCTTCGAAATGATAGCGTCAGAATGGGGCAGACCAGAGATAGACCTATTCGCAACCAGAGCCAACAGGCGCGTAAAAAGGTTTGCTTCACTCTACAGGTCGGACAACCCAGACATTCTAGATGCCCTCCAAGCACCCTGGGCATTCCAACTAGCCTATGCCTTCCCTCCAATGGTGCTACTACCAACAGTAGTCAGGAAAATAAGACAGGAGAGGGCGAGGGTCATCTTGATAGCCCCGTTTTGGCCAAAAAGACCGTGGTTTTCATGGCTGAGAGCCATGTCAGTAACCGACCCGTGGATCCTGCCGCTGCACCAGAATCTTCTCTCGCAGGGACCCTGCTACCATCCACAGGCCAAAGCCCTGCACCTAGCGGCCTGGAATTTGAAAGGGAGCTACTGAGGCAGAAGGGTTTCTCAAAGAACCTAATCAATACCCTGCTACAAAGCAGGAAGGAGTCCACAACAAAAATATATGCTAAGGTGTGGAGGAAGTTCCTGGCCTTTCACCCAACAAAACTAGCTGGTGAAGTACCCATTATGGCCATTCTAGAGTTTCTACAAAAAGGCCGAGAATTGAGACTCTCAGTGAGCACTCTAAAGGTCCACGTATCAGCCCTAGGAGCCCTGTTTAACTATAACGTGGCAGCAAATAGATGGGTGACTCGGTTTATCTCGGCTTGTCAACGAGCAGAACCGGTGGATATGCCTCGGCTACCAGCGTGGAACCTTACTCTAGTTTTGGATGCCTTCACTCAGGCACCGTTTGAGCCCATAAGCTCAGCATCAGTTAAGTGCCTCTCATTGAAAACGGCTATGCTAGTGGCCTTAGTATCGGCCAGGAGGGTGAGTGATCTTCACGCTCTATCAGTAGACCCTCCGTTCCTGTTAATAAAACGAGACAGTCTGATTTTAAAGACGGACCCGTCCTACTTACCCAAACGGGCAACTAAATTTCATAGATCTCAAGAGATATGCCTACCTTCATTCTATGAGAACCCGTCAACACTGGACGAGGAGAAATATCACACCTTAGATGTGAAGAGAGCCGTGCTAGCCTATCTAGATAGGACCAGTCCCTGGAGGCAGAGTAGGTCTCTTTTTGTCTCCTTCCAGGGCAGCAGAAAGGGGTCTGCAGTTACAACGAGCACGATATCCAGGTGGATTAGAGATGCGATCACAATGGCATATTTGGCAAAAGGAGAAGACCCTCCACTGGGGATTAAGGCGCACTCTACTAGAGCCATATCATCCTCCTGGGCCGAGAGGGCGAACGTCCCAATTGAACAAATATGTAAGGCTACAACCTGGTCTTCTCCATCTACCTTTTATAGTCACTATAGACTAGATTTGTCCTCTACCGAGGATCTAACTTTTGGTAGATCAGTCCTTAACACGGTGTGCCCGCCCAAGTGATTATCTCTGAAAATCTCTCAGTGGGTGCTGTCGTGGCGAAGAGGAAAAACCGGATTACTTACCGGTAATACTCTTTTGTAGAGTCCACGACAGCACCCGCTCACTTCCCTCCCGTAAGAATTTTTCACACATGGGTCTCTTTGGTGGTGGAGATTATGATTTAAGTTAGATATGTGATTAAACTTAGTAAGCTTAAAACTGCATAGGGGTAAGATAGATGAATCGCCCAAACAGTTTGACTAAAACATGTATGGAGGTTCCTCCGTTGTTCTTGGTAACACAAACTGAGGGAGCGAGGGGGACCGCCCCATTTATCTCTCTGTAGGTTTCCTGTTCCGGGGGCGGATCCCCTCTCTCAGTGGGTGCTGTCGTGGACTCTACAAAAGAGTATTACCGGTAAGTAATCCGGTTTTTCCACAAATAAACACAAGCTATTTGAATGAAATTTTACCACTAACATGAAGTACAATATTTCACGAGAAAACAATGTCAGAATCACTGAGATCCATGGAAGCGTTTCAGAGTTATTACCTCATAAAGGGACAGTGATCAGAATTGTAAAAATTGGCCCGGGAGTTGACGGGCAAACCACCCTTGGTAATGAAGGGGTTAACCTTAATGAAAGCTCAACTGACCAAACACCACCTAATCCTAGCCAAAGATCACTGACAACATCTGTTACTATACGGGCTACTCCACGCCTTTTCTTTGGCAGTTGCATAGCAGTATGCCTTATAGATGGGGGACCAAAAAGAACATGTGCTCCAGTGGATAGTAAGCACTGCATCGAGTGGCCTCTCCTCCTCTATCTCCACCTAAACACCACACACAGTACAATCCTCAGAGGTGGCCGCCCAATCACCCTTGCTTGTGGTACCAGACAAACTGTTAATGAAGGTGCAGGAGCTGATGAACAAATGGAGGAGGATGAGGTGATGGACGCGTAACAGTCAGGAGATGAAGAGGATAATGATCCCCTCTCTGTTTTCCGTGGTTGGCAGGAGGAGGAAGGGAACGTAGGAAGCAAATTTAAGTGTTGCCCTGATAACACACCATGGATTTGGACCTCATGGAAGTGCCAGACACATGAGCGCCTTCTTGCTGCACTTCACATCTTCAACATGATGCCCATATTCTTAAGGTTAGAAATAGTGCTGACTGGGTTGCCACTCTGTTAGATCCACGGTAGAAGGGAGGAAAAGGGAGGTAGAAGGGTGGAAAGGGACGCGTGCATGCTGGAGTTTTGAAACACGCTTGTAGACCATCTTAAGAGTGGTTTTCCCCAAGACAGCAGTGAGGCACAAAGTGTGCATCTCAGTTCTAGACTTCCAACCCTGGGAACGTCAAGGCGTCATCACAACATTAGGAGCAGCAGTGTAAGTGGCATAAGCAATTTCTGTGAGTCATTTCACGCACATTTTAGACCAGCCCATGCACTAGCAGAACAGAGTACAAGTCTGACACATTGTAAACGACTGGAGAGGATAGTGCAGGAGTATCTGAGCTCAATATCAATGCCATTAAGGGGGTTTGAACCCTTTTGCATTTTGGTCTTCAAAAATGGAAGAGTGGCCTGAGCTCGTCTGTAAGGCCTTGGAGGTTTTGTCATGCCCGGCAGTGTTATGAATGAGTCACCGTAGGAGGCAAAAACAGAAATACTAGCTAAGTCCAGAAAACCAGAGAAGTTGGCAGCTATCGGATTGCAGACCCCTGAACCTATCAACAACAACTAGCAGTAGCCGTGGGGGGTTCCTACGGTGCCCTAGACCCCTCGATCACAGCCAGAGAACTACATAGCCTAAAGACAGAAAAGGAAATCTAAACTGCCCCAGAGCAGACCCCAAAGCAATAGGCAGCCCCCAAAATATAATGACGGTGAAGCAAGATGAAAAAACACTCACACAGATAGAAAGATAGGCTGAGAAAATGATGGGGCCCAAGCTAACTAGATAGGACAGGATAGAAAAGCTGCTGTCTGTAATCCACCAAAACCCTATCAAAACAAGAGCCAACAGCTAGGCCTCAAAAGACTATATCAGCACTCAGGTATTTTCTGAAGACAGAGCAAAAAGGAATTCAGCTCACCCCAGCAGGGAATGGCGGAAATCAAGGAAAACAATGCAAAACAAAACCAAAACACAAATGCAAAAGGTAGAGCAGAAAACTTAGCTTTTGAGGAGCAGGAATCAGACTGGCCTCCTAGAATCCCTCAGAGAGATCACCAGCAAGGCAGAAGGGCGTCGGCTGCCTTATATCCAGACAGTAACTCCCGTCACCCAGTCATCATCATCCTGCCCAGGTGCCTGGCAATCAGCCTCACTACCCTCCTTCACCAGAAGAGGGAGTTCATCAGACCTCAACGGTGAAGGGGAAAATGAACTCACAACACGGCAGCCAGCATTCTCTCAGAGCATGTCTCCAGCGCTGCTGCTGGTGTCCTGACGAATAAGCACATCCAGCTGTCCCCTGAAGGTGTAGAGAGACTAGCTTTCATAAACATGAACAAGTCATGGATCTCCAATGACTTTTGCACCCTGGTCGCAGACTGGGCAAACTAGGCGATGATGTAGTTTTTAGTGTCATGCATTGATCTCGCATTATTGCAGTCTGTGCCTTTGTGGAGTATTCTGTGCCTGTGGTTGCTACTGCTACTGATGTTACAAACAATTTTTTGAAATGTGAAGACTCCTAGGTGGGTCTGGCGGGGGTCTGATGGGTTGCTTGTGGTGGAAGGTGGAAGATGCGTCAGAGGCCTATTATACTGTTTGTACTTTGTGGAAATTGATGCCACTTTAGTGGTGTGTGAGAATAATTTTTTGAAATGTGGAGACTTCAAGTTGGTCTCCATCTGGTGGGTTGCCTGTAGTAGAAGGTGTGTCAGAGGCCTATTATACTGCTTCTACTGTACTCTGTGTCAATACACTGCCACTTCAGTGGTGTGTGACAATATTTTTTTTAAATGTGGAGACCCTAAGTTGGGTCTCCATCTGGTGGGTTGCCTGTGTAAGTAGCACTCCCAGACAGATAGGCCTGCACTTAAGCCCCCATTACACATTGCGATATCGCTAGCAATATCACTGTAACGTCACCGATTTTGTGACGTAGCAGCGATATCGCTATGTGTGATACTTACCTCCGACCAGCTCCCCCGCTGCTCATCGCTGGTCGCGCGAGAACGTCCTGGACCATTTCTCGTCGGGCGCTTCCTGCTGGGCTTCCTGTGGCGCCGACGAGCGACGCGTGGACGCGGGTGGGAGGATGTCAGGATCGCCGCGTCTGACAGGTAAGTAGCGACCCCCGACCCTTGCTATGTCGCTGGTGAGATCTGCCTGTGTGGCAGCTCATTAGCGATGCACCAGCGATCCATATCGTTGTCGGGATCGCTGGTGCATCGCTAAGTGTAACGGTACCCTTACTTTCAGTCAACTACCATGTAACTTTCCTTACATTTTTCTACCAATAGTACTGTATGAAACTGATGTTTGCGCTATCTGAATGTGGCTGGGAAAAAAAAATTATAGGTGTCATGGTTCCCAGGTAAGAAGGCTTACACCACTCCCTTAACCACCAGGTTCTCATTGAAACTTCAATTCCAAGCTGTAAATACTGGCCCATACCCTGATACCTCATGCATAGCCCATAGCTGACTGCTGCTGTGCCATTTGCACATTTCTACTGTAGGTCAATTGATGCCACTTTTCATGTTGTCTACTCTTAGTTTTAGCTGTGTGCAAAGTTTTTTGTCACCTCTTAAGGTGTTGTGTATACGTCTGGTTTGGCCTCCCATTGAATTTATTAGCTTTCGGGTACGTTGGTCGAACCATTCAGCAAACATCTAAACGTTCAGCGAACCGAACCTCGAGTCATCAGGACGATGGCCCTGCAGTCACTTCACCACAGCTAAGATCACCCTTCCCCCCCACCTATGAAATATGGCATTATCAGGGGGTGGTGCTGAATTCACTCACTCAGCTTCTTTCACCACTGTACTCTGATGACATCCCAAATTAAATGCAACGAAAGAAGCAGGGAGAAGTGACTGCAGCATCGCCCCACAGTTTCTGTCACCGCTCTGAAATGGATTGTTACCAGGGTGTCGAGATGAATAAAGTAAGGTGAGCTACTGCATCACAGCCCCTGAGGATAATCTGTTTCAGGGAGGCGGTGCTACAGTCACTTTGTTTTGCTTCCTTCTCTGCATTTGATTCGGGATGTCATAAAGGGGCACTTCTGAAAGAAGCTGTAGTAAGTGAGCATAGTACCACCCCCTGATAACATCCTATTTCAGGGGGGATGATTAAAACCGAAAGAAAGTCATTTCAGGGCCATCCTCTTGATGACATCACATTTGAGAATCCCAAGTAAGTGAATGCTGAGATTCAAACAGAATGTCACAGGAAGAAATGTAAGAAAACAGATATAGAGATTAGCTGTTAGAGATTAAAGATACATTTTTATACAGGACCTGTATTGGACAACATATTTTAGTTTTTTAGCAGTTTGTACTGCAGTAGACATTCTGTGGAATCAGATTACATGGGACATTGTTCAAATAAAAGAAGTACTCAGAACAAAATATGTATCATCTTAATATACTGCAATCATCATATCATATAGCTCTATGTACTTACAATTGCTCATGTTACCCTTCTCACAGATAATTATTCTCTTGCGTTAGATCTATGACATCACGTGATTAAAAACTGATGAGCTGAATCCTTCTAAGTTCTATGTAGGAACAAGAGGTACATTTTTCCTTTATGACTCATAAGTCACTGCAAAAGTCTATGGCAGGGTAGGGGCAGAGGAGCATGGTAAGCAATTGAGGGAGGTGATTTCTGGATGGCAAACATACTTCCTGTTTCTACTTAGATCATGAAACAATCACTGACCTAAGGGAGACCAGTCAAAGAAAACACTGCGGCAGCCGGCAAAGGCGCTCAATCAGTGAAATCCTAGGTGCAATGCTTCCCAGGAAATACAAATATGCAAATAAAGTCCGTGGAGCCTCATTTAAGAGTCTCAAACACGGGACTAGCCAGATATTCCTTCAGGGAAGGACCCAGCCAAGGAGTGGCTCCTTTCGGAAATCACCATTACCACCATATTAAGTGGCCTTTTAAGTTTCTGTTTCTACCTAGAGCAGAGAAAACAGAATAATTAGCTTGGTAGAAAGGCAAAATGAGCAATTGTAAATACATTGTTCTATATAATATGATGATTGCAATATATTAAGAGGATAAAAACTTTGCTGGGAGTGCGTCTTTAATCTGTTTGCAAATAATCTTTTCAGCAGTTCACCAGTTGCCCTTCTTTGGATCACTTTCGGTGGGTACTAACCCTATCGACAACACCTCAAAAGGCCTTCCACTTTGGTGATGCTGTAACTCAAGTAATTTAGACATGCTGATAGGGAGAGGATTAAATTAACCCGTCACGGTTGATCCAGTGATTTCCAAATTATTCCACAGAGTGTTGCTAGCAACTGGGAATGACCACACGGAGATGGGGGTCTCTGTACGGGAGGATCAAGACAGATCACTAGTCCCGCTTATTTTAGTCACTTATTTTATAATATTTTGCTTAATTATGCAAAGTTCTCAACTACCAATAGCATCAAGGTAATGCTTCACTTTATAAGCCAATAATATTGCAAGAAAACCGGAAACTACATATATGTCCGTATCTAAATAGCATAGAAAGTAGTATAATGACATATTCTTCAGAGTAATCCACCCCCGGGTCTCTTATCTTGCACCTGATGAGGAACAGTCTGGTTTCATGACAGCCTGAACTTTTACCCCAATTACAAAAATTTATCTTAAAGCAACAAAAATGGAGAACCGAAACCTTCAGAGAATGAAGAAATTGAAACTTCAGCTGTGATTTTAGTTTTAACCCTTCACAATCCCCCCTAGATATTTTTTTTTAACACATATGCAGCATCAGAGGTTCTATCCCAAGCTAACAGCTTGAGGGGTACTGGTCTTCACATGACTGATGCCGTGTTACCAGTCATGGCTGTCGCGGCGCACCCGTCCCCCTTCTATACTGCAATTCACAACTAACAATTTTTGATGACGGTGGTGGAGATCTTTTGAAGGTAGCCATGTGCTTGGCTTCAACATCTTCATCAAGTAGCCTTTTGAGATCGGTGCAGAGAAGAGCAGGGGCAATGACACCTTTGGTATCATCATTAGCTGTCTTAGTGCAGAATTTCCTAATACATACAGAAATACACCAAAGAACAAGGGTGATGAGGTGAACTTGATAGAGACCGTCATACATGGGTTCTAGTCCGTGCTTTCTGACATGCCATTTCACGACTACCAAATCACCAGGCTTCAGGTTAGGACAGTTGTTGGTTTCTGCTGAATCTGGAAGAAAAGAAGAAACTAGAGCATGGGTGTTAGCAAGATTTTTACTAAGCTGAATAACACATTGAACAGCACGGTCAGTTTCTTCTGATAACTGCTGTGGCTGGAAATTTGCAACTAGAGGCCTGGCACCAAACAATATCTCATATGAGGACAGGCCATGTTTTGCAATAGGGGTAGTACGAATGTGGTATAGTACAATGGGTAGGAGCTCTGGCCATGGAGCTATAGTCTCCTGCATCATTTTGGTCAATTGTCCCTTCAGTGTGCCGTTCAGCCTCTCAACTTTCCCACTGGATTGTGGGTGGTACGGAGTATGGAGGGCTACAGTGTATCCAAGCATTGTCAGAACTTCTTGGTACACATGAGAAGAAAAGGCTGGACCTTGATCACTTTCAACAACTTCTGGAACCCCATATCTGCATATAATTTCCATCACCAGTTTCTTCGCTGTGGTTTTTGCAGTCGTGTTGGTAATAAGGAATGCTTCCGGCCAACTGGAGAACATGTCAACAACAACCAAACAGTATTCATACCTTCCAGACTTAGGCAACGTGATATGGTCCACCTGGAGCCTTTGGAAAGGATAGTCGGACTTAGCAGGATACTTCGGGGGTACACGTTGAAGTTGACCGGGATTGCAAGTCTGACAGATATTACAGGCACGGTTGAGCGCTGTCAAAACTGTGGAAATTCCTGGGGCCCGGTAGAATTTTTGCACCAGGGCGAGGGCCTGATTCTTTCCTCGATAGCAGGGTACATCCGCTTAGGGAGACACACGAGTTGGTCCTTTTTCCAGAGACCATTATCCATACGTGCCCCATCAGTCTTCCATTGCTTTACCTCTGCCTTTGGAGACATTCTCTGCATCGTCATTAAGCGGTCTCGCGGGGTCCGATAGAAAACTTCAGTCTGTTGTAGATCATCAGGTTCTTGTAGGGTCAATGCTTCTTGTAACTGTTTATGCTGAGAGCGTGTGGTCACCACAGTTGATATGGTTGGTTCAACGGGTAAAAGAGCGGCGGCTTTTGCTTGCATATCCGCAAATGAGCTGCCAACAGTCTGTGGACTGTTCCTA